>NC_140460.1:455000-630600 GCF_963576455.1 Neolamprologus multifasciatus | reverse complement strand
CATTCCGCCGTGACCTCCTGGAGGGCCTCCACCTTGGGCCTTGTTGATCTCCCGCTGGCAAATCACACCATCAGGGTCCTTACAAAGAAGCACAAAATAATGAGTCGGGAAAATCCACAAGTACAGCTTTTGTCTGTTCAGTGCGTCGGACAGCCCCCCCTCTGGGACCTACCTCTTTCACTTTGAGGGGCCGACCATTGAGGTTGTGCTTGTTGACCTTCTCCACTGCTTTCTTCATCAACTCTTCCGTCCTGAACTCAACAACACTGACAAAAACACATTTCCAGTGAGAATGTAAGTGTGTAAAACACTGGTGCATGTCTCACGTGCAGTTTGCACTATTTGCTTTTGACAATACGTTAAAGTCTACTTACGCACAACCCTTTGTTGATTGAAGTCATTGGAACAGGTCATATCAAAGGGAAGAGAAAATATTTCAAATTAGTTAAAGTGATTGTAACACTGGACATAATTTGACATGTCAAAATAATCTCATGCAATTAAAAGTTCATCACCATACACAAGCCTACAGCCTTGGTCACATCTTCCAAAATAACACTACATTAAGATCTTTTTAAGCCAAGCCAGTAACACAATACAGGCAAATGTATTCAATATAGTTTCCCCAGCATCCTAAAGGCAGACAGTGACAGAGGATTCCCAACTACTAAGATATTAGAGTTTTCCAGCAGTTCTATGGAATGAGTTTTATTTATCAACCATCTAGCAGCCTTGCTACGACCTCTTGCAGACTACGACCCATTAGATCATAAGGAGCAAATCCCACAACCACAGGGACATTATCAGCTACTGCAATCCCACAGGATTGGCTACAAAGGAGCTGAAGTCCTGTTATAAGATCATCAACCCTTCGATGGCCTCGAGTCAATGCCACAGACAACTTCAAATGAAACATGCCTCCGGCACGTCACCGTCACACACACTCCACCAGGTTTGTATCTGAACAATTCCCAACATAGTAAATAAGGAAACCAAAGCTGACAAACACAGGTTTGTCTAGGCTTATTCGTGTGTTTTATTTGTATGTATTTGCACTTACCCTGGATTTGCCTTCTGCGTCCATTAAGTGTTCCACGTACGTTACCTCACCCACTACAAATCAGATTCCAGAGACGACACACACCAAGGGGAGAGAAGCCGAGAGAACAATGGGGGTTTAGAGCAGAAACAAGTAGGGCGGCCGGTGACAGTGAGCTCAGACAGCCAGTCCTGAGCCTTCCCCCAGCACCTCATTCAGCACAATCTGGTACAGGTCTACAAAAAGCAAGCTTGGACTTTTTCCCCTCTTTCTTTAATTAATTGAGACTTCTTAGCCCGTCCTTGTTGGAATTCTCCCGAAACACCAAACGCAGTAGACTGAGGACAACAACTTTTGGACTGGCCAACAGCCTTTCAAGTTGGATATGATGCCGCAAACACCACCTCTTCTGCCTGAAGATAATTGACCAAATAATTTCAAGTTGGCAAAGCCTCCTTAATACCTCAGCCACTTTCCTGTCAAACCTCAGCAACGGTTTTAACCCTCAGTGCATCAGCTGAGCCTAGCTGAGCTAGAAACCTACCCATAATCGTAATGAAGAAAAACTTTTGGATGAGAAGCTTCTCTAACTGCCAACCTGATCATGGACTGATCCTGAAATGCACGATCGTAATTTGGATTCAGCGTCGACCACGGCCACGCCTTTGTTTCATGTCTGCTCAACAAATGGACATTGATGACCAAACCTCTAGAGACGAGGACGGTGCATAAGAAGCTGCTTCGTTTTGTAGACCTGTACCCCAAATAAATCCGCAGCACAAAGCTGTGCTTGGTACAACATGAAGATCTGCCGAGAAAAACGTTTGCTTGTCAAGGTCACACCTAAAAAAGAAAATGCAATTTAACTCCACAGTCAGTTGTCATGAAACAAATACTACTTGGACCTTCTGAAAAAGCATTGTAGCCTTCTTAACACATGCCAGTTAAATGCATTACTCCATAGCTACACAACATTGTTAACACTTTAATTGACTTTTAAATAATCCTTACTCACATCCACATTTACTGCATCACAAATTAAATATTACATTTCTCCGAAGGTTTGACCACAAGTTAATAAATCTTAAGTGTGTAAGTTTTACTGTTAATTACAAATTTCAACTGAAAGCAACCTTTTCCATGTTTCTGGACCAAAAAAAATCGCTATACTGTAACAAAGAACTGTATTTTTAATGCATTTCTTGGGGGAGGAACCACATCATTATCCCATTCATGATCACAAGCCATTGGACTTTCGAGTTAGTGGACTTCCTTTGCACATTTACGACCTCCACTTCACAAAAACAAGATTTTAGTAATCTTAATGGAGACTGAAAATTCAAACATCCAGGTTCACCACGCTTGTACACGTCTGCAGCGACTCCTTAGCTGACAGACAGATTAAAAAAAGGGGACCTTGTCCACAACCTTTGTTCCAAGTGACTCCAGCATGGTCTCAGACAACACTGTACAACTCCCCAGAGCTCTTCAAAACTGCAGTGGTCAAACAAAATGACCCTGCATCCTGATTTGATCTTTATCATGTCAAAAATGTGACACGAGTCAACCCCTAATCCTGATACCTTACCTTTCTCTTTCATCAGATCTTTCAGGGCTTGCCACTTCACATCATATGGGATGTTGCTGACGAAAACGCGGTATCGCTTGTTTGCGTTTCCATAGGGCTCATAGCGACCACCTCCACCTCTCTTCTGAGGCCTTTCCTTCCTGCTGGCATTGGCCTCATTCTTGCCTTTTCCATTCATTTCCCTGCAAAAAGTTCACAAAACTTTCTAAACATACTTTAAAAAGCTTTTAAAAGACTTGCCAAACTCACATCCATCACATCTCCCATTTTTGCTTCGTTACAATCCATCCATCTTACTTTAAAATGTCTGTTATATTGTGTTTTTTGTACTTTAATTAGCTATAGTTTATGTATTTATGCAAATTGTTATGTTGTTGTGTTTAACTTCTTATAACTACTGTAAAAAACATTTTCCAAAATCTGGGGGAACAGAAAGATAGCACATGTCAGTGGTTCCCAGGGTAGGGGGCTCTGTTATTTATTGGTGATAGTTTATTTTATTGCAGTTTACTTTTGTTTGTTTATTTGTTTACAGAAGGTTTCCTTGTAAAACAAAGGAGGGTCTAGCTAACAAAGTTTGGAAACCACTGCCTCAGGAAAAGTGAATTTCAATGCTAAATGCTAATGCTAACTGCAGACACAGGCATCATTTACAGACACACAATGGTTAACTAGCAGCCTGCTATCTGCAATCCAGCCGCATGGCTAGGCCTCTCCTTGGATAAAGCGGGCCTGTGCTATATTAAACTGCTTTAAGTAATGCCAAAAAGCAGCAACAGCGACCGGACATGAAGTTAAATATGTCCACTTTCTGTTGCAACAAAGCAATAGCTACGTGTACTTCTAATCCTATCATACACCCAGTAATATATAACGCAGGGTTGCATTCGGTGAATAGACGGGCCCCAAATGCCGCTTAAGCTAGAAAAACACGTACAGAACGTATTTAAAGCACACCGGGGCTGCTAGTCTACCATTAATTGCATTTGTAAAAAATATAATTAAAGAGATGCCGCTGTATACAAATTTATCGCTGTGTAAGAAAACAAATTAGGCCAACTAGCTAATAAGCCGCAACAAAGGAAGCTCGATGAATGGACCTACCCCTGCTGCGAAGTCGGCTGCTGCTGCGGCGGCGTCGACAGCTGCTGCTGGCCTGCTTGCTCTGTGGTAGTTTCTACCTGCTCGTTAGACATTTTCTTACGCAAATGAGTGCTTATAAAGGGAAACTGTACTAGAAAATTTGATATTAGTGATTCTTGCGCTTCTAAAGAGAAACTCAAAAGCACATATACTGAATTCGTACAACACCTCTCACTGCTACGCCAACGGAGGAAAATGGCGGAAAGAAGGAGGAAGCATGAGTTTAAACGAGAGTTCTTCTTCTTCATATTATTTATCGGCGGTTGGCAAACAGCAAAATGGTACATTACCGCCACCATCCGTGAGGAGTGTGGACCGAATGGTAAAAAAATAAATAAAATCGTCCCAGACAAATTAGTCTGCCTTAAAAAAACAAAATATGGCCTGATAACTTTCACTTATCGAGTTCTTACGAAATAAATCAACCAAGTCCAGTTTCAGTTTCATATCACCAAGCTGTTCGATTAATTGTCTTCATTCAATGAAAGGGTCTGCTTCCGGTATTTTCTTTTAAAACTAAGGACATCGCGGCACGTACATTGATTTTCAGAATAATGTGCAAGCGTACATAAAGTTTGATGAACGGTAAAAATAAGTAGCAAAGGTTTATATGTTTTCAAAGAAACGTGACAAACAGGTCCTTCATGTTTGAAGCGTTACTATTTTTATAATGGCATCACAATTTTATGCTCTGCAATTATTTTATAAATGTGCTTGGCATGGTTTGAATAATTTGTATTCTATTGCAATGGTTTTATTGGTATTTTTAACCTCTACTGTCGTTTACATTATTTAACAATGTAAACATAATAAAGCTGAATTCAAGTTGTTATGCCCGCCAGACCTCACGGGGGCGATAATTAATAGGCAATCCGTCAAGTCACAACGACGTGAGCGGGGACGGAAGGAGTGTCGGTTTTGTGCTAATTGCTCTCTTTGCCTTAACAAGCTATCTCGTGAACGTTCATATAAATGGCCCTGTAATGTTCACATATGTAGTCAAGTACGCAGTAATATTAGGAATATAAACTCTTGCGAACCTCTTTATATTGCTATTTGCGGTTTCTGAGGCCTAAGCGTTGCTACCGAAATGTAGCATTAGCATTAGCGCTTAGATAGGAGTGTGTACGACGAGTCTTTCGTTACCACATGACAGGATGAATAATGTGCGGTGAATTAATTCGTGTTATTTAGCTTTGATAGATTTTTCAAAACGTTAAATAGCTAAACAGTTAATCTCACACAGCCATGGCTACGGTGCTGATGTCCAGAGATATTCTTGAGTTGACCGGAGGGATAATGCTGGTCCCATCACCAAGAAAGACCTCATCAACTCAGACAAGGTGAGACTGTTATTCGTGTTTGTCTTATAGTGAGATGGACATTTGTGTTTTGATGATAATTCTAACGATGTTCTGTCCCTGGATTTAAGTAAACACTGGTGTAAATTACGCCTTCAATGAATTTCACTAGCTGTTGGGTTCGTAACATGCAGGTATAATAATGTACTTACAGCTCAAAGCTTTGCCAGGGAGAGAAACTGAAGAGATGTCGTATTACCAATTGTTTGAGCACAAATATTTTTTGCAGTTGAATAACGAATGTCTGCATCTTCCACCTCAGAAAAAAACCAGAAAGCAACAGAGACGCTTGACCTTTAAGAGACCAGAGGGAATGCACAGAGAGGTCTACGCTCTGCTTTATTTCTGATAAGAAGTATGCTTTTCTTTTTCAATATTAGTCAGTTAATCTGAAATGCATAAAGGCCTTTTAATGTT
Source organism: Neolamprologus multifasciatus (assembly GCF_963576455.1). NCBI lineage: Eukaryota > Metazoa > Chordata > Actinopteri > Cichliformes > Cichlidae > Neolamprologus > Neolamprologus multifasciatus. Next base: position 625,052 of record NC_140460.1, on the reverse strand, counting down.
TCCTGTTTGGGAATTTCAAAAGGATTTATTTGCATTTGGAAGGAATCTAAAGTGTAAATAACTTTGCATTTCTGTGTTTCTTTATTTTATGATAACAATTATAATAATAATATGATAACAAGAATTGTTTTTTTCTGTTGTCCATAGGGATGCACCCCCCTGCTGCCTAGTGACACCACTCAAGGTTATAGGACAGTCAAGCCAAGTTAGGCTGTAAAAAGGTTCGTCCCTGGAAGTGGATGCCCTTCACAAATCCAGCACGCAGAGACGGGCCATATTCCACCACTGGAGACGTGTTGCAGAAGAGGGCAAGGACTACCCTTTTGCTCGCTTTAACAAGGTAGGGAAAACCCTCTTCTGCTTATGTAGTACAGGCAAGAAGGACATGTGGTTGCAGCTCCCCGTCCTTTCGCATTATTCATCCTTTTTCACTGTTTCTGTGTTTTAACCTCTATAGACAGTGCAGGTGCCAGTGTACTCGGAGCAAGAGTACCAAATGCATCTCCACGATGACGGCTGGACTAAAGCAGAGACAGACCACCTGTTTGACCTTTGCAAGCGGTTTGACTTACGCTTCATCGTCTGTCCATGACCGATATGATCACCAGCAATACAGAGTAAGTGTTTAGAGCCTCATCTATAGATGATGGATTTGAAAATACAGTAAGGTGGATTTAAAGCACACATGTTTTAATTTAAAAACTGTTTGTTTGTTTTTTGTCAGAAACGCTCTGTGGAGGACTGAAAGAACGATATATAGCATTTGTGGTAAGCTGACCACAGTGCGCGCAGCATCAGGGACAGAACCCAAAATCTACATCTTTGACGCTGGCCATGAAAGGCGCCGCAAAGAGCAGCTGGAAAAGCTGTTCAATCGCACACCTGAACAGGTTTGTGATTCGCATTTTGACCTGTATCTATGTGACAGGTGGAGAGACACTTTCTTTTTGTGGGAAAAAAAAGAAAAAGATTTTTCACAGCATTTTAAATGTGAAAAACTGCATTTCTCTGTTTTTCCCTGCAGGTGGCAGAAGAGGAGTATCTTGTTCAGGAGCTAAGGAAAATTGAGACTAGGAAGAAAGAGCGTGAGAAGAAAGCCCAGGATCTGCAAAAACTCATTAAGGCAGCTGACACAACGACAGAGTTGAGACGAGCTGAAAAAAGAGTTTCCAAGAAGAAGCTTCCACAAAAAGAGAAACAGAAAAACCGGCTATGATATGATTTCACTCACGAAGAGCAAAGTAAAGCACATGATGACTGCTGGTAACAGAGGAAGTCAAAGAAAAGCAACAACGGGGAGAATTTTAATAATAATAATGGACACGGTGCAGCTGTTGTCCTCATTTTGCACTAAATTAATTGTTACTTGCTTTTGTCTCCGTGGTGTTTTGGTCATTTCTTTATTTTGATGGGACAAGTGTCTCTAATAACCCGAACCGATCTTCTCTCAGTATTCTAAGTAACGTTTAAAACCCAGCTTGATCCATAATAATGCCTCAATGGTGACGTTTCAGACATATCCAAACAGTTTGTGTCTCACATTTAGAGTTTTTCTTGTTTAGGCTGTTCCAGAGACGGCAGGCATCAAATTCCCTGACTTCAAATCAGCGGGCGTCACACTGCGCAGTCAGAGGGTGAGTATAGCTCCGCCCTGTTCTCTTACCAAATGACAATATTATTAAATAGTCCTATAAAATTGTAATCTTAGGGAATTGATGTAAAAATAAAAAGTAAAAATGTGAAATTCTTTAAAATAGCAAGTTTTTGTTTGTCCAACTCTTAATTTCAAGGTGCTGATTTGTGAGAAACTCGAGTTTCTGACTTTAGTAGCTATTCCTCTTATCACTGTGATAATTAATTCTATTACTGACTAGCTAATATCTGTAAAACCTAGCCTAGCACGGGGACTCTTATTCATCTTCAAGACTGATGAGGAGCTGCCGCTCTCTATGGAAAATGCATTTGCACAGCTAAAGGAGTGGAGTGGCCCCACAGCTAATCAGTCAGATAGAGTTCAGTGGATAAAGACATTTTGATCTGGCCCGCTGAAGTGCATTTCATACGAATTAAAAGCCCCGAGGTGGAGCTGTTTATCCTAATGTCCCGGTACCTTAAATCACGCTTGTGTGTGTGTGTGTGTTTCTCTCTGCGTGTTTGTGTGTTATTAAGATGAAACTGCCAAGCTCCGTAGGCCAGAAGAAGATCAAGGCCATTGAGCAGATCCTGATGGAGCAAGGAGTGGGTGAGGATGACTAAACTTTAGCAATTTGTTAACATTCCCCAGTTTCAGTCTGAACTCTTCTTTGCGACAGAGTTTAGTTTCAGTACAGGAAATAAAAGCATTACGTAACCTTTTAACCTTTGCAGGGTTTAGTTGAACACAGGAAGTTTTTCACGTGACTTTATATTTGTTTGCAGCGTCTCAGCCGCTCACTTCACGTTACAGTTGACAGCAATGCAACAACACTTTGTAACATGTAACAACTTTAGCTAAACAGACTTGACGTGTCACGACTGTGCATGCGTAGCCTGTGCACACCATCAACTAAATAAATGTGTTAAAGTGCTTAAATCACACTTTAGTCTTTCCTCTTTGTGCCCTTCTGTAGATCTTAACCCCATGCCCACCGAGGAGATTGTGCAGATGTTCAATGAGCTTCGTAGTGACTTGGTGCTGCTGTATGAATTGAAGCAGGCCCACAGCAACTGTGAATACGAGCAGCAGATGCTGCGTCATCGCTACGAGGCCCTGCTGAAGGCCGGCGGGTGCGTGGGAACTGTAGGAGCCGGTGCAGTCATTGCATCACAGGGTGGGGAAATCAACGCCACCAACAGCACTACAGCTTCCACCCCGGGGGCCGAATCTCAGTCCTGGCTCACCGCAGATGACATTAAGGTGGAAGCCAAGGAGCAGATCATCGACGTTGTAGGAGCGCCGCTTACCCCCAACTCGGTATGTTTGTGAGACTTGGAAACAAACTTTTCCAAACCGTTATCACTGTGTAATAAGTGTGTAAGTTTTATACTATTATTAGTAGTATTAACCCTTTAAAGCCGGTCAGAGCAGCACGCTCTGTTTTGCGTAACTATTTTTAAATCCCGGTAGCTCTGCAACCACGTGAGCTAGCACAATAATGTTTTTTGCATATGAAACCGGAGGAGTTGTACTTACATCTTATGCCATCAGCTTGTCCTCGGTCACAGTTTCCTTCCACATATAACTTTGCAAAAACTGCATAAAAAGCACTTGCAGCAACAAAAACATAATATTCCAGAAACACGCTTTGCTGATCCGATCAGCTGTTTGTAACACTTCCTACGTCCATCAGCACGAACTATCGCATGTCCGCCATGACCTGCCCGAAACCGGAAGTGACGCCATTTTTGCGGAAATGTAGTTTTTACCATCAGGGCCTCATGAGCCTATACTGGTGTTTTTAAAAGTTATGTTTGACTTTATGACTTTCTGTGTGGTTTCTGGGATGCTTAGGACTCATATTGCACTGCTGGAAATAGTTTATTTTGATGCACATGCTGCTTTTTTGCAAATTTGCATTATAATATTTATTTTCGTTTGTCCTGCAGTGTATAAAAATTGATGTATTTCAAAAATAAAACTATGAAGACACTCAAAATAAATTTCCTGTGGTGGGAAACTATTTTGTGCAACTTTTTAGTATTTACAGTTTTGAGGGATAAGCCTCTTAAATTTCTCTAACTAGAAATATATGTTAAAAAAACAAAAACGATTTTACATTTTTTTGTAGTTTATTGCACTTTTTTGCAATTTATGTAATTACTATGCACTTAATGCAGACATATTATTAACATTTAGGCTATAATGGTTGTATTGATGTATAGCAACTTGAAATGCTCCCAAAAATGGCTCCACAGCATGTAAACATATAATATCAGCTCTGGCAGACTTGGTTCTATGGTCGGTCTTAAAGGGTTAATGGGCGAGAAAGCAGCGAAGAATCCAGCACTCGTTATTGCAGCACTCACTCCTCGTGGTTGTTTTTTGTATCTGTGTTGAAACGGGTCGAAGCTGCTCACAGCCTCATAATAAAGTTCTGCAGCAGTAGAAAGAACAGTAGAGACTAATGACTGTCTTCACCCTGCTGAGGCAGACAGCAGGTGTTAGCAGGGTGAGCCCAGCATGAGTGGGTCATACAGGGGGATAACTGGACTTCTCTCCGTTGTAGCATGTTGGATTGTTATTCATTAAGTGGTCGCAGGAACCCCCAGTGTGACTGTCGTGTATTTGTACTTTGCAGCGCAAGCGGAGAGAATCGGCGTCCAGCTCGTCTTCGGTGAAAAAGGTGAAGAAGCCTTGATGAGAGCGGCAGCTTTTACACGTGGAAGCGACGCGACAGCGTTACTCATTCAGATCACAGCGGCGACGCCACGAGTGAACCAGAGAGACGCAACAGAGCTGGACACCATGTTGTTGTTTATTTACGTACACTCATTGCTCACACACACACACCTTTTCACCTACTAACGAGGCCTTTCGACCCCCTCCCATCAGGCCCGCTCAGCATCGCTGTGACAAAGGCGGCGACTGAGTGACATTTCATTCCATTACTGCTCGTCTCCCTGCCTGCACCGCTGCTTGGCCTCAGATGAGGCAAGATCAACTGTAAATTGCCCGGCTGAGCTAATCGGGACACGGGCAAGAAGGTGGGAATGACTGCGTAATTGAAATGAATTGGAATGAAAGAACGGGGTCGGGGAGGATGGCGAGCCGCAGAGCTCATTTGACCCGTGTGAGGGTTTTTGTTTCGTGCCGTAGTGTTTACTGGAAACGCGTTTTGTGTTAACCCGTAGTGCCGGCGCCGTCTCCACCTCGCTTCCATCTGCTGCCCAGTGTTTTTTGGACTAGCGGGACTGATTTGTGTTCTCAGGTGACCTTGGAGATGCTTTGGTCAACATTTCAATAAATGTCTGTTTCTTACATGGAGGTGTGCGTGTTTATACCGCAGAAGTTTGCCTTTCACATTTCACAGGGACGTCACTCTGCAGGTTTCAGAGATCTGCACTTGGGGGTAATTAGTGTTGAATACACATTTGTTGGGGGAATCGTGGGGTCACGACATTCTTACCTTACCTGTCATCCAAGTTAAGTGACAACTAATGACTTCATTAATATGATAATTAAGCAGTGATCATTCTTAGGGTGGCATAGCCACTAAAACTTCATTAGGTTTCCTCCTCATAATATTGCTAATTGCATGTCAATTATGTCGTTTAGCCCACTTAGACATTAATTTCTATGCAAATTTTGAATACGTTTGCCAAGAATAGGAGGGGGGGCTTTGATATGGGTGCACATCACTTTTATAGCCTTTATATTTTTTAAATTGAATCTCTGCAGCCTGCACACAAAACCTACATGTCAGATGTTTGTCTGCCTTTAGGTTCCAACCTGCAAAACACAGCACGTCATGCATGCAGAGATATTATTAAAGTATTCAAATATGAGTTTATCTGCAGGAGAAACTGACCCAAAGCAAAGGAAGCGTTTGATCTTTTTAAATTCTTGACCTGCTGCAGCTTCCCACACCTTTCCCAACAGTCAGATGTGGAAACATTCGATATCACATGAAATGATCAAAATGCTGCAATTGATCAAATCTTTACTTCCAGCTCTAATTAGCATTGCTACAGTTTCAGAGTCCAACCAAACTGCAGCTTTGATTGAGAGGAAAGAGCGAGAAGCCGAGTAAACATGGCTCAAATGGATTCTGTGTGTCTATATTTCATGTTGAAAATTGGCTCATAAATCCAGCGGTTTGATCTATGGAGCCCGTTGTTGCTTGAAAAAACCTCCGTAAATGTGTAATTTCTCCCTTGACAGAACACAGCCGAAAGGCTATCTTTCTTTCGCCTCCTCCCCTCTCTCCCTCTCTCCCCTTCTTCTGTCTTTCATTCTCTCTCCCAGCCTGCTGTTGGATTAATGCTCTGCTCCTTTCATGCTCCTCTGATATCTTCTTTTCATCGCTGCTCTTGCATTTATCAAACCTCGGGCCTCTCGCTACCTCTCGCTGTCTGAGGCCACCTTCAGTTATACAGCAGGCATCGTGTAAGACTGGAGAGCGCGACGGTTATAAATAAATGCTATTCTAAATTGAAAGTAGGCGAGCACCGAGGCGTCGACGACCACATGTGCAGCCCCCCCATCCAACTCTGACCAGCGTGGACTCCATCCGTGCGACAGTATGCGTTCTGCAACGCTGATGTGAAAAGCATGAGCCGCGCCGGAGAGCGTCTTATAATGTGGTGGTGATGGCGCTGAGATGGGATCTCTTTATCAAGGCCCGGCTGAGGCTTTAATCACGGCCTAAGAGGCGTGCTGGCTTTTTATCATAACTGAACTGCATCCGGGCTAATCGCAGACATACGTCACTGTCGGAGGGGAGCTCGGCTCCGGCGAAGGCGACGGTGGAGGTGATTGAACGCACGGTTAAGAGAGAAGATGTGTGCTGAGGGACGTGTGGCAGGAAGAGGCAGGTAATAGCACGAGTGATAGACCGCTGCTCACATGCATCACGCCTGGAGGTAATCGTTGATGTGACAATGATTCGATCGTGGACGCCTCCTGTCTGCGGCACAGTGCTTTATAGCCATCAGTCACATGCAATCACTGATTGCTACATGTGTGCTGTAGTAGTGTGAGGACGAGCTCTGAATTATTCCCTAAACTCTGGATTTTGGCTCCTCTACATCGTTAACACACGTCCACAGCAGGCGTTCACCTCCGTGCCCCTCACTCATGTTTCTCACTTTCACCGTCTCCACTATTTAGGTCACCTTGAGGGAGAAAACTTTTAATCATTGTTCCACATCAAATTCACCTGTGCCCTCTGGGACACAGCCGCAACAGAGGGGGGACGTTGGAACTGCTAGTTGGGAAATAAAGTGCCCACAGGGCTGGACAGTGGAAGTCATTTCCACTGGATTTTTTTGCTAGTGGGGGGAAGGCCCGCTGCAACACAAACCCACTCACTTGTGCTAAGCAGTGCTTACAGCTAGGCATTAACCCCACTGTCCACTCTCCACATTAAAGCCCCGGGGAGGCAGAATAAAGAGGAGTGGAGCGGAGCAGGGAGTGGGACTGCTCCCCGGCACCGTGATCCTTTTGGGAACATCTCGAGTCAGGTGGTGCTTGTCAAGGTGTCCTACCTTGAAATAAAAGAACGGGGCTGTGTACTGGTGGGCTTGGAAATGTCATTTCTTGTCATGATATAAAGACATGTGAAAGAGGTGCTTCAGCAGGAAAATCAGAAGTTGTGCTGGTCCCCAAATCCCAAATGTAACATCACAAACTTCAATCTGCAAAGACAAAGTGCTCGATTCAAATGGTAAATGGCCTGTATTTGTACAGCGCTTTACTCGTCCCTAAGGACCCCAAAGCGCTTTTACACATCCAGTCATCCACCCATTCACACACTGGTGATGGCAGCTACATTGTAGCTGACACTGGCGCCACCGGCCCCTCTGACCACCACCAGTAGGCAACGGGTGAAGTGTCTTGCCCAAGGACACAACGACCGAGACTGTCCAAGCCGGGGCTCGAACCGGCAACCTTCCGATTACAAGGCGAACTCCCAACTTTTAAGCCACGGTCGCCCCAGATTCAGTCATAGGTTGGTGCAGAGCTGAGGCTGGAACCCAGTTTTCTTCTCCCTGAAGCTTTGTCACAGGGACTAATCACAAGTTGGACTTCAAATGGTTAAATCCAAGTGAAAAGTTTGATCCTTTTTGTTCAAATAATAGATTGGATTTATATAGCGCTTTTCAAAGCACCCAAAGCGCTTTACAATGCCACTATTCATCCACTCTCACAGTCACACACTGGTGGAGGCAGCTACAGTTGTAGCCACAGCTGCCCTGGGGCAGACTGACAGAAGCGAGGCTGCCATATCGCACCATCGGCCCCTCTGGCCAACACCAGTAGGCGTAAAGTGTCTCTGCCCAAGGACACAACGACCAGGACAGAGAGCCCGGGGATCGAACCAGCGACCCTCCGGTTACAGATGCGCCCCGTTATTAACAATGAACAGCAAAGTTAGGCCCCATAAGGCAGCCCGTTCTCACTCCCGAGGCGTAACATGCCGACGTTTTGTCACGTCCCGCGGCGTTCCTGAGGAACGCGAAAGGAGACCTTCGGCGTTCTTACGGTACGCGGCGGGTTATGGCCGAAATCCAGCGCAATGACGCTCCCGCGGTAATAGACGTTCCAGCTCTGTATTCCAGCCCTAAACCTAACCTTATCCCTAGCCCTAACCATAACCTTTTCCTGAGCTTAACCATGACTGTAATGATGTTAAATAGCGTGTTTCTAAGCGATTTGAAGAAAAAGAGCGAACATGTGTAGATTGAGTCCATACGGTTCTCATATTTCCTCATTCAGGAACGTGGTGGGTAGCCGAAAACGTAATATGTTGACGATTTGTCACCTAGCGTAAAATGTGACGCTTTGGGAGTGAGAACGTGTTGGGTAAAGAATATCACCTCTGTGTGTGTAGTGATAGCAGCCATGTGGGCCACGTTAGAAATGTCACCATCACTAAAGCTCGGACTCCTTTTCTTTGTTGTCACGTGACCTCAAATATTAAGTGAAATGTTTCCAATTTACCTTTTCATCACTTGAAAAGATGGAGGAGGGGGAGGTGGAGGGGGAACGGGTGCATAATTGCACAAAGATGTCTGTGGTGTGGAAATAACTTTGGGCTTCCACGTGGTTGCTGTTTGTTATAGTCTATCATGGCGCACATAATAAAGAGGGGGACACGTGGCAGGCTGGGCTCGTCCAGCAGTGTGCAGTGATTGCATGCCGACTATAAACAAGGCCCGGCCGGACAGATCAGCTCCACTCTGTTCTTCCATCAGCCTCCAGAAACAAATCGGTTTGATTTGATTTGTCAGCGAGAGATCGAGAAGCCTCTGAACAACATGTGACAGAGTTCCCTTGACAAAGCAGCGCAGCGAATGCCTTTCTCCCTCTCTTTACCTGCACAAGCGCAGCTCTAACAAAGAAGGAAAAAATCCAATTTGCCATGCGGATCCACAGCTGTCACGGTGGGGGAATTAAACATTACCCATAACTCACCGGGGTGCTGAGCAGGTCAGCGGATGGCGGGGATTGTAACATCACTCTGGGGTGCAATAACAAAGGATTTTAACCTCTGACTCCTTTGCTATGGCTGCTAGTAGAACATCCTCATGAACAACAAGAGCTTTTGCTTTGCTGGTTAATCTCTGGTGGGATTCAACACACACCTTGTCGCTCGCTGCACAAAATTCTCTGCAACACAAACAGGAAGACGTGCGCAAATGTTGGCATAAACACAACCATGTTTCCCACCCTGCTGCTCCTGGAGCCGCTCCTGTGATGCTCCATAGGGGCTGCAGGGATACTGTAGGTGCTAATGTCCCGGTGTCATCACCCACGCAGGATTCCTAGCCTCCTTGCCTGGCTGGCCCGCCACCACCAGCGCCTCAATTACCTGACTGACGTTTCATTAGCGCCTGCAGCTGATCCCGTGGCTGAGAGGCAGCGGGGCGCAGAGGAGCACGGAGCGAGTGGGAGAGGCGGAGGGGAAAAGGAGGCTTCAATGCGTTATATCCTCCTGCGCTGTCAGTGTCACAGCTTTGAGTACAGCCACACAGCCACTCATTACATTGCAGTCATTTAGTACATGCTCTTATTGAGATGGACCGTGTGTACTGAAATAGAGCTGGCTGTGACACCAGCTCCGAGCTGACATCCGTAAACCTGCCGCGGCTTGTTGGAGCAGCCGAGACGCGCGCGAGCCTGCAGGTGTGTGCGCGCGCATGTGATACAGGGTATCAGCAGCAGCTCAATGTGTCTATGAGACAAATCAATCCGGTGCAGTGTACTGATCAGAAGTTCATCTCTTCTCGTATGGATACACAACGCGTATGTGTGGTGGCGCATCCTGCAGATACCTCCGTCTGTGTGTGATGTGTGTGGCCTTTCCATCCTCGGGGTTAGTGCAGGCCATGTCAGAGATGATCCTGAGGGGGCTTAGTGAGACCCCCGGCCTGAGCCTCTCCACACAGCCCACGCTTGGCTAGGCTCTCCTTCCCATTTGTCATCCTGTGCCAGTAAGACCCCCGGAGAGATTAGGGCAGAGCAGAGAGACTGGAGGAGTAGCAGGAATAAGAGGATCAGTTAAGCTATAAACACAGACAAGTTTGTGTCTCTCACCCACTCTGGCACAGTGACAGTTTGTAACGGCTGTCAAAAGTTCGCTCGGCGCCGTACATCTTCCTTTAAGGGACACTGCAGCGCCCGAGTGTCCCGCACCTCGCGTGGGCAAACACAACAGGTACAGGAAGAGAACAAAAGCGGCTCAAGCCTGACATTAAACAGCGGCGCTAACTGCATCGACCCGCATTGACCCGAGCTAATGAACCGTCGCCGTGTGCAGGAAAGGAAATGCTGCGGTTTGCCTATAATTAAAATTCTGCGGCACAAAGACCATTAGTCAAATCCAGAGAGCTCCTTCATTTCCATATTTTTGAATATTCTACTTAATTATGCAAAAGGATCGGGGAGGTAGATGAGAAGTTTTAAGAAAGCCTCATAAAGTCCTTATTAAGAGCAGAGGGGATTAATGACAGTTAATATGAGGGCAATCAAACATTTAATGCAAAGGCCCTCCTGCAGGCAAACAGTATTTAAATGAGTCAATTAGACATTCATTATCTACGAGCCTATAAGTGGAGTCAGATCTGCATAAATGTTGGTGCACAGAATCATTCCTCTCTAAAAAGGAACTAATGAAATATTAAAAAAGTTAACAAGTTAGACACGGAAAACGTACAAATATTGATTGCTAGAGGGCTGGTTACATGTTGTCATCAAATCAGAGGAGAATGCGCGATATCTATTGGAGATTGTCTCATAAATCATAATTATTGAGTTAGCAGGATCTCTCCTCCCAATTAGCCGTGTAGCATTGTTGAAGCAGGGTGAGAGAGAGGAAAGAGTCCACTCTAAAATCCCATCAAATCCTGCAAATTAATATGTCCAGGTTGAGCCTAAGTGCCGGTTCTCATGCTAACAAACCGCCTTATAACAAGTATATACGATAAACATACATATTCTGCAGAGGATGACTTGAATAATGTGCCAAACTATGCAGATATATCACTGTCAGGACCTCCTCCTCCTGCTCCTCCATGCCTTCTTTCTTTCCCTCTCTCCATGTCTGCCTCTGCTCTTGTCAGTTGCCCCAGCACACAATTACTGTGTGTGATTGCTATCAGGCGGGACGGTCGGGGAGGCTCCCAAATTAGGGCCTAAATAGGATTTCCTACATGGCGAAGGGCACAGGCCTGGACATGGTAATGAAAGCCTATACATCACAATCAGACCGACAATCCTATTCATACTGCAACACATTACTCTCACTCCTCATAATTATAGAGGGGTGACAGACGGGCCTGTGAGGCAAGGTAGAGGAGGAGGCGGAGGGAGGGGTTTGCCGGCGAGGTGGCTGAGCGAGTGTCACAGTTTGTGAGGCTTCTTCTCTGCACTCCTGTGATCTCCTGATACTCTGAGTGACCAGATTAGGTGGAGGAGTCCACTGGGTTTAATTCTGCATAGTTCCAGTATCTGACCCGTATATGGATCTGTGTAATTACACACATGCACGCAAGAAAAGGGTCCTAAATTGGGCATTTTCCCCCTGTGGAAAGGTTGTTCACGAAGACACGCTGACCACATCTTCCATCAGGCTGACTGACACGGGCACAAACACACTCCCTCGCTCCGAGGGATGTGATGAGATGTGAGGGGGACAGCTTTGCGATCAATACCATGAGCAGGAATCAGCGATGGGGAGAATAAGACAATGGCCTATCAGATTGAGGTTGACTTCTCCTTGTATGTTCGGCAGGCCTGTGACAATAGATTGGCCCAGAAATCCGATGGCACTCGGCGAAAGAGGAAAAAAATGAGGAGACAGATGAAAAGAAAGATTGCTAATGCTCTCCAAGCAGGCATTTTAATCTGTGACAGAGGAGGGATTTGGTGAAAGCCATTATCACACAGCAGCCCCCCCTTCTCCTCTCGCCCCTTTCTTTTCTGATAAGGCAGCCTTATCAGACTGCTTTGGGGGAGACGCGTACTTGTGTGTGTGTGTGTGTGTATGCATCCACACCTTTGCATGTGTTTGTGCTGCAAAATGGGATATTCCAAATGCGATTCATTGGATTCAAGAAGCCCATCACCTTAAGAACTCAGTCAAACGGTAAGCATTGCAAAGTGGATTCAGATCACAATAACCCAGTTCACTACAGGCAGGACCATGCAGAGAGGCGAGTAAGGTGCATTGTTACACGCTGAGGCCTGAGGGAAGAAGCCAACTCAATTTTGTTTGCATGCGGCTTTGCTCCTGTTTTTTGCATGCATGCATCTCTCATAACTGCAGAGATTAGACCAGGAAGGTGTCTTCATGAAAGGGACACTAGCTGCTGTGCACAGGTCAGCCGAGGCCTTCCAGACTATAAAAGCCGCCTGCCCTGCTTGTTTTGTGAATTTAAAGAATATATGTTTGGGTGCAACCATTAGGAGAACTCCCTCCTCGTCACATCTATCTGGAGAAAGTGATAAGTGTGTGCATGCACGAGTGCTTGCATGCATACATTTCCGTGTTTGTGTGCGTGTTGCACAGCAGTCTTTACGCACCTCGTGTCACTCCTTTGTGTCTCCTCAATGCAGTGTCCCTTCTGTGATCAGGACAATCCATCAGGCCCTGCTGCTCATTAATCACCAGACACACACACACACACACACACACACACACACACACACACACACACACACACACACACACACACACACACACACACACACACACACACACACCTCTGGGATCAGGGCAGGCAGTGAAGAACAGCAGGCTTGGAGCACTAACACCTGCACCACAGAGAGTAAGCACAACATGAAATGACCTCAGAGACACATCTGCACCTGGAGGATCTTTGTTCCTGTTTTAATGGAAACTTTTCTTCTTTTTATTAATTTATTGATTTATTTCATTGCATTTACATATTCTTACATCACATTGAGTACAATATACTTTATACTTTTTTAAAAAGACATCTAAAGCATAACTTAGTTTAGTGTGTTGTATCACACACCCATGCCCTGCTTGGATTGTTAGCATTGAATGGGTCAGTGTTGGTCAAGTTACTTGAAAAAAGTAATCAGTAACTAATTACTGATTACTTCCCCAAAAAAGTAATCCCGTTACTTTACTGATTACTTATTTTCAAAAGTAATTAATTACTTAGTTACTTTTTAAAAACACGATTTACAGCCTGAATAGGTGATAAAGTGATAGATCTTTCAGCCCAATTCTACTTTTTCTGCATAATCATCAAACAAAATGTAATCAAATGGAAAAGTCTCTTTTTAAAACTTGTTTTATTAGTTTTAATCTTTTAACTTTATGCATCAGATCTTTGATCTCTGAAGTTTTCTTCCCACGCACAACGGACACTAATGTTTTTGTCACTTTTTATGGAATCAAACTCAAAGTAAGGTCAGTACTTCCACGCTTTAAACGCTGCACGCTCATACTCTCTCTGCACTCGATATATGATCCATTGTTGATCTGCACACAGCTGTTGTCACGAACGTCGCACTCGCTTACGTCACTGTCATGAGACATTCTCGCAAAAAATCACGGTTTTAGTAACGCAGTAACGCAGCGTTCCTACGGGAAAGTAACGGTAATCTAATTACCGTTTTTGCGATAGTAATCCCTTACTTTACTCGTTACTTGAAAAAAGTAATCGGATTACAGTAACGCATTACTCTCTGGTATGGGTTTGAATCGAGTCTGCAGCAGATTCTCCCCACAGTGCACAGACATGTGTGGGGTTACCGTCTCTGCATGTGTGGACGTGAGGATGGAGGTTTTCCTGCGACAGTCCAGGCTGAGCCACTCGCCCTGTGACCCTGAGCTGGGTGGGTGGAGTTTAGCTCTCACATTATTGGTGCTTGACACAAACACGGGGTGTCAGGCTCAGCGTCTGCACCTTTTATTTTGATTGTTTTGTCTTTACTCAGGAACTATTTTCACACGTAAACTCCAGACAGTGTTCGGAGACGTTAGGCTTTCTCAGATCTTCTTCCTACAGGACAAAACAAGCATTTCCTGAGCCGTTCAACCTTTTATTGACCCGACCATCTACCCCAGCCTCCTCCTTAGATGAGCCCATCGGCCCGCCCCTCCGCTGCTCCTGCAGGAAACAAGTCATAATTTCTCTGAAATTATCGCAGTCACGTAGCGCCCATACATTTCTTCTGGAGAAACTTCAGCACGAGTTGGTCACCACTACACTCAAAGGCTTCTCTGCCTCTGCAGTTTGCCTCACATCTCCCCACACGGCCTTTTACTATGGATCATCAGATCAGATCTGAGCAGCCCTCCATAGAACCAGCCTACTGGCTAATTCACTATTGATCCCGGCCCATAGAGCAATTTCCACTCGTGTTTGGTTTGGGACTACAGTTTCGGTCACGCTCCGTCTCTCCCTTAGGGCCAGGGAGGAGCCCTGCCACTCTCTTATCAGACAGAGAGCACACACACAAAGAGTGCGTGGGATGGAGAGGGATGCGGAGTGTGAGGCGAGAGGCGAGCGTTGCTTGTAGAGAAAGAGGGAGGTCATTAGTGGATGGTGACGAGTTTGAGAGAAGGCAGCGTCGCTCTGGCTTTGTTACGTAGTCACATGACTCAGATTCCTTCAGTCCGAATGCTTGTGTTAAGATTCACAACCACAGAAACAGGGGGGGGAATCTCCACTTCACTCTTCCATGCAAAGCACAGGCTGTTTATGTCAGCAGGTCATCAGCTCTGAGCTGACGAGGTGATGTGACCGGGCAGATTGTGCCACTAAGCAAATGTGTTGAACCGCTGACAGACAGACGTACTCCCCTCATGCTGCACGTACACAACCGGGGGGCGGGGGGTGGGGGGCTCTCACCTTCCTCTTTTACCTCCCTCTATCTACTCACCTCTCACTCTCTATTGCTGCTGTCTCTACATCTCTCCTAACCTTCCCCCAAATACACCTTCTCTCCTCTTTATCTACCCACCTCTCACTCTCCATCCACGGGTCCTTTCCCTCCCACTTTTCCTATACCTGTCCCTCAAGCCTCCCCCTCTGGTTCCCCTCTGTCTCTCTTTTTCTTTCTCCCAGTAACAGCATTCCCCGGACTAATTGCAATTCTGTCAGAAGGTAAATGCTTTGTGACCAATCGCTGACAGTCACGCCAGCAGCCGCCCGGGCTGCCGCTGACAGTCATTGTGGGGCAGACAGGACAGCGCCTGCAGTAAGTTAGGAAGCGGCGTGTATGGATGTGGCCTCTCAGCTGAATAGTGAGACTCCAGCTGTCTGCTATTGTGTGACACTCCCATTACTCCCCCACCACAGAAACAGGTCGACAGCCACAGAACAGCTGGATAATGCACCGTCTGACTGACGACACACTCTACCTCTCACACACTCGCCTCGTCTCTATGACGATGTCGACTTGACGCTGTCAGGTCTGGAACCAGCCGGTGTGATGTGCCAGCGCTCGCACTGCTGCCTCTAACGTTCAATATTAGAGCAAACGCAAAGGTGGCTGGGTCAGGAGAGAGTGGGAGCTGATGATGAATGATGGATTAGAGGAGATGCGGGGAAACAGTTGTATTTTTATGCTGAATTGCTGCACCGGTGTCGCCCACATCTTCCCAGTTACGACCAATGAAAACACAAAATGTTATTTTGCTATGAAACCGTGCACGATACGTTCTCAGGGAGCAGGATTAGCCGTACCAACAGCTCAGCTAATTAAAGCAGGCTGCTGACAGTTGTCAACATGACCCTTTGCACGACGCTCCCCTGGGGGTCCTGTTAGCATGCTAATGCTAATCCCCAGTGACGGGGGACAGGGCAGGGCTGTCCCCTGCAGCCTCTGCTGTTGTGACCACAGGATGTGTCAGGACAGGCACGATGATGTGCTAACATGGAGACGTCCCCATGTGCATGTCACACATCTGTAATTAGAAAAGAGGCAGCGGCAGAGCTGCAGGGGACAGTTGTCGTGGGACCACTTGATCTCTGGTCTCGACACAGCTCAGAAAAGAGCAATCTGTGCCTAAAACGGGCTCCTAAAAGAGCAACAAGCTTTAATGAGACGCTTTGCTTGAAGAAAGGTGGAAAAGAAAAGCAGGGAGCTACAGAAAATACTCCCACAGCCGTGGGAGGGTTATGAGGGAGACTTCCTACACCTGTCTGTCTATCTCGCTCTCTCGTCTCCTTTCCAAGGGAAGGTCAAGGACACATGAATATTCATGGAGGAGCCTGGCACAGGATCGATGGCTTTTAATTGTTTTCTCTTGGTTGGTGGAGGGACGTGCCAGTGTCTATTGATCTGTTTGAGCAGAGGCCACTCACAGAGCACGACGGAGAGACCTTTTCCTGACTGAACGCACAATACACTGTGTGTGTGTGTGTGTGTGTGTGAGGACGGTGTGGCGATTACGATTTTCATGCACAAAACCACAGGCTGCGTGAAAGTGCCTCCAGGGCCTTAGAGCTGCAGAGGGAGGTGGAACAGACCAGGAGAAGATGAACATCTGTCCACAGGTCGAGAAGAAGCTCCGTGTGTTACTGAACATCACAGGATCAGAGCTGTTTGTGAGGGAGAGAGAAACATCCACGGCAGGTCATCATATCGTTCTTAACCGTGTTCACATTTTAGTGCTGCTGATGATTTGGTTTCACCTTTATTTGATCTACTTCTGCTCCATGGAGGTGAATGCTCTGCTTTCTCATTCTTACATTATATTAAAAAGCAGTTATTTACTACAATTTTAGGCTACGTCCACACGTACACGGGTATTTTTGAAAACGGAGATTTTCCATTTTCGTTTTAAAAAATAATCCCGTCCACACGTAAAGGCAGAAATGAAGGAAAACAGCTGCTAGGAACATGCCAAAGCAGCAGGTGGCGCTATATTCCTAACCGTGCAGAAATGTTGGCCAATCAGAAGTCTAGAAGCCTCGGTGGGAAAAAGTAAACAAAGCTGGGGCATAGAAGCAGAACCGAGTCGTATGTGTGGAGGGACAGTAACTGTGTGTGTATATGTAAGCATCTAAACACTGCAGAGACAATTAACAGTAACAGTATTGTAGAAATTCATTTCACCGCAACAATAACGTGGCGCACAGTGTGACGTCAAAAAAGGCGCACACCTTTGACGCTGCGTTTTCTGCGTTTTCTCCGTTTTTCTGAGTCATCAGAAACTGAGTTTTTAAAAACTCCGTTTTCAGTGACCGAAAACACAGTTTACATGTGGACGAAAGGTGCAAACGCATAGAAAAATCTGCGTTTTCAAAAATACCCGGGTACGTGTGGACGTAGCCTTAATTTAACACACAAAAAGCCTTTTAACTGTCATGACTTGTGGTTTTTTATCGGCCCAAGGTTGAAGACTCTCCTTCTCCCCAAAGTTTGCATCTTTATGTCAACTTCTTCTCTACACTCGGCTTCATGAAAGCAAAGCAAACAAAGAAAATCTCGGGGACACTAGGGAAAAAATTATTGGAGAAAGGGTGAGACAGATCAGAAGAAGGTGAAACAGGGCGGGGCAGGAAGAACAGGAACAAGAACAGGAAAACCCCGACCTTCAAAGGAAACGAGGATCTAAACAAAAAAACAGCTAAGATGAGACAAACACATTTACACTTTTGACATTTACATGAAAAACTGCAGTAAGCTGGATCTTATTAGGTTTGGCTCGAAGGTATTTTCAGGAAAAACGTAAACTTTTTTGTGTCAAACTTCCAGGACCACGTGTAGCTCATAACATGTTTTTCTTCTAGTGTAAAGAAGCACAAACGCACTGTGGAAACACATTTCATGAACAGCCAGTGATGTCGTAAAGTAAGTGCGATGTTTTCACATTCAGTCAATCTGCTGCCATAACTCTGCGGCTCAATCGTTTATTGTCAGTGTCCGGACCTGCTGGCTCACAGAAAATTAAAGTTTCGACAATCATGACGCGATCCATCCCTGAAAGCGTGTAAGAAGAGAAAAATACAGTGAAAAGGGATCCTGCCTTCTCTCTCTGCACCTTTTACCCTCCGCAGTATTATGATACTGATATATATACAGTATTATGCAGTATTACCATAATACTGCAGTATTACCATAATACTGCAGTATTATGGTAATACTGCAGTAATAACAACGAACAGCAGTAATAATACCGCAGTATTACCATAATACTGCAGTACAGCAGTACTGCGGCTGCACTAAGTCTTTTTGCAGCTCTTTGACTGTTGTGATCACAAACCATCAGGTACACTGTGTCTGTCCTCTGAAGACCAGTGTTGGTCAAGTTACTTGAAAAAGTAATTAGTAACTACTTACTGATTACTTCTCCAAAAAAGTAATCCTGTTACTTCACTGATTACTTATTTTCAAAAGTAATTAGTTACTTAGTTGCTTTTTAAAAGCATGATACACAACCTGAGTAGGTAATAAAGTAACAGATCTTTCAGCCTGTGAGGTCTGAACGTCAAGGAAGGAGGTAGGGAAGGAGGTAGGAAAGGAGGTAGGGAAGGAGGTAGGGAAGCAGGCTACCCACCTCAGGCTTCCAAAGGTGAGCAATTTATTTACAGTGAACTCAATTTAATCTGTAACTTAACAAAACTTCCCCCCAAAGTAACTCAATTAACAAAATTCAACAGACCATGGCTCTGACAACACAACACAACACAACACAACACAACACAACACAACACAGCTCTCTTCTCTCCCCTGAATCTGGCTTTAAATAGAGCCGTCATTTCCCTTCAATTAGCCCAGCCAGCACCACTCACTCAAACTGAGGGATGTAAAACTCCACACAGATGATTAAAAAGACACAAAACCTCTTCACACTTCTAATTAGCACATTTACACAACTAAATGGCAGAATTAACGAAAAGAAAAAGATTCAACAAATCCCTTTAAACCTCGACACAAACAAAAGGAAGCATCTCATTGGACAGAGAAACCCCTCCACTTGGTTCGACCTGCTGATGTCATGTGTGACATCATCAGCACTTTAAAATGAGGAAATGCCAGGCGGGCGTTTCCCCACACCTGACCCTCATGACGACTGAAAAGACAAAGTATGAACAAATGAATCTGTAACATAATAAAATATAGAGAAACGTGTAACTGAGTATTTACCTTCATTTGCAGAATGTTAGCAAATCATAGCAAATACATAGAAACAGAATAATGTGCATAATGTGCAAAAAAAGGTCAACACATGTGGGACACATGCAGAGCATTGCAACTGCTCCGCTGTCACACAGCCCAATTTTTCTGCATAACCCATCATATAAAATTGAATCCAATGAAAAATCTCTTTTTTAAAAATTTGTTTTATTAGTTTTAATTTTTAAATTTTCTGCACATTGCATTAAGCAAAAATGTAATTATATGCAACAGTCTGTGACTTGAAGAGATGTGTTTAACATTGAAAGCTGTCTGCATGTTCCAGCAGATAAAATAAAATCATTTTTTTTACATTCTTTCAAATAGATGCAAGTAAAACACAGTAAAAATAAGTAAAATCACTCAGCAGCTCTTAAATCTATTGTCAGCTGTTTAGCAGGGGCGGGTGCAGGTTTGCCCACAGCGGTCATGTCAGTGGGAGGATGCGTGGGTGAGCGTCACGTTCCCGTGGCAGCGCGCTCGCTGCGCGCTCAGATTTAAGTTTAATTTTTCGCTGTAGAAACAAGTTTCCCTCCCACGCAGAGTGAACAGCGGACGCTTTTTACAGAATTAAACTCAAAGTAATCTGATTACTTCCACGCTGTAAACGCTGCACGGCCGTACTCTCGCCATCGCTCCATGTTAGCCATTGTTGATCTGCACACGTCTGTTACCACGGACGCCGCACGTCACCGTCATGAGACTCTCTCACAAACTTGCTTATGGGAAAGTAACAGTAATCTAATTACTTTTTGCAATAGTAATCCCGTACATTACTTGTTACTTGAAAAAGTAATCAGATTACTTTATGACTGTCTCTGCTGAAGACTGAAACAAACAGCTGCTCTGAGAGGACAGAAGAGTTCGGACCACCTTTCTTTACAAACACGAACATATCCTGTTACATCCTGGAGATTTCTGTTTGTTCTGTTGTGAGAAACGTTCACGTCTGTTTACACTGCGAACAACAGACGAACGCGCTCACCTGTCTCCCAGCCAACCACATCTTTCCCTCTGCAAAGATTATCCCCTTCAGGGGTCTCTTCTCTCTATTCCATTTATTCTCTTGTAGCTGGTTGAATTTGTCAATTTGAACAGGCAAAGTTGGGAGATTGGCAGCAAGTGAGGAGTAAAGATGAGGGTGTGCGAAGTGGAACAGAGGATGGGGGGAGGAGAAAGAGATACTGTGACAGTCATCCATTTGACCCAGGCTGTTGAGTGAGATCAGTCTGGCTTGTCAAATCTCTGTGCTAACAGTGAATAGCCATATCTGTGCAGGGCATAGAAGGGTGTCATGCACTATGGTTTCATGGTTCAGATAAGGCTGAATGAAGCCATTGGCTTGATGACACAGAGACAGACACACACTTTCACTTTCCTTCCAACTCCTCGTCTCCTGCTTTCTGCCACTGAAGCTGAAACAGGGCGCTTGCTTTAGTCCAGCGTGCCTGTTTTTATAGAAAAACACCGACAACGAGCAGCTTTGCTTTATTTTAAAGAGGGCAAACACTTCTTGCTCACAGATTAAACCCACCCTCCAATTATTGCACAATAAGAACCCTTCATCCCTGCTTCAGAGAGGCCCTCCTCCTGCTCATGTCTCCAGTACACTGTAATAACCTCCTCATCCACACACACACACACACACACACACACACAGAGGACCTATTACTGCCTCATTAGCCTGAATCATACAAGAATTAGACTCCATCCTGGCGACAGAAGCACAGAAATGGCTCTTTTCTTGCTCAGGAGTCAGGGGTTAAGTTACCAATCAAAATAGCCGGGCAGATGTATCGAGACGTTTTAATATTGGCCATTGTGGAAGCTGTAAAAAATTTTAATCTCTCTCTGGCACGGTCGCCCCCTAAGGCAACTCAAATAACAGTCTTCAGGAGGGGGGTTGGTGTTCAAAGAATTGATGTACCCTGTGGCATTTGGATAATTGTGTTGGAATTGCTGCCACCTCGAACAGTTTTCAGGCTGAGCAGCTTTTCTTTCTTTAAACTATTTGCTTACCTGGACCACAGATTTCTCTGTTTTCTAACTGCAAGTGTTGGAATTTGGTGTTTTTTCTTCACTTTCTCCAGAGAAGATGTAGATCTGCTGAGAGCATCCAGGTACGCTGACACGTAATAATGCAAAGGTGTCTCTGCTGCGCTCGTTCATGCAGGATAAATAAACGTGCACAGCTCAGTGAAAATGCAACAAAGTCAAACCGGATGCACAACGAGAGCAAAACAACATTAAATGATTCATATAGAAATACAATAATTATTATATTGAATATTTCACGGTTCACTGTATGAAAATAATTGTTATATGGAAGCACGATGGTCATTAGTGCTCTGTGATGCTGCACGTGTTGGTATTGAGTCAATACGAGTACATACAGGGCCGCAGTTTCCAGCACTGATGCTTACAGCGAGCAGCGTGTCATCACCAGTGTTGGTCAAGTTACTTGAAAAAAGTAATCAGTAACTAATTACTGATTACTTCCCCAAAAAAGTAATCCCGTTACTTTACTGATTACTTATTTTCAAAAGTAATTAATTACTTAGTTACTTTTTAAAAACACGATTTACAACCTGAATAGGTGATAAAGTGATAGATCTTTCAGCCCAATTCTACTTTTTCTGCATAATCATCATACAAAATGTAATCAAATGGAAAAGTCTCTTTTTAAAACTTGTTTTATTAGTTTTAATCTTTTAACTTTATGCATCAAGCAAACATTTAATTATCTGCAACATTCTCTGACTGGAAGAAATTAGTTTAACATTTAAACCTATTTTCTGCACATTCCAGCACATAAAATAAAATATTTTGTGTGTTTACACTCAGTCTTTCAAATAGATGCAAGTAAAACACAGCAGAGAATAAATAAAGTCAAAGACTAGCGGTCCTGTTGCTCTATTTTCACCTGTAAAGCAGGAGTGGGGTAGGCGGAGGGTTACCCTGGTGCAGGTGTGCAGCGGTCAGTGGAAGAATCCGCGAGTTTCTCTGTGAGTTTCCCATTACGTCGTAGCTACTCGCTGCTTGTTTGGAAGTTTAGGGGTTTTTTCGCTGTAAAAAGAAGTTTTCTTCCCACGCACAACGGACACTAATGTTTTTGTCACTTTTTATGGAATCAAACTCAAAGTAAGGTCAGTACTTCCACGCTTTAAACGCTGCACGCTCATACTCTCTCTGCACTCGATATATGATCCATTGTTGATCTGCACACAGCTGTTGTCACGAACGTCGCACTCGCTTACGTCACTGTCATGAGACATTCTCGCAGAAAAATCACGGTTTTAGTAACGCAGTAACGCAGCGTTCCTACGGGAAAGTAACGGTAATCTAATTACTGTTTTTGCAATAGTAATCCCTTACTTTACTCGTTACTTGAAAAAAGTAATCAGATTACAGTAACGCGTTACTGCCCATCTCTGGTCATCACTTCTGCAATTCGTTCCACAATAATTAAATAACACAACGACCTTTCAGCTTCTTTCAAAAACGTTTTCTGGAGTTTAAACATGCCATCTGCACTTTGACTTATTATTATCCGCTGAACTTAAAGACAAAGAATCGATCCTGTCACGTTAGCAGCATCGACACTGTGGATGTGTCGCCCTCCTCTCACAGGCCCTGTGGTGCCTCTGACTGTGTCGGCTGCTTCCCTGTTAGAAGCCTCTCCAGCACTCAGTGTAAGCAGCTCCTGTCACGGGGTAGAGGTGGGAATCACCAAACATCCCACGATACAATATTATCACAATACTTAACCCACGATACAATATTATTGCAATTTCTTAAAATATTTTGCGATATTCAGATTCTGTACATAAAGGTAAACTTTATCAATATTCATTTTCTCTAATATCAAAGTCTCACACTCAGTCTTTCTCTCATTTCAGTTTGATTGTTGACAAACTGAACGGTTTGTATTACAGTCTAGTCCAACTTAACTGAATCAACCATCTGGTACAATTATAGCTATTCTGAACTATGCAGTTTATGAAAACTATGCAGCCCCTTCAGCAACTGAAGAATTTGAAAGTAAATTAAAACAAAATATAATTTTACATTAAATAAAAAAGTTTTAAACTTAATTAAAATAAAACATGTCTTAAATTAAAATAAGTAAACTGTCATGTTTATTAAACACATTTGGACAGTGAAGGAATGTCAGGATTCTTGCTCAGAAAAAGGATCAACATGCTCTGAAGTCAGAGCACAAAAACCTTTTTGTAACAAAGTATCGATTTCTGCTGTCCCTGTATCCATACATTATTAGCAAACAAAATATCACCATGCTACACAGTATCCATTTTTTCCCACCCCTGTCACAGGGACACTTGAAGCAACAACAACCTGCTTTCTTTGAAACCACAGAAAATCAGGGTTCAGACTATAGAGCTACTGAGCACTGAGTATAAAGGGCAAACTGGGGCAGGTGTTTTTACTGGGCCCCAGTTAATATAATATAAACCAGCAGAGGGGGCAAACGATGAAGCCTGGCTGAAACAAAAGGACTCAAACTCACAACTCTGTTTATCAGGTCCTGCAAAGCAGATTATTTCCATCGTACCTGTCGGATCGCTCTTCTTCCTCTTTATTTCCTTCTTCTTCTTCATGTGGATGTTCCTCCTCATCGCCTATCCCCCCGCCCACCCCCCAACCCCCATTTCTGTGGTCCTGTCCTCACCCAGGGTTCAGACTAATGACTAGTGACAGTCCACTGAGGGGAGCGAGCTGTTTGCAGTCAGCAGTGCGTTTGTTGGTAATTATTTTCTAGAGTGTCACATTAGTGTCAGCCTCATGGCGGTGAGAGAGGAGCGAGGACGGGGCCGCGGCGCAGAGTGAGGGGAGGGGAAAGGGTGCGATGTTTGGTGGTGGGCAGTGTTGTGTTTATGTGTGCAGACTGTGTGGTGGGCTGAGGGCTGACAGCGCTGTTTGCAAAAGGTTTTACACTTTTCCTCTTTGAGTCTCACCTGGATTACAGGTAACATGGCTTTAAAATAAAAACATTAAAAAGGTGGAAAGATTACGACCAAAAAAAGGGCAGAAATCCAGGCGCAGCCACTCGAGACGGGTTTGAACAAGTGCTCAGAGGTGTTCGGTTTTCCAGCCGGATAAAGACATGAAAAGCAAAACGCAGGACCAGCTGCCTTTCAGAGTCTTCATCGTCCATGTTTGTTAAATTAGTGCCACCAAACTAGACCCCAGAAATCTGGGACAAACGTCCGTTTTTTTCTTGACCTTCTGCTTTTCCAAAATCCGGAGGCTAAACAAGCATTTAGGTAAAGATGAGCAGAAACTAGGAAGCACACAGCAGGCAAGCGGCTTCCAGATCAGCGGATTATGATCCCGGGAGGAACTGAAAACATTCCCTGATATTTATTGTTGAGAATAACACATCTCGTTATTGGTAAATTTGCCCGTCTCAGCTTAGTTCCTGTGTTAAATAGACCTGCTCAGCAACTTAACTACAGTGTTGACAGCTGGGCAGCAGTTCATGAATAATGCACACGATGAGTGATGCATTTATTTAACCTCCAGATGTAAAGAGTGTAAGTGCACGATTACAAGGCTGCCTGTTTTAAAGCTGGGCGAGTGCAGCGCTGACGCTGGTGGTTGTTATAAAGATGATATTTTCAGAGCCCAGTTTGAGTCGTTTGGATTCACTGGAGGATTCACACACATTCACTGTTGTACTGGAGGAGAAAGAAATGACACTTTAGTGACCTTAGTGTGTTATTTCTGTAACGTGGGGAAAGCCTGAAGATTAAATTCGTCATTATTGGCTCAAATCTGTGTTGTTTATTTATGAAAACTGAACGTGCTGCACGTGTAACTTTCTGCTCAGCTGCGTACAGACGAGTCTGTGGACGAACAACAGATCAGCAGATTTTATTAACAAATAAGACATTAGAAATAGATAGATAAAACTTTATTAATCCCTCGGGTGGGTTCCTCTGGGAAATTTGGTTTCCAAAAAAGCACAGCACTGACAGAAGTTACAGAGTTAAAATATTATATATATATATATATATATATATATATATATATATACACATATATAAATACAAAGACATATATAGATAAAATATACAAAGGGGATAAATAGAATAAATAGGAATAAAAATAAAAATACAAGTGAATTGCACATTTCAAGTATGGAGTCTATTGCACTGCTGATTATTAACAAAAGTATTGCACAAAAGGTAATTGCTAATGAGATGTTTGGTGTTGTTTGACATAAATATTGTGCTGGCTATATGTTGATAATAATTAGGGTAAAATCATCATTAATTAATAGTAAGAATAATAAATATATAAAATAAGAATTTCATTGTATTTAATAAACTCTGTAATTGTTTTGGTAAATTCAGGTTGGACTGTTTTCACAGCCTCTTTCAGGCCCGTTCACCTCCAACAGACGGTATTTAAATGTTTCTCTCGATGAAACAACAGCCTGTTTAACTCTGCTGGGTTTATTATTATTTATTATTATTTATTTATTATTATTTATTTTTTCAGATGTGGGAACTTTGACGACTTGTTTCAGGATTATGAGACAGAAGATGGAAAATCAGCTGTTTTAATTCTGCTTATTAAGACCTGTTTAGCTTGTAACTGTAACTAATAAATACATTATTCTGAATAATGTGTTACACATATTAACATTGATCAGCATTGTTTGTGGTTATAATGGTTATTTTTTTGCAGGAGGTAACAAAAACAAACGCCGTGTCTTTGAAAGCAGGATGTGAATAAGTAGCTGTGTTGGTGTTCAGCATGATTTCTTATTGCTGTTTGCATCTGCAGCCTTTACCGCGACCTTTAACCACTGCGTCACTTTGTCTTTCTTTTCTAATCCTTCCGTCCTTCCCGTCACTCACGAGTCCCACATCACCTGGTATCCCAGCGCACCCATCACAGCGATGCATCCCACAGGTAACACGCTCCTTCAGTTTATCGCCGTCACGTTTCCTAAACTCGGCTCAAGTAAAAGCCGTTAAATTCCTGAAAGAGACAAAAGTTGAGGAAACACAACAGTGTGCTGTGAATGCGAACAGCCGAGCGGTGCGTGTGTTTACACGTGTGGCGAGGGCAGACGCCCGCCCCCTCGGGAGGAAGCGATCAATGATTGAGACCATAATGCACCTCTCTGTATTCTTGCTCACACTCACGCTCGCACGCTGCTTTGGGACCCGTCGCACACACACATCGTCACATGTTCGACAGCTCATCTCTCACACGTTCTCCTCCACTCCATCTTGCAGCTGTCTGCTCGATGGCCTCTCCGTGTCTCACTTCCACTGCTCAGTCGTTGGCAGCCTGCTCTGGCGCTGTCTCTCTGTATGTTAATATAGTAGCTAACCTCTCTCTCCATAGCACTGCTACCAGACAGTCTCTATGTTGATATACTGAGCGGAGTGTAGCACTCGGCTGCACAACTACTCCCCGACTGACTCCAGAGAACTGAGCACTCTTCATCTTCACCGCTGATGCTGCCACTCCGCCGATCCTGCCGGGCTCTTCCCGTTACCGTCGGTGACACTTTGTGCCGGCTCTCCTTTAACTTCAGCAGCAGGTGCACCCACCAAAACAAAACAACAATCACTCGGCCCGTTTTTCTATCATTTTGCTTTTAATTTGGCAACATTGTATGAATTTTGAAGCCGTTTTGCTGTAATTGGACATTGTGAGTCTCACAGCAAAAAGTAATTATCTCTAATTGGTCTGTGGGAATGATTACAGCAGTAACTTAGTTTCTCCAGTGCCCCGGAAAAAAAGCAACAACAACTGATATGAAAGGAGTAAAAAAATAAAAGCATGACGATTTACTGTTCACTACTCCAATTGAGAAAGTTAAAAGACTCTACAGATGACCTCTGGCATCCTAATAAAAGAAGTGAAGAACTCTCATCATGTTGATTTAATTCCCCTCATCTCATCTCTTACTTGAATTACACTGAAGACCACAGAAACGAAGCTGCAACATTTAAATACCATTAAAACTGCTTGTAAATGATTCAAAACTCAATTTTCTTTAAAGGAAGAAAAAACGGAGCAGATGAATATGACACACACACACACACACACACAAGCATAAACTGCGTGCATTAAGATGTTATGCTCTGTGTGTACGGCAGTCAAGAAGACAGCCAAGTGACTCACCTCCTGCCAGAAAATGAAAGCTTACAATTAACATCGCATCCCATCATCCTCAGCTGAGCGGGCAGGCCTGTAATTGGCTGGCTGACCAGCCTG
Source organism: Neolamprologus multifasciatus (assembly GCF_963576455.1). Classification (NCBI taxonomy): domain Eukaryota; kingdom Metazoa; phylum Chordata; class Actinopteri; order Cichliformes; family Cichlidae; genus Neolamprologus; species Neolamprologus multifasciatus. The sequence goes on along the minus strand of NC_140460.1, from coordinate 597,484 downwards.
CGTGGCTTCGGGTGGCAATTTATTCTGGGAGCCGTGCAGTTACCCTGGGCGGCTAACGGTCCCTGTGCCGTAACCTGGCTGAGGCAGCGGGGACATCATTAACACTTCACTGGGCCTGCAGGACACACACCCATCATCCACTGCGCACCCCCCACGGCCACTAGCACACGGGGCAAATTGGAGGAACGGGGAAGAAATAATAATCGTAATGTCAATGCAGCCACTCGTGGGGAGCCGGTGTAACTGATCAGTTGGCAAATTAGGATATTTTTGGTGTTTCTTAGCCAAACAACAGAGGAGGGGTTTCCAAAAAAGGTGACTTTTGATTACTATTGCAATTAAACGGAGGTCGTTCAGTTTGGGAATCCTCTGCGTTTAATCCTCGCCTTTACCCCTGGCATGTGCGTGACGGCATGTGTGACCTCAAAACAACAAGGGCTGAATGAGAGGGAGCTCTCTACGCGGAGCAATGACCTTGCTTTGTCACGAGGGACACATGTGTTGCACGCTGCCGCACTGGTCCGAGGGCAACGCGGCGGCAGAGTCGGTCTGGACTCTTTATGTGTCCCTTTAAAGATCTGCATCTGCTGTCTGGCCCTCCACCTCTCCACCAGCGGCTGGGTGTGAAAGGAGGTGCTGCACATGGCGAGCTTCATCTCTGGGAGCGTTTTAAGGATGCGGCAGACAGCCGAACTGTCCGGGCTAAACGGTGGCCCTCTTCACTCTTGGCTAAGCCATCGAGAGAGTCAGTGTTTATTTTTACATCTCAATTATGTGGCGTGTTCTCAGGCTGATTTAGTGCAGCGCAGCCACTGATCTCAAGCTATGTTTCCCCACAACCCTCTTCCTTGTGTCTTCTTGGCCGGGATATTCCCATTTCACTCATTTCCTATCTCAGGACTGTGTGTCGATCTCTGATTACACACACACACAAATGCAGGCACACAGGCTCACAGCCAAATGGCTGTTCATTAAAGACAGGGACCTGAGGGGAAGCAATCGTCTGAGAGACGGAAATTGCGTGTCACATTAGATTAGCAGTGTAAAGCCTCTGGATTGGCTCGAGGGAATAAGGAATTATTTCAATTACATTATTTCAAAAAGTCTTTAAGCAATACCAATACCGATAAAAACAAATTAAGAGTGATTTGGGCTGATTTGTGGCGCTCTGAGCTGTTCTTTCTGACAATGTGCTGGAAATCAGATATGAATAATGTAGATATTACGCCGCGCGTAATGTGTTGGACTTGAAAGCAGATTATCTGTGACAAATAATACCATTGGTTTGCGCTGTGTCTCATCAAAAGGGAATATTCCCAAGTGTCAATCACGCAGGCTGGCGACTGTACACGCTCAGTGAGCCACGGAGGAGCAGATAACTCATTTACCTGCCATTCAAAGCAGCGGCGCCGCACGCGCTCGCTCGCGCGGGCGCACAGAAAGCGATGAGTTGGTGAACTTAGTATATAGCACTAATGCACTGAAAGCAGCGGAAAAGTTTAATTTTGCTGCATGCATGTCCTTCATAAACGCAGATTGATGTGTCGACTCTGCGAGTTAAGAAGCGCAGGTAACCGGATATTCACGAGTTTGCAGTGAAAGTTACCACGTTTGATATCCGCAGATATAATCTGACACTTTTAATCCCTCAAGTTCTCTTCTTCACCCACCCGCCCCACTCTGTGGGCAGCTGATAAGTGCGTTTTTCTTTTGACTCAATTTCACTGTAACTCACCTGAAACGAGGACGAGAAATTGAATGTGTCCATCGCGCGCGGCGTGTCTCAGGGGGAGAGCGCGGAGGAGAGAGGGGTGGGGGGGGGACGAGGCTACAGAGAAAGAGGGCAGGGTAAAGTGGAAAGAGAGGGGTGGAGGGGGGATTGTCACGCAGAGCGCACAGACCAACAGAGACAGACCGACCCGCAGCCAGTCCGCTCACTGACGCCTCGATCCTGCGCAGGAACAGCAGCTACGCGCCGCGTCTCAGCCTTAACTCGTAAACACAACATCTGGAGGACCGAAAAAGCCAACGCCGCCCGCAGCTGCAGGTCTTTCTCTCTCATTCCTGCGTAACCGGGAGAAAGTGCCGCGTCCTGGAAATTCACTGTAACTTGGAAGAAGCAAAGTGAGGAAGAGAGTTAAATAAATCTCGCTTCGAGTTCTTCATCACGGTAAGTGCTGACGGACGCTTCGCGATCATTCCGGTGATTACGCCTTCATTTGGTTTAATTGGTTTAATTGGCTTTTTGATTGCCACGTGTTCTGGTGCGAGCTTTTGTTGTGTGTTTGTCTAAAGTTAGGGAACTTGTGAGCTTACTGAGAAAAAAGCCCACTTTTATAACACACTCGTGGAAAGACTTGGAAAACGGTAGGAGGCTAATTCCTGGGATAAACCGGGGTCACGTTTGGACTTGCGCTCGAGCGGAAAGTGCGAGGCGCAGAAAAACTGTCAGTAATTTGCGACATTTCGTCTGAATTTCGCCAGTTTGTTCATTTAATGACTTTTTTGTTTTAAAAAAATTAAGTTGTTTTGTTCCTCTTAAGTGTCCCGACTTTTATTTTGTTTTTGGTAAATTTCCTGAACAGTTTTGCTTCTGATGTAAGAAAAAAGTGGTTGTTTGGGCCCAAACCTTTTTCTGTTTGAGGCCTCATCGTTTCATATGAAGCGCACTTTGTCAAACTTCTCAATAACTAAAGCGGGTCAGTCTTTTTTTTTACTTTGTGCCTCAGAACAAAAAAGAATAAAAACAACAAAAATATTTAGAATTTAATTTTACCGGACACATTTATCTTGATTTCTTCTCTTTCCAAGTCAAACAGTTTATTACGACTGAAAGCAGAAGGAGAAAAAGAATCGTCGTCTTTCCCAAACGCGTTTGCATGATTTCCTTAATTTAATCGCTCAGACTTCGCTATGAAAACGACGCTTTGCAGGCTGCAGCTACGTGTGTGTTTTATTGCCAATTTATTCCCGTCGTAATTCTTTACAGGCGCAGTCGGCCTCCTCAAACCCACTTTTCTGCTGAAATTAGTCGAAACCTGTAATTGTAAAAGCAACTGGGTGTATTTCACAAAATGAAGAAATGAAGATCTTGTCATTAAAGAGGACATCAAACAATTTCCTGTAAATCTGACAAAATGAAATAATTTTCTACCCAACAACAGGATTCACTGAGAATCATTTCTGCTCGTGTCTCATCCAAACACTTTTCTGTCTCGTCTCCTCAGAACCAGCATCAAGGAGGTGAATGGACCTCCACCGCCCCTTCAAGATGGACAGCCCCTCCTACCTCCCGGCTCCGCTGGCGTCCCCTGCCCTGATGGTCCTAGCTTCCACTGCAGAGTCCGGCCGAGACGCCTCCGTCCCCTGCCAAGCGCCGCGGCCCTTCGGCGTCCCCGTCTCTGTGGAGAAGGACCTCCACCTCCCCTTCCCTTCAGCCTCCTACACCTTCACCTCCATGTATCAGCGCCAGGGCCCCATGTCGGGCACCTTTTCGTCCCGAGACTTCCCGGCCTCCCTGCTCCACCTGCACCCACAGTTCACCCCACCAAACCTGGACTGCTCCACCCTGGGCATGCTCAACCACAGCGGCGTGGGCGCCTTCCGGCCTTTCTCCTCGCCTCAAGACGAGAGGGAGTCCGGGGGTTACCAGTCTGCTTTCACGCCCGCCAAGAGGCTGAAAAGCTGCTTTCCAGAGGTGGAGGGGAAGGAGTTTGACTTCGGCTCCCTCGGAGGCTCCCTCAAAGCTGGGGAGGAGTCGGGGAGGAAGCTGTTCTCCATGTCCGGCCTGCTGTCTGATGGCGAGGCTTCATCGAGCCCCGAGGAGCGCAAAGAGCACAGTGAGTGTTATGTTTGCACAATTCTCCCAGCTCGTCTCTAAAGAGCAGCGCAGTCACTCGTCGGGCGTCTTTAACGTTTGCAGCGTTTAACCAGCACATCAAAGGCTTCGCTCGCCCTGACATGACAGGGCCAATGAGGGTAACGTATCCTCTGCAGCTGCATCCACTAAAGGTGACAAATTGAAAGGAGCGTTTGTGATGAAGGCATATCTGAAAACATTTCCCCCTTTTGCACTTTAGTCGTCAGCATGTAGTCGGGCGAAGCGTTTACAGGCGGCGACACAAATAAATTGAACGGTGTCACTTATTCAGCTCAGTGATCATTAGCCACATATGACCATTAGTCCTGTTGGAAGTCAGATTTCTCTCGGTGGCTGAGGAACACAAATACACGGGAGCGTGTGGAGGGTGAACACGGGAGGAGTGAGAGTTGGAACGAATGACACCCTGTCAGAGATAACGAGGTGGCAGAGATAGAGAGGAAGGGATGGAGGAGGATGCAGAAAAGAGAGAGGGAGACGTGGCGATGCGCCTCAGCCTGAGCTTCCCTACGACAACCCTCAGCTCAATATGGCCGCCCACACCAGCCGTCTGATTTGTTGACAAATGAGTGGGAGAGGTGTCAGTCAGCGCGCCGCAGAGGGAGAGACGCTCCTCATTACTCCCAGGGATAATTGCCCAACGACGCGGGGGCACAACACTCGCCTCAGAGGCAGCGGGGAGGGAGTGAAGGAGCCCGAGTCGGGGAGGCAATGCTAGGCATGATGGGAAATCAAACCCCCTCAGTGGCGGTCGCCAAAGGGGAGCGCCTGACAGATGAAAGGGAGCAGGAGGAGAGAGAGGAGAGAGCACCCAAAGGCTCAGCAGATCAGAGGGGGACACCATCGAAAATAATGACAATGAGAGGGAGCTGGGGGTGGGGGTGAGACGAGAGGGGGAGACACGCTCTCATACATTTCACCTAAAGGAAACTTTCATCCCACACATAAAGGGCGGCAGCGGGGACGAGTTGTCTTAAGAAAAGTTTGGCTTGTGTGTCTCTTTGCATATGCGCTCGTCTTTGTGCAAACTTGCTGATTTTGTCGCCGGCTGGTAGCTGAGTGACAGGCCGGGGAGGCGGAGTGGCAGCGAGGAATCTCAATATGGAATTTTAATAAGGACAGGGAAAGACGAGATGCCAGGCGGCGTGCTGGTGTGAGAGGTGTGTCTGTCTGACAGCGTTTGCTCTGCGCGCTCGGGCGTGCGCGCTTACCTCCTGATTTTGGGAATCTCATTTGGGGAATGTCGACAAGGACAAAAGACGGGGTCGGCTGGAACACGGCGAGCATCTCAAAGGAAAAAATGGATTCATGCACATTGGAAGCTGCTTTTCCAGCTTTATCCAATTAGATTGGAGCTCGGGCAAACTAAGAGCCTTAATGCAATTGAGCTCCAGCACTTTCCTAAGTCTGACATACACTTGTTCCTCTTGACTGGGTAACAGACAGTCACTTCAGGACCAAAAGTCTTAAGTGTTAAGCTTGAAATCTTCTTTGGGAGAGTGTCTGCTGCTCGTGCAGCGGCCGCAGAAACTCGCAGAAGCACGAAGCCGACCATAAAATCCCACCTTTAGGGTTCGCTTCTCTTTAAATCTTCATTTAACATTTACGCCCTTTGTGCTGAGACCCTGTGTGGCTCCACACCTGAATATTTAACCTGGGTCCTGTAAACATTTATATAGTCACGGTAACTAATGGCTTTTCCCTGTGTGACATTCCTCCTCAGTGTTTTCCATCAGCAGAAAGATCTGCAGGAATTTGTGGCGCTGTCTCCAGCAGTGCGCACAGGTGACCACGCGTTTTGCTTTGTTGTCAGTCCAGACAAGCGAGCGGCTACCCCGCACCTCGACACTAAATGGACAGAAGAGGTGGCCGATGGCAGTGACAGGCGCCTCGCCTGTCACTGCCATCGGCCACCTCTTCTGTCCATTTAGTGTCTTCCTCGTGTCGATTTCCCCTCCCAGGCTCGCCGCTGTTTTATCAGGAAGGTCTGCGATGCACGGTGCGCTCTGACAGCTGTTCAAACAGCCACGCTGCCTTTCAAAGGGCAGATGTCTTCACTGGAGCGAGTCGTGCTTATTTTCCTCAGGGAGACGCTTCCCAGCGCAGGACCAAGCTGGAGCTAAAACGCTCCTTTACCAGAAACATGAGTTTGGGAGACGGAGGAGGAGAGTGGCAAACAGCACGCCAGGGCCAGATGTGTGTGTGTGTGCGTGCATGTGTGCGTGCATGTGTGTGCATACGTTCATGTGCGTGCGTGCATGTGTGTGCGTGCATGTGTGTGCGTGCATGTGTGTGCGTGCATGTGTGTGTGTGCGTGCATGTGTGTGCGTGCATGTGTGTGCGTACGTGCACGTGTGTGCGTGCACGTGCGTACGTGCACGTGTGTGCGTACGTGCATGTGCGTACGTGCATGTGTGTGCGTGCATGTGTGTGCGTACGTGCACGTGCGTGCGTGCATGTGTGTGCGTCTCACAGTGGTGGCAAAGCTCAGTGACAGCTGTGATAATGGGAGCCAGATGTGTGAGAGCACCAGTGTTGTGTGCAGCACTTAAACAGTGGATTCAGAACATCTTCACCTGCAGACAGAATATTAAAAACAAAACTTTTAATTAAACTTTTATTTGGTGAATAAAAAACGTCCTTGTCAGGTGTAAATCTTTAGCGCTGTTTGGTGTTTTTCACAAACGGCTCCAGCTGCACGTTTACTTGTGTCAGGTTGAATGAAAGCCTAAACGACCTCCTGAGCGAGCGCCGAGTCTGCAGGAAGGGCCACACTCGGCCTTTGAATGAGCCGCTGGAGGCGTTACCCTCACTCTGAAGAGTCTCACCTGAGTCTCACCTGCGTGAAACGATGTCCCGCAGGAAGGTATCAGCGGGGAAACATTTAAGCGTGACACACTCGGAGGAGTCTTCACCAGATGCGCTCAGTGTGCAAGTGTCCTCCACGGTTGGTTACTCTCGGGTTGTTGGCACGCCGCGCGGCTCGAGCAGAATCGATATTCGCCTTAGACGTGGCGCGTGGCACACGATGGGTTTGAGCTCGTTCCACACGAAGCTCATCTGCTGCTGTTTGGGTGAATTTATAATTTCTCAGGAAGTGAAGTAAGGAAGCTGGTGTTGCTTCGGTCATGAAAACATGAATATCGTCAGCTTCTTCAACACGAACGCACATTTTTAAAAATGTCCTTATTGTGCATCATGTACATGTGCGTTACACGTTCACACCTCTGCCTCTCTCGTAGCTGTTTCTGCTGATTTGATCAGAAGGACTCGTGTGTTTGGTGTGCAGCTGTCATTGAAGGCTCGAGCTGAGCTTCTCTGAACGACGCAGTGTTTACATCCCCAGCAGACCTCAGGAGATCAATAGCAGCCACTCAATGCTCATGCATACACATATAGTACCTGCTATAATTCCCTGTGTGTGTGTACTCTTATCTGGCAGACGAGCATATGGACTGCATGCACCAACAGTCACGCTAACCTCATGCGTCAGGGCAGAGTTCGTTCTTTGTTTTTATGGCTCTTTGCTGTGATTTTGTTTTTCTGTGCTGTGAGAAAAGTTTATTGGAAAAATAAGAAAGAAATAGGAGGCAGGAAATGAAGAACTAAAGGAAATAAGACCAAATTTATTGGAAAGTACGGTAAAGAAAAAAGTAGCATCATTTTCTCCCGTCTGGAAATAAAATAACAAAATAAAAACGTCACCGGGCAGCATCAGAAAGGCTGAGTCTGTTTAACGTTGCGTCGTGTAAGCACTTCGCACGCTGACCACGCTGCAGTCTTGTTCTTGATTTTCGGCGCTCGGGGAGGAAGCATTACAATATTAATGGCGGCTGCGTTTGATGTGAGAGCACGCCGTGGTCGGCTGTTCCCCCTCCTGTTGTGATGGTGGTTTGTCCTCCTAATGTTCTCCCAACTAAAGGAGGCTTTCATCCTGGCAGGAGGGGAAAGTCTTCTCAGCTCTTTTTGTTCCTTCTCTCCGTCGTATGAAGGCAGGAAGCAGCGAGTTTGTCCTGGTGTAGACGTGCGCTGTGTGGTCCTGTATATGTTTGTGCATGTGCAGCGTTTGTGTGTGTGTAGGCGTCCTCTACACATGCCAGCGTCTTCAGGAGGCTGCGGACCACACCGCTCGTCAGACAGACGAGACTTCTGTGAGTCTGGATTTTACAGTAGCAGGGGGGAGGAGGGGGGAGGACGGGGGGAGGAGGGGGGAGGACGGGGGAGGAGGGGGTCTTTTGTGCAGTGACCATCAGCACCTGTTAGACGGTCAACAGCACATGAGTCACAACACATCCTGTAGCCTCTGCCTCCGTCTCCTGCCGTGGTCGTCCCACACGAGCTGGCGTGGTCGCAGAGTGGAAGCTCGAGTGTGCTGAGAGCAGTGTTGGTGAAGTTACTTGAAAAAAGTAATCAGTAACTAATTACTGATTACTTCCCCCCAAAAGTAATCCCGTAACTTTACTGATTACTTATTTTCAAAAGTAATTAATTACTTAGTTACTGTTTAAAAACACGATTTACAACCTGAATAGGTGATAAAGTGATAGATCTTTCAGCCCAATTCTTTCTGCATAATCATCATACAAAATGTAATCAAATGGAAAAGTCTCTTTTTAAAACTTGTTTTATTAGTTTTAATCTTTTAACTTTATGCATCAAGCAAAAAGTTAATTATCTGCAACATTCTCTGACTGGAAGAAATTAGTTTAACATTTAAACCTATTTTCTGCACATTCCAGCACATAAAATAAAATATTTTGTGTGTTTACACTCAGTCTTTCAAATAGATGCAAGTAAAACACAGCAGAAAATAAATAAAGTCAAAGACTAGCGGTCCTGTTGCTCTATTTTCACCTGTAAAGCAGGAGTGGGGTAGGCGGAGGGTTACCCTGGTGCAGGTGTGCAGCGGTCAGTGGAAGAATCCACGAGTTTCTCTGTGAGTTTCCCATTACGTCGTAGCTACTCGGTGCTTGTTTGGAAGTTTAGGGGTTTTTTCGCTGTAAAAAGAAGTTTTCTTCCCACGCACAACGGACACTAATGTTTTTGTCACTTTTTATGGAATCAAACTCAAAGTAAGGTCAGTACTTCCACGCTTTAAACGCTGCACGCTCATACTCTCTCTGCACTTGATATATGATCCATTGTTGATCTGCACACAGCTGTTGTCACGAACGTCGCACTCGCTTACGTCACTGTCATGAGACATTCTCGCAAAAAAATCACGGTTTTAGTAACGCAGTAACGCAGCGTTCCTACGGGAAAGTAACGGTAATCTAATTACTGTTTTTGCAATAGTAATCCCTTACTTTACTCGTTACTTGAAAAAAGTAATCAGATTACAGTAACACATTACTGCCCATCTCTGGCTGAGAGACATCGAGATAAAGAGCGAGATGTAACGAGGGCTCAGAGGTCGTTAACACCTCCTCGTTCAAACGAGCGGCTTCTTTGCTCCGTTTCTGCTTTTCTATACGTGCAGCTGATCGACCTGCTGCCTGTGATCTCACATCAAAGCCTTCATACGTGTGTGCGCGTAGCAAACGCTCGGTAAAGATTTGCTAGATTGAATCCCGTGTTGGTGAGAAGTAGCACACACACACACACACACACACACACACACACACACACACGTTCCTGGAGCTTAACAAATCAGCGAGGCAGATAGGGAGGGCATGAAGGCCAAATTCTGGGGTTAAACACACGCCGCCGAGGAGACAGACAGCAAGACCAATCCTGCATGCTTGGATAACAGCCAGCAACCAGCTCATATATATGATAGAAACTATATGTGTGTGTCTGCCAGTGACACACACAGACCTCATTACAGCATGTCAATCGTGCTTGTTGCAAGTCTCCCAGCTGTGGAGCAGCTCGACAAAAGCCAATAAGTGAAAGGCACGCAGGCGTGGTAGTTTCACCTCCCAGATACACGACTTCCTGACATCAGTGGCTCAGGGAGCAGCATTGGCACTTCTTGTTGATTAACAAGTGTGCATTTTTAGGGTGTTTCAAAAATAAAAATGAATAAAGGGAAATGACTTCAGGCGCCTGGAAAATGTCAGCGCGTCCATATAAGAGACAGCAGCAGTTTACTCCAGTGAGCAACAAATTGAGAGTTTGAACTTTTATGAATAATTGTCATTTTGCCCAGTAGGAGGGTAAATTCTGCTGCTCTAAAATGCAGCGTTACGCACCGTGGGACTGTCAGCGCAAACTGGTTTACACACCACGGGCTCCTGTCGCTTCCTTCCAGTGTGGGAATTTCATGACGGCGTTGTGTAGTGCATAAATTTCACGCTCCGAGTTGGGAAACTCAAACAACTCCGCAAACAGGGAGTGATTTTATACACTGAAAGTTGGGGTGGGGGGTTAAATAACCACGTTCCTGCACAGGAAACGCACAGATTACTTCCACGTGCATCCTAAAAACCCTCGGATCGATCAAGTCGCTTCCAGCGGTGCTTAACTGTTTGCCCAACTCCCTGCTATGCACCTCTGCCTGAAAGGTCAAAGTTGAGCAGGACTGACCCCTCACCCCGCTGTGTAGGGGTGTAAACACTCCCCCAGTTCTCCGCAGAGAGCTGCATCGGGTCTCAGCCGTAAATCACAGCTCTGATAATTGGTAGGAAAACAGTCCAGCAGTATATAACCTTTTACGTGTCGTCTCAGGTCTTTATTATGGTGCTAATGAGTGGCCGTGGAGCAGGGTTAGAGCTGCGAGCAGAAGGGGCGGAGACGAGGCTCGCCTCAGTGAAACACGGGCGACTTACACGCACATAAAAATACATCAGCACAGAAGCTCAGTGCATCATCTGCACCTCATCTGGAGGAGATGCTGAGCTGCACACAGGAAGGAAGGATATGCGCATATTCAAGCATTCCCTCACACACATGCATATGCATCACCGGCGTGCACGCAGCGGCTGGCAGGCTCAGCAGTGTCCGTTACAGGCCGCCATTAGTATGGAGATTGTGCTAATTGTCCCCGCAGACCACACAGGCAGCGCTCGGCGGGCCGGCTGCGAGTCTGTGAGAGCAGAGACTCTTTATACGTCCTGTTGTCTCGGTCACGACCCCATTAGCCCAATTACAAATCAATCACTGAATGATTATGGGATACATGCTGTGGATTGTTTCAATGTAAATGCTGAGACTCTCAGAGGCTGATCTTACGTAACGCCGTCAAACCGCTGCTGCAATCATCCTGCTGACATCTGAAAAATGAGATCAGCACTCACACTCACACAGTTTCATTTGAACAGGTTTCAAACGAAGGCGTAAAAAGATTGTTATTAGAAAAAAAAGATTGTCGTGTAAGGAAACAGAGAGTTCAAAACGCCAGAAATCTGTGGCTTATATGTGTTTGCTTATTCAAAATATTATGAGATCCTTTCAGGATTGCACTGAATGCTTAAAATGAAACAAGAACACGAAGCATTTTAACCCTTTAAAGCCGGTCAGAGCAGCACGCTCCGTTTTGCGTAACTACTTTTAAATCCCGGTAGCTCTGCAACCACGTGAGCTAGCGCAATAATTTTTTTTGCATATGAAACCGGAGGAGTTGTACTTACATCTTATGCCATCAGCTTGTCCTCGGTCACAGTTTCCTTCCACATATAGTTTTGCAAAAACTGCATAAAAAGCACTTGCAGCAACAAAAACATAATATTCCAGAAACACACTTTGCCGATCAGCTGTTCATAACACTTCCTACGTCCATCAGCGCGAACTATCACATGTCCGCCATGACCTGCCCGAAACCGGAAGTGACGTCATTTTGCGGAAATGTAGTTTTTTTTTACCATCAAGGCCTCATGAGCCTATACTGGTGTTTTTAAAAGTTATCTCTGACTTTATGACTTTCTGTGTGGTTTCTGGGATGCTTAGGACTCATATTGCACTGCTGGAAATAGTTTATTTTGATGCAGATGCTGCTTTTTTGCAAATTTGCATTATAATATTTATTTTCGTTTTTCCTGCAGTGTATAAAAATTGGTGTATTTCAAAAATAAAACTATGAAGACACTCAAAATAAATTTCCTGTGGTGGGAAACTATTTTGTGCAACTTTTTTGTATTTACAGTTTTGAGGGATAAGCCTCTTAAATTTCTCTAACTAGAAATATATGTTAAAAAAACAAAAACATTTTCAATTTTTTTGTAGTTTATTGCACTTTTTTGCAATTTATGTAATTACTATGCCCTTAATGCAGACATATTATTAAAATCTAGGCTGTAATGGTTGTATTGATGTATAGCAACTTGAAATGCTCCCAAAAATGGCTCCACAGCATGTAAACATATAATATAAGCTCTGGCAGACTTGGTTCTATGGTCGGTCTTAAAGGGTTAAGTTTGCTCGTGTTAGCGCCGAGCTAAAGTGCTGCTGCTGCGCTTTGGCATTAAATAAATAAATCAGACTGATGTTGATGCTGGATCATCATCACATCAGCTGAGTTGGTCCTAACATGCTTGCTTCTGAGTCGACCTTGGTGTGTGTTGCCCGGCTCAGTCCAGTCTCTGGATCAGTCATGTGAACTGTGAGCGGCGCCTGCGTGACCTCGCGGCGTGAGAACACAGCGGAGAAGATCTACACCCGCTGGCGCTGCCACCGGCCTCTTTGTTCTCCTGTGTTTGCTGACGGGGGCTCACACGGCGCTGCGCTCACCACGGCTACACGGCAGTGAGTGTAACACACACTGAGTGTGTGTTTGCAGACACATTTCTTACAGCTCGTCCGCTCTGCTCAGAGCGTTGTATTAAAGCTCACTATATCTTTTTCCTAACAAGGCGTCTGAGCCGGGGGAGTCGCCCGTCTGTGCCGGGACGCCTCACGCTGCAGGCTGAGATGTTGCGCCCTTTTGCCACAAAAGAAAACAGCGGCGTTATATACAGCTCAGCTTTGTTTGCACTGTGACGGCTGATTGATGCAACGACTCACCTCTAAGGCCGTTGTTCTCATTCTGCTTGTTTGTCCTGTTGTCATTTATCTCTTGTTTTCTTACTTCTTACTTTATTTTCATTGAACGATAAAACAAGAACGATGAACATCAGCAAGTGCTTTCCTTCGAATATGTCGTCCTCGTGGATTTCTTTAGAGTTATTGTGCACGATCAGCGCTTAAAAACCTGCCGTTGTGTCTGCGGGTCACTGAAGAGAAGCTGCTCCATCATCTGTATCTTTCCAGCATTTGAAGATAAAACCATCGTCATCTGCTGTAATTGTTCACTCCTCCAGGCAGACACAATAACATCCTTCAGGAAGTGTGACTAACCCAAACACAGGTGTATCACACACCAGGTGCTCGCGGTGTTTCTGACAGTATCAGATCTTATCTCGAGCAGAGAGATGAGAGCGATAGCTCTTATCTGCAGCGACGCCCACGGGTGAAGCCAAAGGAGGATGCTGTCCGCTCACACGGCTTTCAGGCCTGATGCGGGGGCCTTTTTTCCAGCTACACATTGCCTGGAAAAAACAAACCATTCAGACTTTGTTTGAAGTGTGCAACTAGTTAAGTCTCTCCAGAGTGCTGCTGCCTATTGGGAGAGGTTTCCACTGCTCACCTGCGCTGCACAAAGTGCATGTGGGACAGGTGTGTGATGGGAAAACAGGTGGGCAGCGTGTGTGCTTGTTTGTGTCAAAATGACTCGGCTAAAGCAACAATCCAGCGTAAAAAGACGGCACAGTAACAGCTGAGGATCGGACTGAACCTTTTTTCTTGTTTCTTGGCAAGAAAAGAAACAACGACTGAAGTCAAACACTTTCAGAACAAAAACAGATTCTTTGTAACAACATCTGCAGGTTTTGTTGGTTTTGAGCAAACTGTGCAATTTCCTCACATTCAGGAGTTTTTAGTATTAATCACTGGTTACCTCAAAGACAGCAAGTTATTCTTTTTCTGACTGTTGTTACTAAATGTGCGATCGCTCCCTCTCCTGCTAACCAGATGAATCCTGTTCTTTCTTTATGAGCTCATCTTTCTCCTTTTAATCGGAGCATATTGTAATTGCCTCTTTTGTCTTCATGCTGTATGTTTCCACTTTTAAACAATGAAGCGAGTACAGGAGAACAAACAGAATCAGTTAGTTCAGGTAATTTAGGAGCAGTCTTCTTAAGGCTGATTGATGAAGAGTGATGATGATGATAATAATGATCCATGCGATCAGTTTTATAAAAACGCTTCCTTCTCAGAGAGCCGTGTTTTTTGTTTTAAAGAAGCTGCAGAAGCAAAAATCTTCATTTTTTCTCGTTTTTTGTCCGATCAGTCATAACAGCAGAGCTCATGTTATCTCTGTTTTTTCTCCAACAGCTTCTCTGTAGCCTCTCAGCTCCGTCTGTGGACCTCGTCTGCGTTTCCACAGCGTGCTTCATGCAACAGTTCAAATCGAGTTCATCCTTTTTCTTTCCTGTTTTAAATAAGAGTGACAGGTAGCGGTGGCTTTGCTCCTGTCGAGTTTTGGTTACAATCAGTGTTGGTCAAGTTACTTGAAAAAAGTAATCAGTAACTAATTACTGATTACTTCCCCCAAAAAAGGTGATCAAGTGATAGATCTTTCAGCCCAATTCTACTTTTTCTGCATAATCATCATACAAAATGTAATCAAATGGAAAAGTCTCTTTTTAAAACTTGTTTTATTAGTTTTAATCTTTTAACTTTATGCATCAAGTAAAAATTTAATTATCTGCAACATTCTCTGACTGGAAGAAATTAGTTTAACATTTAAACCTATTTTCTGCACATTCCAGCTCATAAAAGAAAATATTTTGTGTGTTTACACTCAGTCTTTCAAATAGATGCAAGTAAAACACAGCAGAAAATAAATAAAGTCAAAGACTAGCGGTCCTGTTGCTCTATTTTCACCTGTAAAGCAGGAGTGGGGTAGGCGGAGGGTTACCCTGGTGCAGGTGTGCAGCGGTCAGTGGAAGAATCCGCGAGTTTCTCTGTGAGTTTCCCATTACGTCGTAGCTACTCGGTGCTTGTTTGGAAGTTTAGGGGTTTTTTCGCTGTAAAAAGAAGTTTTCTTCCCACGCACAACGGACACTAATGTTTTTGTCACTTTTTATGGAATCAAACTCAAAGTAAGGTCAGTACTTCCACGCTTTAAACGCTGCACGCTCATACTCTCTCTGCACTCGATATATGATCCATTGTTGATCTGCACACAGCTGTTGTCACGAACGTCGCACTCGCTTACGTCACTGTCATGAGACGTTCTCGCAAAAAAATCACGGTTTTAGTAACGCAGTAACGCAGCGTTCCTACGGGAAAGTAACGGTAATCTAATTACTGTTTTTGCAATAGTAATCCCTTACTTTACTCGTTACTTGAAAAAAGTAATCGGATTACAGAAACGCGTTACTGCCCATCTCTGGTTACAAACACTAAAATTCTGGCCTCACGTTTGTTTCATGAGGCAAAGCTACGGTGCGTGTCTGCGTGTCACACCTGTCCTCAACGAGGGGACGAGGTAATAAAGTAAAGTAAAGTCCTCGTGCGCGGACTTTACTGTGCTGTGCTGTTATTGTTTCAGTGTCAGAGTCCTGCTGCACTAATTAAACTCTGAGTGTGAGTTACACACACACACACTCACACACACTCGGACTGTTTAGAAAAGTTGAGTCTTTGCAACAACAGAGCAATCCCCTCATTTTCTCCTTATTAAGCACTAATTGAGAGAACGAGTGAGAAGGGAAATGAAAATGAGACGTGATGAGGACGCCACAGAATAATAGGAGAGAGAGCGAGCGAGCATTACTGTGTATTAATCAGTGGTCTGGGTAATAGTGATCTGTATTTTTGGAGCCAATCTAATTTCAGCCTAACGGGGATTGTAATGTGTTAGCGTCTCGATGTCTTTCTGCCTCATAAACACACAGACCTGTGCTAAAGAAACACTGCAGAACTCATTGATTCATTGATTAAACATTAATGATTGTTTGCTACATAAAAAAATATTGCATTAATCAGATCAGAGGAATTGCAGTTGCTAACGTGCAGGAAACCTTTGGAATTTGCTGGTGTTTTCCCCAAATTCCCGACTTTCAGAGGCTCAAACTCCTGCTTCTTCCACCCTTACTTTAGAGCAGAGTGGTGGCCACTGTGTCGTAGATATTGTCATCGAATTGTCATATTTCTCTTCTCCCTCCTGGCAAAAATACATTTAAGTTTAAAGTTTGAAAACTGCAGAGATCGGTTGCCTTTAGAGTCTTGAGAGAGCTTCAGGTTTTGACAGAGTGAGACAGAGACGGATATCTGTGTGTGTCAGGCTTTTGAGTGCAGGTTGTTGCCATCAGAATGAGTGACAGACCGCCGGTGAACGGCTCTGTCGCTGTCCCCCGTCACTGGCTTCCTGATCCAAAGTGACGGCACTGACTTTGACAGACAGCGCTCAGCAAAAGGATGTCGAGTCGAGAGCTGACACTTTGTGGCCCGCAGTTTCAGCTCTTTTACCTTTTCTTGTACTCTGACCTTCATTGCTGTGCATCTGGTTTGTTTTTCCCTGTAATGGTTGTTTCAGGAAGAAGGTGTTCAGAGGAACGAATACCAAGAAGTTACATCAAGTCAGGACCAACTTGAAAATGTGCAAAGGAAAGTTTGACCTGATTTGAAGTTTGGCTGATGCAGTGACCCAAAACAGACGCTCGGTTACCAAATTACACTGCGTTTGATCCTCATGTGAACAAAGAACCACATCACAGCTCTTTAAAAAGCGTAAAATAGCACGAGTAAGTCTGAGCAAATTTCCTGCACATATTTAAGTCTTAATGGCTCATTAAAATATTAAAGTCTCAGCTTAAAAAAGTCTGTTTTTATAGTGTGAAAAGATCTGGGGGGTGGGGGTGGGGGGGTTATACCTGACTGTCCCCCGACTTCACCTAAACCTCAATATTTACTGAAACTCAGTTTTCTCTTAACCTTAAGTGAACCTTAGCTTTGTCGCATCATGTAAAACAGGGACAAATGTACACGCTGGAACTTGGTCGGTACCAACGCAGTTTTACGGTTTTATGCAGTTTTACAGTTTTACGCAGTTTTACGCAGTTTTACAGTTTTACGCAGTTTTACAGTTTTACGGTTTTACGCAGTTTTACACAGTTTTACAGTTTTACGCAGTTTTACGGTTTTACGCAGTTTTACGGTTTTACGCAGTTTTACACAGTTTTACGGTTTTACGCAGTTTTACACAGTTTTACACAGTTTTACGCAGTTTTACAGTTTTACACAGTTTTACGGTTTTACGCAGTTTTACACAGTTTTACGGTTTTACGCAGTTTTACACAGTTTTACGCAGTTTTACAGTTTTACGCAGTTTTACAGTTTTACGCAGTTTTACAGTTTTACGGTTTTACGGTTTTACGCAATTTTACGGTTTTACGCAGTTTTACACAGTTTTACACAGTTTTACAGTTTTACGCAGTTTTACGGTTTTACGCAGTTTTACACAGTTTTACAGTTTTACGCAGTTTTACAGTTTTACACAGTTTTACGCAGTTTTACACAGTTTTACAGTTTTACAGTTTTACAGTTTTACGCAGTTTTACAGTTTTACACAGTTTTACAGTTTTACGCAGTTTTACACAGTTTTACACAGTTTTACGCAGTTTTACAGTTTTACAGTTTTACGCAGTTTTACAGTTTTATGCAGTTTTACAGTTTTGCAGTTTTACAGTTTTACGCAGTTTTACAGTTTTACACAGTTTTACAGTTTTACGCAGTTTTACAGTTTTACACAGTTTTACACAGTTTTACACAGTTTTACGCAGTTTTACAGTTTTACAGTTTTACAGTTTTACGCAGTTTTACAGTTTTATGCAGTTTTACAGTTTTGCAGTTTTACAGTTTTACGCAGTTTTACAGTTTTACGCAGTTTTACGCAGTTTTAGTTTTACGCAGTTTTACAGTTTTACAGTTTTACGCAGTTTTACAGTTTTACGCAGTTTTACGCAGTTTTACAGTTTTACAGTTTTACGCAGTTTTACAGTTTTACACAGTTTTACAGTTTTATGCAGTTTTGCAGTTTTACAGTTTTATGCAGTTTTGCAGTTTTACAGTTTTATGCAGTTTTACGCAGTTTTACAGTTTTACGCAGTTTTACGCAGTTTTACGCAGTTTTACAGTTTTACGCAGTTTTACAGTTTTATGCAGTTTTACAGTTTTACAGTTTTATGCTGTTTTACAGTTTTACAGTTTTACACAGTTTTTAACACCCAGTTTGACACCAAAGTTAAAAAAAGGATTTTCTCTTGAACTTCTTAAAGGAATTTAAGTACATGCAAATATCCTGACCTGTGGACTACAGCTGATTTCACAAACCTGTTTAAATAAAACCCTAAAACAACTAGTAACGTGTGTTTTAGGATAACAAAGTACACGACTTTACTGGCTTTGTTATCAGTGATTGCAGTCACCATCTTTCCCCGTGCTCACTGGCGTGCTTCTTCTTCTTCAGCGTATCAGGATACACAACAGCACACTTGTAGACACGCCGCCTGCGTCAGCAGCAGCTGAAGTTTTGCATTGAGTGTGTTGCTATATCAGTGAAGTGGAAACAGTAACACATTTCATGTTGGACTTGAAAGACTTTTGGTCCAGAAGTCCTGAAAATAGATTCAGGGTCAGGTCATGTAAACGAAGCTGGTCTGTAAAGACTAAACTGCGAGGAGTCCACGTTTCTAATCTAAAGCCACAACATTTAATGACATTTGGTCTTGTGTATTTTCACACATACCCAAGGACAGCCGTAAGTTTCCCCCTGACTTCCACTTCCTCGCTCCAATCTGGAAGTCACTATCAAAGATCATTGAGCCATGCATCTCAATGAGGGGCAGATTGATTGGTCGGAGCGGAGGCAGGGTTCGATCTTTGCCCCGAGGTCCTGAGAAAGGAAATATGGTCACAGGGACGCAGTCGCACAGCTAGCCGGTCCACTCTCCATCAATGAGATGATTGGACACATATATGCTGGGCCACACCCGCAGCTGATGGAACAATTGTGACTAATGGAGAAGATGAGAGAGAGGGGGGAGTTGGGAGTCTGATTGACCCGTGGTCAGAGAGGTGATGTCCATTGATCTGCAGAGCAGGAGGAAGGGTTGTGGCCTGAGGTGCTTCAGAATGAGTCTATTTGGGGTTTGCCGTCCATTCCCACCAGGAGCTTTTTCATCATCTGACTCTCTGCGACTTACAGCTGCTGTCTGCTGTGTTCGCGTTACACACATCGCACTACAAAGGCCAAAGGCCAATCAATGCGCTACAAGAGGTTGATACAGATCTTATTAGTCAATGAATGATCATTAGCGGTCTAACGAGGCATTGATTTGCGCAGGGGCCAAAGGTCGCCGTGGTTGTGGCGAGTGTCTTTAATACATTAAACACAATTGATTGCAGAGTAGGAGGGGTATTTTGAAGGATGCTGGAATTAGATTGGACAGTGAGAAATTTGAGGTCAAGCCGGGAGAGGAAGCGTAGGTGCCTTCCAAGCCGCCGAATGCGGTTAGGATTGAGCACCGGGCCGAGCAGCACATTCGTCTCGCAGGTATTACCGCTGCAGCCATTCTGCAATTAATAAAAAGCAGATATGCAGAAGCACTAAGTCAAAGGCAACTGGACTTGCTGTTTCAAAGGCTGCTGCTACAGCCTTTGAAAGCTGAGGAAATGACTTTGCTCATAGCAGATGTGTTACTACAGGGCCTATTATGTTGCTCATTAAATACCCAACCTCTCAATAGGCCATTATTTCCCCAATAAAAAACAAACGGCGGCCTGCATACTTTCCCTCCCCCCTGCCTCTGTCTCAGAGGTTTGCTCTACCTCACAAAAAGCCCTGACTAATATCCTGCATGTGATGCTTTTAAATAGGAAGCAGGCCGCGGGACAGGGAGGGGTACAGGTGTGGCAGGAGCCAATGGCTTTTATAGCCCTCCGTCTCCTCTGAAAGTGTGCCAAGGACCTGCCTGCACAACCCACCGCTGCGGTGCTCGCCGCCAAGCGTTAACTTTCCTGCCCCCGCCGATCCCTACGTGCCTACTGGTTATATAGAGTCTGTGCTTGTTACAGCTTTATGGAGGGATTTCTGATGTGCTTAGAGGATTGTTTGATGATTGGGATAATGATGCCATTTGGAGTGAGTTGTCTCAGCACTCAGAGAGAAAAACAGACGCAGGCTGTGCGAAAAATACATCAAATCAAATAAAAGCCTCAGTTTCTGCCCCGGACGCTTGCTCGTACGCCCGCTGCCATTCAAAGCCGTCCGGTCCTGCTTGCGTCAATCAGAATTACGCCACGTCTACAGGTTTGTCACCAGGGGGACGTTCGTCACCACGTCTCCCCCTGCAGAACAGCCGCTTCGTGCCCCGGCATAATGTCAATGGGTGACATCCAGGCCTGATGCGATGTGGCATTCACTAAAGGTCATGTTAGGCATCGCCGCTTCATCTGCATCAGCAGAACTGGCAGCCGTCATATGGGCGTTGGCTTCGGCCATTACACAGGCCCCGGGGGAGGCTTGATGCTTTGAGGATTTGTCAGCAGGATTCTGATCCCGGGACACTCGAGCTCCAACAGACTCGCACAAGCCGTGGACTTGTTTGCTGTTAGTAGTGGGGAGGCAGAGACGCGGCACGCCGTGAGGCTGGGTGGAGCCGAAGACTGTTTTTAGCATGTTTGTCTGTGCTCCTCCTGCGCTGTACACGCCTATAAACTGCAAAACACTAAGAAATAAATATCTGATGCATGCATTTTGTTCTCTCATGAACACGGCAGCAAATCCAGCCAAACAAGCTCAAGTGGGCGTCTGTAAGTCAAGGGTGAAAACGGCAGCTGGACAAAGGCTAGACGGACAGGAAAGGAGGAGCTGAAGCGGCGAGACACAAAGACAGAAAAAGGAAACAATCAGAGACAGACAGCGAATCCATCAGATGGGCCGGTCCATCCCAGCCAGTTGCCCCAGTGAGGGGACAGTTAACGAGCCCCACAGGCAGGTTTTACAGCCCCTGTTGTGTGTCGGACCCCCCAGGCTGAAGACGAGCTGAGGCTGACTCATACTGACAGGCTTTATGTGGGCAGGGCGGAGAGCAGCGGGGCGGAGAGCAGCGGGGCGACGGAGACGTGTAAAAAGGTGCTCGTGAAGCAACGACTGTCACTTACAAGAACGCACACGCACACACACACACACACACACACACACTCCTCGTGCCTATGGTACGACAACTTTTCTCCGTGCCCCTGGTACACTGCGCAGAAACACCTTACCACACACAGACACACACTCATACAAACATTCTCACTTCCTCACCATTAAATTTGATGTGTGTGGAGGTGTAGGGTGGGGTGGGGGTGTAGTAAGATGAGGGGGGCCTTATCCAAAAAGTGGACCAATAAAACACCTGAAAATCAAATCCCATTGCTCTTATCGCGGCGCCATTCACAGACGTTATCTGTGCAGGTAATGTGGTTATAAATTCAATTTCAGCCCACAGATTTCATTGTTTACTGATGCCTGCATGTTCCGGGCGGCAGAGCGCGGAAAGCTCGGGAACGCTCAATGCGTGTCGGGAAAAGTCATTTAGGCTTCTGCTCGGGGATGCAAAAAAGGCAGGGGTGTGTGTTTGGTGGGGGGAGCTGTCACTCTCTCAAGGACACCTGACTCCACTTTCTATTTCCAACCCCATGTTTTATTTAGAGCCCATTTTGCCCCATTTGTTTCCTCATTACGGTCCCACAGCGCCACTGATGTCAGGGGACCGCGGCTGATGGACAAGCCCGAGCATCGCTGGTCAGCTGGACTCGGAGCAAAGCGTTAGTCCGGTGTCATAACAGGGTCCTGGAGGAAGTTCAGTCCCATATTAAACTGGAATCTTCTTTGCTAAAACAAACTGGGATCGCCACACGGTGTCATTCCCCCCTCGGCTGTGCCCGGATGGAAAATTAGGTGCGTCTTGCCTACGAGCCCTCCCCGTATGATTGATGGCTTTCAGGAGTAAATCACCTCATCTACTAGGTAAAATCTTGATATAGTGGAGCTGCTCGGGCTCCCAGCTGTCTGCTTATGGCAGTAATCCATCAGTGGGGCCCAATGGGCCGAGTGGCCCTCCTGGGTAATGTTCCTATTGACAGCCTATGGTGTCAACACACACAGCAGGGGGCCGTAGCACCGAGTGTGTTACCTGACTTTACTCTCACCACGGCCGCCCGTCTGTAGACGGGTCCACTAAACAGAAACACTCAGAGCTCCAATCAGCTACTGAACGTCTGAAGTAACCAAGTATCCAACATTTACTCGAGTATTCTGTTTTTAGGCACCTGTTCAACTTTGATCTGCACATGTGCGACAGATACTCCTCACAGTGTATTTGAATGCTGCTCACCTCTGATATTTTACATGTTTCTGGATCATTAAGCATTAAAACTGCAGATTTTAATAAACGATTCCTTCATGCTGTTGTGATTAGAGACGGACCGATCGATCGGTATCAGTCCGATACTGACGTAAATTACTGGATCGGATATCGGAGAAAAATTAAAAAAATGTAATCCGATCCATTAAATATCAACAAAGCACCTCACAAAACTTGCGACATGGCGTAACTCGGCTCATGACTGTAGCACATCGCAGCCGTGTGGTCACGTGATAGAGCGGCTGTGTGTGTTTGTAGCCTCGCTAGCAAACCAGCATTTCATCTCCGAGGACGTTTTCCCAGAGAGAAGTAAAGCAAGTGTGTAAGTTCATCTCTGAATGTTTGTAAAGCATTCCAGCGTTAAGCTTAACAACCGATATATGGAGCGACTGCCTCTCTCTCTCTCTCTCTCTCTCTCTCTCTCCTGCTGCTACTTCAATCACCAAACTGATCAATGATCAGCTGATCGTCTCTCTTCTTTGTTTTTGGCCCACTTCTCACCAGAAAGAGGAAACCAGCGGCTGAACAACAGCAGCACGTTTAAGCTTGATCAGCTGTTGTTAGAATTTATTTAATATTATTTCTACACCAGGATCTTTTTCTACAGCTGACGTAACTGTGCAGGGGCGGATCTAGCAAAGTGTAGCCAGGGGGGCCGATAGGGCATGAACAGGGAAAAGGGGGCACAAAGACATACTTTTCTTTCTTATTCTCATTTAAAATGTTGAGCTTTTAATAAATAATTATCTGACTCTTACACCCAAAGTTTTAATCTGATGTAAAATATATAGAAGTCCATTACTGTATATAGTAACTGTTAAGTCTAATATACCCTAGTAAGCTATAGTACTTTTTCCTTTGGGAACCATCTGTGCAGTCTGCAATTCTGTAGAAGAAAGATGTTGAATCTATTTAATTATTCTTGAAAAATAATTTAATTCTGTGCATTTTTTTTCACACTGCATCAAATTAAATTTGATTACGTCGATTAAGCATCATGAGGTGGGGGGTGGTTCCCTTTTTTTTTCTTTTTTTTTTGCTGGGAGTTTGCAACCCTATTAGTTAGGTTGTTTAATATTTCTGCTAAGTACTCTTTAAAACACCAGAATAGGGAGGATGGAGCAGGTTTAACTTTATTAGTTTGATCAGTTTTGCTGAACTATGAAATATTTTGTTGTATTTTTTTACATACAGGTATAACAGAATAGCTTTAGTGTTGTTGTTTATTTAAACTTGAGTATAAACTTATACAAAATGCAGCAAGATATTAAAAAACAGTTTTATTGATTAAAAAACACTATATCGGATTCATATCGGTATCGGACATAGAAAAGTGGTATCGTGCATCTCTGGTTGTGATTGTGTTTTCTGTTTTTGTAATGAATATTTGTTCTTTTATGTTGTGAAACCAAAGCATTTGCTGACATGTTGCTGTGCAGTAAATAGTCTTTATGCACCACCTCACGTATAAAGTCCCAGAACACAAATTTAATGAAAAGAAAAATAGTAGAAAAATCTTCATGTGATAAATTAAGTGATGGATTCGACTTGTTCTTGTTCAGCCTCTCAAACCCTCTCTGAAAAAAAAAAAGTCTCTTATGCGACTAATAAATGTGTATCCATTTAAAGTCAAGTGTTAAGTATTTGAGAGGGCAGTCTAACAGTAAACAGTAAACAGGGTTTTCACGACGCAGTTTCCATCAGCACCTCTAACTGTTCAACACCTCACGTTCGCAGGCAAAGTCAAAGGTCTGTATGACGCTCAGGCGCCGGCGTGTCCCGTCTGCAAGGCCGTGCTGCGACCCGGCGAGCTGCAGGAGCACATGGAGCAGGAGTTAGCCAAACTGGCCCAGCTGCAGATCAGGTATCACTCCCTGAGGATGCTTCATTTTACGGGAAACAGCGTTTCCCTCTCACCACCGTCTCAAACGTTTACACTACCTCCGTTTATGTTTGTCCTTTTCTTGCTCTTCAGCTTTGAGGTGATAATTAAAGTAGACAGATCCCCCCCCCCCCCCCCCCCTCAGTTTCCCCAGGTGGTCGCTGCCTTCTTCTCTGTCACCTGCGTGCAGCGTTTACAAGCCGCCTCATTGTTCCCTACATATTTCATATTATAGCCTCTGGCCTCAAGGCAACAACTCATAGAGCAGATAATGTTCTGTTAATGGCTGCTTTGGTCTAAAACATACGCATAGATCAGACACACACACACACACACACACACACACACACACACACACACATTACCTGCTGCTTAGAACAGAAGAATGATTTCTCCAATAAAGGCATTACACTCCAAATCTGCTTAACGACCGCTCCGTGGACAGTAATGGTTTCAAATTGAACTTGGCCCACGGGGACACTGTGTGTGTGTGTGTGTGTGTGTGTGTGTGTGTGTGTGTGTGTGTGTGTGTCTACAGTATCCGTGTGACAGACACAATGTGAGGAGTAAAATGAGGTTACACACACACAGGATACACATTCAGAGATAAGAGCAGAGGTTGTTCACCGGATGACATTTAAAAGACAACATTGTGTTTGTAGGTTTTCTGGGCACGTTGTGTTGTTGATTTATGCAGAGCAAAAACAGGTTTAACATATCAGCTTCTGTGTTATTACAGTGCAGCTCCGCTCCAGCACGACCACTTCATAAGGACGCCAAAGGTACACGTAGCTGTGATGTTGTCAGCACATTCAGGAAGTAGCCGTCGTCCTGCCTCTGACTTGATTCTTTCTTTTTCGGGCTCCAGTCTCTTTCACTGTCCCTGCACATCAAGCGAGAGGGAAGTTCCCCCACCTCGCCCCCTCGACCGGCCGAGGAAGCCCACTCTGACCGATACCAGGTAGGATTTTAAAGAGTGCATCGTAATGAACATATAAGGCATAAAATAAACCTTACATTTACCAGTTGATGAAACCCAACGGGGTCTCCAAACGCTGCATCCTTGTGCCGCTGACCTCACAAACATATAAAGTTGTTTTTTTCCTTTTGCTGCTTTAGTTTCTTTCTTTTTTTTCCCTCTTTATTTATAAAGTTTTGCACATGTAATTTGACATATCAGGCCCAATACAGCACTAACTGATATAAAGACATATATCAAAACAAATTAGGCCATTAAGACTCGGATGATAACAATAAAACAGAAAAAAGAAAGAAAGAAGAAAAAACAAAACAAGAACCCACACACAGAAAACAAAAAACAAACAAACAAACAAAAAAATAATAATAATAAAAAAAATCAACTCCCTCCCAAAGCCGTAACAAAAGGGAACCCTGTGGTACAAAAGTTTAGTCTGTTGTGTTTTCAATGAGTTAAAGTAAATGATAAAAAGCTGCCACATCTGTGAGAACTTATTAACATTTCCTCTGAGTCTAAATTTTATTTTCTCCATTTTTAAGAAGAACATAACATCTTCCAGCCAACGTGATCGGGCTGGAGGGTGGGGAGCTTTCCAGGACAGCAAAATTCAACGCCATGCCAGCAGTGAAGTGAAAGCGATAATATCCAGTTGCTTACGACTAAGGTTCAGGGCGGCATCCTCAGAAACACCAATAATGGCAACTAGTGGACATGGTTTGAGAGTAACGCTCAAAACATGAGCGAGCACTTCAGAGTAAAAAGTCCAGTATAATTGAAGTGACGGGCAGGCAAAAAACATATGAGTTAAATCACAGGGGGACGTGTTGCATCTGTTGCTGCTGCTTTAGTTTCTAAGGACTGGGTTGAAATGCACGATGTCTAAGTTAGAAATACTCAGCCTGTGTGATGCTGTGGGGCCTTTACAAACATCCGTCTGCAGGGTAGGAAGTGAGAGACTCATCTCTTGTGATCACAACACAAAGAACAGCTTGTGCATGTCTGTGAGGACGAAGGCAGCATCGACCCTCAGAACGAGAAGCTTCATCAGATTGTACAATCTGTCCTGCACGGCATGTTCACGAAGCAGCAGACACACAGTGATGTAAACATGGAGGAGCACAGCGGCAGCGTTGAGATCACGGGGCACAAACATTACGTGCACGATTACGTCTCTTTTGTCAGTGACAGCTTCCTCCAACAGCATCGTCTATTTTCATGGACAGTTTTCTCTTGGAGTGTGAATGATGTTTTCTTCTCTGTTGCAGACGTTTCTGCGCGTCCGGGCCAACAGACACACCAGATTAAACGGTACGTTGATGCACGTGGGCTGAATGTTGTTTCTGTGCCGCACACTCAGAGTCCGGACCAGGCGACTGTCACGTCGTGAAGTTGAGAAATGAAGATTTTGTTCACGCTCGTCGTCCCCACCCTCACCACTCATTCAGATATCACCTTTTCCCACACCATCTCAGCTGGCCTAGCGCCCCCACGAGCAGAGGAGCTATTAACCTTTAAACTTTGACCCCTTGATATGTTAACAGTCGATGACCTCTGCTGGTGCAGGTGCTACGTCAAATCTGCCCCATTACGCCCCCACAGCGCAGGAGCCCACCTAGACTGCGCACAAGCTGGTAAGAAACACTGAGAAGCATCTTTCTTCTTCCCCACAGTCACCAAGGATTCGACACACAGGAAACATTTATTTTATAAAAGACCACCTCTGACACTTTCCACAGACAGGTTTGAAAAACATCAGCTCATTAATCAGCGTTTATTTAGCTGAATGGATATAATTATGTTCATGCTTTTAATCCTGAAATAGCCTTTATTTAACTTTTCAAGTGTCTCAAAATCTTTCCATAAAATGTGAAGCACAGGCGTGACACATCCTTACGACACCAGATTAATATTTATTCCACCTGAGCTGCTTTTTTAATAAAAATCTAAAAAACGTTTCCCAATGACAAACGCGTTTTGTTATAAATCACAAAAACTGTTGCCTCAGGTGCTTTACATTGTAAGATAAAGACCCCCTATGAGCAGCACTTTGGCGACAGTGGGAAGGAAGAACTCCCTTTTAACAGGAAGAAACCTCCGGCAGAGCCAGGCTCAGGGAGGGGCGGGGCCATCTGCTGGGAGACGCACGTACTGAGATATCTGACACTGTTACTCTCACAGTGTTGTGTAAATGTTTCACGTAGGAACTATTTTCTCTGCAGTCCCTCTGCAGCGTGCGGGTCGTTAGCCTTACGGCTCAGCCGCGGAGCTTCTGATGGCGTTTGCGCCGTGCGTCACGGTCAGAGACGAATGAAGGCTTTGTAGATCTGGAGTAACCAGATCAGGACGTGTTTCTGTTCAGAAGCTTGTAACAGAAAACTCAGCCCTGAACAGTTTCCTGCATTTCTAAATAAATGAATAAATGAAAGTATGTAGCGTGTAGCATGTAGCGTGTAGCATGTAGTGTGTTTGAAAGCAGTCTGACAGCATTTCTAAATAAATGAATAAATGAAAGCATGTAGCGTGTAGCATGTAGCATGTAGCGTGTAGCATGTAGTGTGTTTGAAAGCAGTCTGACAGCATTTCTAAATAAATGAATAAATGAAAGCATGTAGCGTGTAGCATGTAGCCTGTAGCATGTAGCGTGTAGCGTGTAGCATGTAGCATGTAGCATGAAGCGTGTAGCATGTAGCGTGTAGCATGTATCATGTATCATGTAGCGTGTAGCATGTATCATGTAGCGTGTAGCATGTAGCGTGTAGCATGTAGCGTGTAGCGTGTATCATGTATCATGTAGCATGTAGCGTGTAGCATGTATCATGTATCATGTAGCATGTAGCGTGTAGCATGTAGCGTGTAGCGTGTTTGAAAGCAGTCTGACAGCATTTCTGCACGAATACACAAACCTGCGCAGCGTCCCGGCGGCGGCTGACGCCACAGACTTCCTGCTCCGTTATTATTCCCGCTGAGACTCTGCAGCTCTTAGCTGACTCTTCAAACTGCTGTCGAGGTCTGTTAGCCTTTATTGGGCCTTATAACCGGACAGCATAATGAGCTTCTAAATACACGTCAGGGAGGAAAAAGAAGAGAGTCGGAGGAGGAGGAGGGGGCTCTGTTGATTAATCAACCTCTCTCTCCCTCTCCCTCTTCCTCTGTCTTCGTTGTTTGATGAGCTCCTCCTCATCTATGACCGTCTCTTTAACCCTCATTATGTTTGCTGGGATTGCGGCGCTCGGGTCACAGCCGCCGGCTCTCCGTGCGTTCCCCTCGGGGGCCGCTGTCATCCAGCAGGGAATTAGAGCGCCTTAAAACTTAATGTCCCCTTTTGCAATCTGCAGTCAGTCAGGGCACGGATGGAGAGGAGGTTCAGTTGGTGTTCTGCCGTGTTAACTTTCATATTTTTAGAGAGGAAAGCGGGGGAGGGCGGTGGGATGACAGCGCGGGGACGGGGGGGCGCTTTGAATCCCGTACTGCAGCTTCTGTCCACGCGAAGCATCTGCTTGTCTCTGCTTTAAGGGCATCAATGTGCTTGTGCATTTTGTGGAGTGAGCTCACACAGAAACTGAACTCAGTCGTTTTCAGTGTTGCAGCCATATTTTTATTGTTGGAGGTTATTAGACGTGAACGCGATGGTTTCCACAAGCAGGTGAAGTTTACGTTTGAGCATTTCCTGTCTGCACGATCATCGACTCTGAACCAGACGAACAATAATGACTTTTTGTTCCTTTAAGATTAAATTCAATACATGACACATCATTTATAAACGTGACGCTCTAATATTGAAATCTTAGCCCCATATTTATTTATTTGTTTATTTAATGAACACTTTCACTGGATTTATTAATCAAAACATGTGAAAGCAGAACTTTTACGTGTAATTCTTCCACACTCGTATTACTGCTGAAGTAAAAGCCGTACGTCTTCCACCACTGTTCGCTTTCTTCACTGTTTGCATGTAAAGTATTGAGTGCAGGACGTTGGGAGCTTTAACATCATGCACTGCTTTTAGCTGCTGACTCGCGGTGTTGTCTTTGCATAATTTATCCCGTTAGTATTTTTATCTTTTATTTAAATAAAAATAGAATAATATGGAGATAATAAATAGAGCTGTAAATATTAAGAAATCTCACCAACAAAAAGAAAATCCGTCTTTCTTTTGCTCTGGGCTCAGCGTGAACCTGTTTGAATGACAGTGGTCAGATTAGCTCCTATCACAGGACAAAGTCAGCTCGGCTGCTTTCGATGGAAGAGCTCAAACTCGTACGTTTTTATGTACAGGAACAAATAAGTTCATTACACATAATTCTGTTAGTAAAAATCCTGCGACTTGTTTGATGGTGCCGCCTGATTTAAACCCTAAAGCTAACGCCTCGTCCCCTTTAACATTGTTAACAATATTTCTTTTGTGTGTTCTGTGTTCAGTCAGGATGGGAAAGATGAAGAGGAGGAAACCAGAGGAAGCACAGGTAGCTCTGCAAGTATTTGTTTCCCTGACATTTGTGTTGTAATCAGAGATGAACATATGTAACGTGTGACACGCCGACCTCGAACCCTGAGACGCTGTTGCCTGGCTTTGTTCACGTGGCACACGGATCACTGTCACTGTGTATCCATGTGGAAGCGCCGCGAGCGCCGGTTCACGGAGGCAGATATGTAGCTCCGGGCTACAGGAGGCATACGTGACCCGATGTGTGTGTTTATGTGCGTGTCTTTGTGTGTACATGTGTGTGCGCGGCGTTGTTTTCAGGAGGGGTCGGCAGACTTGTTGGCATTGGAGGGCGACTGGAATGAGAGGAGAAGGATACAGATGGCGTCTATAGGCTTTAAAGGTAAGTGTGTGTGTGTGTGTGTGTGTGTGTGTGTGTGTGTGTGTGTGTGATCTTGTTCAGTGGAGGGGAATAATGTGACTGAGTGGCAGCTGAAGAAGCGCTGAACTTTTCAGTCCAGATTACGGAGCAGGATGCTGGAAGCTCGGCTTACGAGCAGCAGCTTCTTTGGCGTGAGGAGCAGCTCTGACCTGGAAACTGACTGACAGGCGCCGTCACAGCGCCGCAGATACACGGGCAATGGCGCATTTTGGCCGTTAACAACGATTTGCATCTGTGTCACCAGGTGCGATGCTGGTGAGCACCACCTCTAAGGAGTGTCGGGACAGCGACGCGGACCTGGACGTGGACGGAGACGACACTCTGGAGTATGGCAGGGCGCAGTATCCTTCTGGAGAGAACGCCAGCGTGCACGCTAAACGCATGTTAATGCTTTGATGCGTTTACAGTAAAGTGGGGGGACTGGGATATACGTGCACATGGAGGAAGTGCTTCCTCGCACACTTTGCTGTGTTTTCTCCTGACTTCGTTTGCAGATACACGGACACAGACGTGATTCCCTGTTCGGGAGAAAGCTCCAAAGAGACGGCAGTGAAGTACGTGTCCGTGTGACGATCGCTCAGTATTCGCTTAGATAAATATGAACTAAATTCATTTCAAAGCCGTTTCAGCTTCAGATGCTTTCAGTAAATATATTCTGTTTGTTTTCAGCAGCAGCAGCGCGCCGCCTGAATCCAGAGCAAACTTGGACTTTAATAAATGGTCAAATGATGGTGAGTTAGGAATAATGAGGCAGCTGAGCACAGTTCCTAAAACTATGATGTAACTGTAATCTGCTTGGTTTGTGTATCCAGGAAGTCCGTCTACAAGCAGTGGAGAGAAACAGGACGGCAGTGCAGCCGGTCTCACTCACACCTGCAAAAACGCTGAGATAGAGATGTGAGTCTGTCACAGCTGAAGCGCTCAGATGCTGCAGTTTAACACATTTATGCACAAACTGAGAGACTGTTAAAGCCGCTCGCAGCCCCGGAGTTCGTCCTTCCCGCTGTCGCCAAGCGCTCATTCATACAAAGGTCTGATTGTTGGGTTTCACCTTCCAAGAGGAAGCACATTGAAGCGACTGTTGTTGTGATTTGACGCCATATAAACAAATTTTAATGAAAAGTTTTATTGGAAAAAGAAGAAAACAAAGAGTATTTAATCCATTATGTCGTTAACCCGTTCATGCCCACTCTGTCATATACAGTAGAAACATTTCTGTGAGGCTTCCACTTCATCAGTGTGCCCCCCCCCCCATCTAAATAAAGTGCACAATACATTTTTAAGCAATAAAAAAGTCTAAAACTCATATAATTTATTTTAAAGCCCAGCGTATCATATTTGTGTGTTTTTGTGACATCATCAGCGTTAATTTTTTTTTTACCCTCAAAAAATGAGATAAATCGCATGAAACATTTTTAATAACTAAACTAATATGGCTCATGTAGCAAATTAAAACTCTCACAGGCCGATTAAGACTTTTGTCTGAAGGACCAACAAACTCTCCGTTATCAGAAAATGAAAGATTTCAGGGAGTTATTTCATGTTTCAGGTTTTAAAGGGTTAAAAATGTCAGAAGGTTCGATAAACGTTAATAAAAAATGAAGTTTTAGATCAGTGGTTCTTAACCTGGGTTTGATCGAACCCTAGGGGTTCGGCAGAGCCTCCGCCGTGACATGCACGGCTCATTTTGTGCACCAGTAAAAATCATATCTGTCTTGAATTTGAAAAAAATCCTATTTTATTTTTCACTAAAGAGGGGTTCAGTGAATGCGCGTATGAAACTGGTGGGGTTCAACCTCCAACAAGGTTAAGAACCACTGTTTTAGAGGTCAAAGGTAAATCCTTTTTCCCTGCTTTCCTGCACTCTGGACCAACATTTGTTAAACCCAAATTTCATAAATGGTTCAATTAATTAATGGTTTGTTTTTAAGTCTGACACACTTTGTTCAAGTTGCCAACGAGCCCGTGAACTTTCAGTCAAAGTGAAATAATCCGTCTTTGTTGAGTATTTGATGGATTTTGAGCCGTACCTCTGGAGACATGAGAGGAGACATGTCCAGAGTTGTGCCTCTTCAAATTAAAGTTTGATGTGGTGGAGGCAGCTTGATCCAGCTGTTGCTTCTCCCAGCATGCACTTGGTCCATCAGCCAACCAGAGGAAGCCATTCCTCTGTGTCCCGGTCCTCTGTATTTATGCCGTACCTGTTATACCCCAGCACATAATACCATACTACATCAGTGTGATGATGTCATCAGTCAGGGTCTGAGCAGGTGATGCAGGCGTGTACACGTTTCATTGCGCTGAATGCATCTGTACAGTATGTTTGCACATAGTCTGTCCTGTAATTGTGCGCGTGTATGTCTATTTCTGTGAGGACGCTGACACCTAAGCCCCGCCCCGCTGCCCATGATAAATGAGACGCCCAGTGCAGGCAACGTGATCGCTGCTAAATTTCATGCTCAGTGTCCATGTTGGCCAGCGAATAATTTAATCTGTCTTCGATTTATAAATGACTCTCCAGTGTCTGCCTAACTCGTGTGTCCTCCCTCGCTCGTCCTGTGTGTGCGTGCGTGTGTGTGTGCGTGTGCGTGTGTGTGCGTGTGTGTGTGCGCACACAGGCTCTCGGAGGACTCCACGCTGACAACATTAGACGCACTTAAGGCTCGGATACGGGACTTGGAGAAACAGCTGTCTAAAGGAGACAGATTTAAATGTCTGATCTGCATGGTGAGTGTGACGGCAAATTAAAGCAAAAGAGAAACGAGAACAATTCAAACTGTTGGTGTGTGTTTGTTTCTTCATTAACATAATTAATACAGTAATATTTTAATATATAAAATGTTTTTGTCTGCGACTCCTCGTATGATCGGACTGGACTGCAGATGACCTCAAAACTGATACACACGACAAATATTAGCATCTGATAAAGCTGCGATATTTAAATACTGACTCGTTTTACACGTAAAGAATCAAAACACTGAACAATTATTCACTCAAATATTTATTTAGCCCAAATGCACCACACACTGCTCTTCAAAGTCGACCCCGGTCTGAGAGAATTTATTTGTTTCTATTATTTTACGTGTAAAAATGTAAGTGATTAATTATTGGAAATATATAATTAAGTAGTAATGAACAGGTTTTTTTTTCTAACTTAAATATTTTGTTGTGATTTAAATTTGAAAAAGAAAAATTGTTACAAAGTAAAATATCACAGTGGGATAAATGAGATAAATAAATGAGAGAAAAGTCGCTTCGCTCTGATTGTAGTTACATGTGGACACCTAGTGGCAGCTTTGTTGCACTGCAGGTAAACGTTGCTCACCTGTTTTTGCCTGTTCCTGTGTGCAGGACACCTACACAACGCCGCTCACCTCCATCCAGTGCTGGCACGTTCACTGTGAGGAGTGTTGGCTTCGAACGCTGGTAAAAAGCTGAACATAAAAATGATGCAAAACATCCAGAACGAAGTAAAAGTCTGTAATAAAAGTCTCACCGCTCTTTTTCAAAGGGAGCAAAGAAGCTGTGTCCTCAGTGCAACACCATCACCTCACCTGGAGACCTGAGGCGAGTTTACCTGTGACTCACTTTCAGGGATTTCTTCTGTTTTGACCAATCAGGCTTGGACTTGTTGGGCAGCTGGCCTGTCACGCAAGCCCACCTTCCCCCCTCCCGTCCCTCCTACCATCGTTGTTCTCCTAACAGCTACTAACTAACTGAGTGCGACCTCTGACCTGTACAATATGTTTCTACTGCATCGTCCAGCAGATCAGAAGAAACCTCTGAAACCATCTGAGAGCTCAGGCACTGAGAAAAAAAATGCTTTGAGACTATTTATCGATTTTTAAAAAAATCTTTTTTTTGCTTTATGGAAAGATGATTGAATCACAAAGCACATGTACATAATTTTGTGTATGTTTGGAGTGGTGTGTGTATAGGATGTTGACTAGCAGACTGTATTTACTGTACAGAGCTTGTCTTAGATCACTTATTCTTTGTTTAGCTCTTGTAGGTTGGAAACATTTACAGTAATAATCATCACACGGGGACTTTGTCTTTGTTATTGGCGTATTTCTTTGTATAGGATCACTCAAATCTAATTTTATCAACATTACTAAAATAAAATCTGTGTCTAAAGGCGGTTGTTTCCTGAAATCTTTTAACTGTGAACAGCTAAAGAGTATCTGCTGCACCTGCCGCAGGTGTGGGCCGTTTGTTGACAGCCTCATGATGGCTGTGGGACGTGTGTGCGCCCTTTAAGAAGTGGGTCGCTGCGGGATTAGCCAGGCAGAGCCCATCGCAGCTCATCTGGAGTTGAGAGACTCTAAAGCCTGCTATTCTGAGCCTTTACTGCAAGGCCACTTAGGTTCAGCCGCATCACAGAGAGACGTAAAAGAGCAACGCGCCGCCGTCGTAGAGAGACGGCAGAGTGAGTCCAGTTTCTGACATCTACGGGCAAAAATGACTGCACACGTGTTGAAGTGAGCGGGTTGTGAAACAAAGTCTGCATGCAAACACACACAGCACCAAGAAACACTCAGAAACAAAGATTCTTCATCCTCAACAAACACGAAGCAATAATTTTATTTCACATCAAACTTTTATTTATTCAAATAATGAATCATCAAGAATAATATGCCGAGTATAACCTGAATGTACAGCAGTCAGGTAAATGTTAAATCAGGTAAATGTCATCTGAACAGAGTCTAATGAAAATGAAACGTTTATGTCAGACGGCAGCATGCCCCGACGTGATTGGCTAGTGAGCTGAAGGGAGGTGGTGATAATCCAGACTGACAGTCAGCTTCTTTGGTGAGTCGGTGTGACACGCGCACACACACACACCCGCGCGCACGCACGCACATGCACGCGCACAAGAAGCCCGGCTGCAGGATCATCTGTTACTCCTCGTCCCTCCGACACAGACGACACACACAGAGACGCTCTGACAAAAGGTAAGGTCAATAAAACTCGAAGAAAACGAGAGTAAAACATTAGAATAGAATAGAATAGAATAGAATAGCTCTTTATTGTCACTGTTACAAGAACAATGAAACAGTTTGGCATCTCTCCGTTGTGCGTAATACACAATAATGTAAGCATCTAAAGAATAACAGGCATTTACATTTACACAAGAAAGATGTGCACAAGTTATACATACAAACATACATACATACATATACACACATATACACGTACACACACATATACCTACATGCACATACAGACACATTTATTAGGAAACAGCTGTTATATGAGTATAAAGTGAGGATGTGTGAGTCTGTGGTCCACCAAGAAAAAGCGACTGGGACAAATTCAGCATCTGCTCTTTGAATGAGGAAGGAAAGCTGTTAAAATGTGAATAAACAATAATAGATAAGCTGTTGTTATCTTTTCAGGAAAACTAACAGTGTTAATAGTGATAAACAGACGGTGGATTATCCTCCTGCTCGTGTGTTCGCTCCAACATTAGATGCAGCACCTCAGTAACCATGGATGAGTTCCCATCAGCAGTCAGCTGGTGTGCGAATGAAAGAGTGCTCGAGTTGATCAGTTCAGTCAACGTGCTGCTGGCAAAGATTTTTGTGTTATCAGGTAATTCTGTTAACGGGGATTCATCCGGTCTTTGGGTAAACGACTCACCTGTCCTGGACCTTGAGCGCCACCTGGCTCAGATCCAATTATCCCAGCTGACTGACCCCCCGTGGCTTCATTAACAGGCATCCTTAGTGTTAACCTCCAGGCCTCTGGCTGTCTAACCAATCAACAATTAGGACGTGCACGCATTTTGATGCTTTAATTAAGGACACAGAAATTTCTGAGTGTCAATTAATTCTTAGAGGATACGAGAGGAACAGCCTGCTTTTAACCCCACAGTGTGTCGAGCAGCTTGGATCAAAAGATTTAGCCTGAGACGAGCAAACAGCTGAGATTTTTGTCAGAAGCAGCAATTCACAGGAAAAAGGGAGATTATTAAGGTAAAGCACCTGAAAGACACCACAGCTCACCGCCTGTGAAACGTTTGAACACTTTGTTGGTCTGTACAAATCTCTAATTCTAATAGATCCCTCTTCCCCCGTCTGCGTCCGTCCGTGGCTCTTAGGACGATGTCGGGACCGAGGCCCGTGGTGCTGAGTGGCCCCTCCGGAGCAGGGAAGAGCACTCTGTTGAAGAGGCTGATGAAGGAGCACGAAGGAGTCTTTGGATTCAGCGTCTCACGTACGTTTTTGTGCCAACTGATGTTCAGCTTCCTTTGCAAAGCGTCCTGTCTGAGGAGGAAGCAGCAGCTGATTCTGCAGTAACGGCTGTAACGTTGACACTGATGTTTCTGCAATTCTTTCCCCGCAGACACGACGAGAAACCCTCGACCAGGAGAAGAAGATGGCAAAGGTACAACACTTGTGAATGAAACCCGGCTCGTTGCTGACACTTTTTAAGTTTAGTGCTTTCACGTTGTGTTAGGATCACATGAATCACAGAACATCAGCCCTGCATCTGGATTTGAGCTTGCAGAGATAAAAGTGGATAAAAGTGGAGAATCTGACGAACGAGCTCCTTTTCATTTTGTTTCCTCGCCTCCCCCCACCCACTCCACTCCCACAGCACTTCTTACTCCCAAGTGAACTGCAGGACTGGTTTGCCACCCTGTGAGGCTCCCTTGGTTTGGGATAAAGCTCTCTGTGCCTTCTTTGTTTTCTCCATAGGACTGAACAAGCTCCCCATGCTTCTGGGGGCTACTTTACTGCCCGTAGCAGCCGTCTTATCCTCTGAGGACATAGAAATGTCAGCCTCATTGTGTCCAAACGAATCAGAAACCACAGATGAAGGTGATCTCGGTGTGATTCCTGATCACAGTGTATTTTTACGCAGATGGAGGGGGGTTACTTTCATCATCCTGGCACGCTGTCATTGGATTAATAGGAACTGGTCAAAAAATTGAAAATCATGTAAATATATATTTTTAAAAAGTACAATGACCTCAGGAAGACGAGACAGTTTACACTTTGGAGTAACAAGCTTTTGAAAATAGCCCCCTGTGATGCCTCAGCAGTGATTCCCATTTCCACTCCCACACGTCTTTAGATCCACACTGGTGTTCCCATTTCCTCTTTTCCCGATAGGCAAGATGCAAACAACCACTGGCAACATGCAGGAGAACAAAAGGTTATTTTTAAATGCATTCTTTAGTCGAGGCCCTTTAAACTCATACTGAGTGATGAACAGGTTTCCATCACAACTTTTAATAAACTAGGATTTTAACACGAGCAGAAATATCCGCCCTGTTTAAATCCACGTGACCTGTTCTCCTGCTTATTTTACAGCGTTTCTCTGCAAACTGATGCTTCAGTCTGACTCCTTCATGTTGTCATGCTAATGCTTCGTAGTAACGTGTTTGCTTTTGAAACTCTGCCCTGTGTGGGTCTGTGGGTCGCGTGTGGACACACGTAGAGACAATCGCAGTTTAAATGCGGCTCAGACACGCGTGATCAGCTATGACAGGCTGTTACACCGTGGAAGCTTTGCTACACTGTAGTGAGCTCCTGCTTGATTTTGCTTTGATAGATTGTTTTCCACGCAGAGCTCGATTCATTCTGCACGTTGCTGCCCACAGACTATCACTTCACAACGAGGGAGGCCATGCAGGAGGGCATCGACAAAGGAGAGTTCATTGAGCACGCTGAGTTTTCTGGCAACATGTACGGAACAAGGTAAATGAGATGTGTGACATAATTCACGCAGATTCATAAACACTATGACTTGCGTGCATATTCTCAGAGGGGGGCTAACCAGTGTTGCCAACTCCTCAGTAAGGAAAATCGCTATTGGCTGTCCTAAAAGTTGCTATAAGTCGCTAAATGACGTCATCGCCTAATTTGCATAATTGGTCATGCTAATATAATTGTAACCTGCGTTGTTGGAGAGAAATAACAACGTGGAACGAGACATAAAGTGAGTAAAGCATGTCTTAAATGCATTTAGAATTTATTAGGACTACAAATTAAATTTCTTTTAGCAATTATTGTTTTTTAATGTCACAGTTCCAACCCTGCTCCTTAATCCGGGCCTGGACCGGCAAAAGTGACCCGAAATAGGCACTCTGGTGGAGTTACTTTGTGTGTTTATAAGTAGTTTTAAACCTGATCCACAAAACAGCATCACAGTAAAAGAAGAACTGACTGCGTTACAGTCAGTGCGGCAGCGGCGGCTTCGCTCATGCGCGTTTGGACGCACAGGTGTCTTAAGAGGAACCCGCACTTTCACGTCAAAAAGTCGCCATAAATAAGTCTCCAATAACACCAGAAAAAGTCGCCAGATTTGTCGCTAGTTGCTTTTTAGAAAAAAAAAAGTCGCTAAGGGAGTCTGAAAGCTCGCTAAATATAGCGACAAAGTCGCTAAGTTAGCAACACTGGGGCTAACCCCGAGTTAACCCGCCCTGTGTAACACTGCGTGTGCAAACCGCTCTGACGCGACAGCTTCTAATCTCGCGAGATTTCATTTGAACTGATCTGAGTTTATTTAAAACCAGAACTGATGAAACTTCGCTGTAGTGATGGGATTTCCGGCTCTTTTTAGAGCCGGCTCTTTCGGCTCGACTCACTAAAAAGAGCCGGCTCTTTCGGCTCCGAACCGGCTCTTCAGGTTGTTTTGTTGCTTTAATTATTTAATCATTAACAATAATATAAAATTATGCAGAAAAGGAATTACTAATGTAAAAAAAGTGGTTTTATTTATATATGTTTATATATGGCCCCTAGAGACAAAGCACGTACAAACTCTAAAGCATATACAAACTCCAAAAAACATTTCTAGCATGAACTGAACTTCCAAAACAGAGCTACCCAGATCACTTAAATTACACAATTGAAAGCATGTGTGTATTGTTTGTGTATTTATAGACAAGCACTCATATTTATTCAAATAATTAAAAAAAAAAGTTCATTTACCTGTTACTACCACACACCAAATCCGGTTGTTGATACTTCCTGGCTTGTGTAGCCACGAGGTAACAAAAGGTCAACACTGCGCCCTAGAAACCTGGAGCACTTCTGTTGGCTTTTGTACTTGATTCTGAGTTTGTACGTGCTTCTGAGTTTTTACGTGTTTTGGAGTTTGTACATGCTTCGGGGTTTGTAAGTGCGTCTGAGTTTTTACGCGTTTTGGAGTTTTTACGCGTTTTGGAGTTTTTACGCGTTTTGGAGTTTTTACGTGCTTTGTCTCTAAAGGCCACCATAAATATACTTTATTTATTCACTCCACATAAAATGTAATAAATAAATCGTATAATACAAAGAACAACTATTTACATTTTTAACTTTTAACTATTTAAATTTTCAGCTTTTTCCTTTTAAACAAATTTAACGTGAAACAACACAAAACACTGCAAACCACAACACAATTAAATATAAATTAAAATATTAAAACAAAAAGAAGATGCACATTCTCTGTCATATGGGCCTGCATGATTTCTGAATCCTTTATCATCTGCAACTGAAAATAGTGGATGATTACTATCCCTTTCTAATGTGACGTTGTTGTCTCTCGCTCTCTTTCTCTCTGGCTCTGTTCCTGTGCTACTGTGAGTGTAACTAACGCCCCTCCCCCCTCTGCCCAGCGCAAAGTACAGGCCGCGCATGCGGAGTTTAGCGGAAAAAAGGGCGAGAGAGAGGGTGAGAGAAAGAAAAAAAAAAAACCTCACGGCTCCCAATAAGGAGCCGGCTCGCGTCGTTCACTTCAAAGACCCGGCTCTAAGAGCCATTTCGTTCGCGAACAACCCATCACTACTTCGCTGAGGAAACATTTGCAGGGACGTGAAGCTCGTTTTACGGTGTGCAGAGAATCACCGACACATTTAGTCAATGAGACGTCTTAATGTAAGAAAAAGAGGCACAATTTCAACAGTGTGTCAGTTTGACTACATGCTACAGAAACGCAGCTGCAGTGAATGAAGAAATTGTCTCGTTGGGCCTAAACTGTGAGAAGAAATTTATAATTGAATTATGCGAGCTGAGTGGGGAGATCTTTATCAGCAGGAAAAGCTGTGACACCGGAGAAAAGTCTGAAGCTTTCTTTACACTTTCCAAAGTGATCCAGTGGCTGAAGCTCCACACCCAGGATTCAGGATCAAACCAAACGCATTTCTGCTGCAAATACAATAAGACATCAGTGTGACTCATACAGGCTGAACTTAATTCATTAGAAATGAAGACAGAGCCTCACATAAATGTCACACTGTGGGCTTAGTAACAAGGATCAAGCGGCTACATAATAGTCTGGTGACAGATGGAGCTTTAACCCCCATTAGGTCAAAAAGAGCAACGCTGCGGCTCAGCACCTTGTGTCACATTTAATCTCTTCCTCTTGTTCTGAAGATAACGCTCACTCTCTGAGTCTGAGCAGCTCGGATCAGTGCAGCGATCCTCTTATCCTCTTACCAGTCACTTCGTGTGAGAAGCACAAAATTACATTCAGTACCTGCTTGGATGTTTTGGATGTTTCTGCTCACGTGAACGGCTCGGCTTATTTGACTCCTGTCTGTTCAGTAAGGCTTCTGTGGAAGACGTGCGAGCCAAAAACCTGATCTGCATCCTGGACGTGGATATCCAGGGGGTGAAGCGGATCAAAGAGACCGACCTGAACCCCATCTACATCTCCATCCAGCCTCCATCTATGGACGTGTTGGTAAATCCCTTTACTGTGATTAATCAATAACATATATAGATTCTTTTCTTGCGCTTTTAAGATGTATTATTTCTTCATATTTGCACTTTGAGCTTTAAAAGTGTGACGAGACTTCACCTGTAGTAAGGAGCAGTGCCCAGTTACAGGTGTGATTGTTCTGTCGTCTCTCAGGAAAAACGTCTGCGGGACAGGCAGACGGAAACAGAGGAGAGTTTACAGAAACGCCTGGAAGCGGCACGCGTCGACATGGAGCTCAGTAAGCTTCCCATCATTTCCGGTGGAACGTGATCCCGAATTTAAAGCCAATTATTGCAATTTGATTTGATTTGTAGGTAAGGAGCCCGGAGTGTTTGATGCTGTGATCATCAACGACGACTTAGAGAAGGCCTACGAGGAGTTAAAAGAAATCCTGGATGAAGTAAGTAAAAGCATAAAGTCTCTTTTACTTTATACTCATCAGATGATTGGTTGAAGTATTTGTCACCTCTCTCTCCACAGGAAATTAAAAAAGTTCAGGAGGCACAACCATAATAAGGAAATACTCGGGCTTTCAGCAGGTGGACAGGAACACTGATGTGTCTCTGACGGGAAAAGCTCATCTTCACTGGAACGTGAGATAAGAAAAGCTCTTCCTCACGCTCAGCTGCGTCCAGCTGCAGTTCAGACGCACAGATGGAAACGAAGCTCCGGGCTGATGTGTCTCACGTGTCCTTTGTGTTAGATTTAGTAAAAGCAGTGGCTGATTCGGTGTGTAGTCATAGATTTCTGACATTTTGCTCAGCAGGTACGAATAAAACGCCAAATCCAGCGTTTGGTCTTCGCAGGCTGGCACAGATCTGCTTTAGCTCCACATCCAGAAAGTGTTCAGATACTCTGACTTCAGTCTTAGTCGAGTATTTTATCAGGATGGACTCATGCACATGAACGACAGAGCATCTGAAAATCACCGTTTGTGGTAGAGTTAAACTGAAATGTGTGTTAGAGCTGAAATGTACGTGTGTTGTACTGAAACGAGACAGAATAAAGAGTTTTAGCACAAAGACTGAGCACTTTGAGTTGTTTAATAATGATTTAATCCACTAACTCGTGTAAAGCTTCACATAAAATACTGCGTTAAATACGTTTTAAAGCCAAGCATGTCCGATCAACAACATTTTGATCAACTTCCCAGCTCATGCAGCAGCACCGTGCACACCTCATGTGATCACACGTTATCCCTGATACGCACAAAATAAATCTCCAGACTATCAAACACAATCGAACACAGAAGCAACTCATTAAGACGCATCAACAAACGTTTTTCTAAACCAAACCGGCTCCAGGTTGGCAGACAGAGCTGCAGCGACACGTCGTTACAGCTGCAGGTTGTTTCTTCGTTGAGAAAGATGACGGTGACTTTGGCGTCACTGGCAGAAGGAGAGGTGAAGCTTGGTGCGCACCTGATCTCGTTTCTCCTCCTTCTGCTTGAGGTAAGCTTTAAGTTTGTCGGTGGAGAAGCACACTTTGGAGTGACGGGCTTTGTGCGGGGCGCGGTGTGCACGGAGCCACGGATTCTGGAGACACTCGGCTGCAGTCGGTCTCCCCCTGCAAAGTTTTTATCATGTCAGAATGAGTGTTAACGTGAGTGAGCACACTCTGGGAAAAGACTCACCAGGACTTGTTGTTCAGGCTGCTCTTCATGAAGTTCAGGGCTCCCTCAGACAGACCCGGGTAGCAGCGTCCAAACTGGATCTTCCCTTTCCTGATGTTCCTGTCGTGATCCCAGCTGTGCTCTGCATGAAACGGGCTGTCAGCACTCAGCCTGACGCAGGGAAGGATAAGAATGATAGTCAGTCTGTAGCCTCATGTAACCCACATTTATCAGAACAGCCCTGCTACGTGTGGGATTGTTAAATGGTAAATGACCTGTATTTATATAGTGCTTTACTAGTCCCTAAGGACCCCAAAGCGCTTTACATATCCAGTCATCCACACATTCACACACTGGTGATGGCAGCTACATTGTAGCCACAGCCACCCTGGGGCGCACTGACAGAGGCGAGGCTGCCGGACACTGGCGCCACCGGGCCCTCTGACCACCACCAGTAGGCAACGGGTGAAGCGTCTTGCCCAAGGACACAACGACCAACACTGTCGGAGCCGGGGCTCGAACCGGCAACCTTCCAATTACAAGGCGAACTCCCAACTCTTGAGCCACGATTGGTTAAGCTGAAAAAAAACTTCAGCTTAACCAAAAATTAAAAACATAAGAAAAAGAGGCACATAGAGTAGAAAGTCACAGTTCTCAGATGATGAGATTTAATCCCAGTTTGAATGAACCTCTTTGCTTACATGATGA
This sequence comes from Neolamprologus multifasciatus, assembly GCF_963576455.1. NCBI lineage: Eukaryota > Metazoa > Chordata > Actinopteri > Cichliformes > Cichlidae > Neolamprologus > Neolamprologus multifasciatus. Next base: position 554,465 of record NC_140460.1, on the reverse strand, counting down.
ACGACAAAACTCCAACAGCCCAGATGTCGGTCTCCGGCCCCACACCCTGCCCTTCGAGGATTTCCGGAGCTTTAGGGAGGATAATATACACTGAGAGAACAGACAGAGAAGATCTCTTATAAAGAGTGGCACATTTACAGGCAATGCATCTTTCTGTATCAGGAAAAAGGCCCAAACAGAAACAGATAAAAGGATGAGAACGTAGACTTGGGTTTGTTAGACTGGGAGCTAGGGTCAGCTGAGGTGGATGCAGTTATTTCCATCCATCGATCCGTCCTCTGTAAAACAACGCGTACCTTTGCTGCAGGAGTCTGTCGGAAGGCCACGACAGTCCGAGGTTTAGTATAGTCTTAATAGCTTACTTACAGCTGGGCTCGTCAGGCTCTCTTCTTGGCTGCAGTGGTTATTATTATATTTACATGCTTCCAGCTCCCGTTTTTGCTCGATGACAGCTCGTACTTTTCCTTTTTCTCCCTCCCTCGCTCACAGACACATAACGTGTATGGCAGTCCATTCTCCCTGCAGCACGGACTACACTGCCCATGATGCTACATTCTTTAGAGCTATACCTGTAGCATTCTGCCTGTTAGCTTAGCACAACAACAACAGGCGCTCTCTCACCCAGGAAACACGCAGAGAGAGCGTCACCCTGTAACCATGGCAACCGTAACGCTGCCTGGAACAACAGAACGTAGCTGTCAAACAAAACCCAAACAGTCCTGACCCGCCACAATATGAAACAGGGAAGTACCGCCGTGTAATCCATTTATTTCAACAAAGTAACTGTATTCTAAATACCACCTTTTTAAACTGTAACTGTAACGGAATACAGTTACTCATATTTTGTTAGACCAATCAGAATGCAGCGTGCAACATCATTACCTCTGCAGTCAGAAAAGCCCTGGATGTGCTCGATGTTTAAAGGCTGTCCGGGTGTGAAGGACTGAGCCGAGCCAAAGTCAGCGACCTTCAGGCGGTTGCAGTCGTCCACCAGCATGTTGTCCGACTTCAGGTCCAGGTGGACGACTCGACGGCCGTGGAGATAGTCGACCGCGCTCAGGATCTGAACGAGCAGCTCGGCCACTTGAGTCTCTGCGTACAGATCTCTGAGAGGACGCAAACACAGACGTGATGGTGAAGCTTGACATCAGCACCCGACGTGCCATAACTAATGAGTTAGCATAGAAATATTAGCTTAGCTTGATTTTTTTACATTTTATTTTGATATTCAGTTCTGTTTGTTCTGCCTGATAACGTCTATTTAGATTCTTAGACTTCCCATCTCAAGCCCATTCATGTGTACTAGGGATGCAACGATACCAATTTTTTCAAACCAATACGATATCGATACTTGGATCTGAGTACTTGCCGATACAGAGTACAAAAACCGATACTTCTACCACACACATACACACAAATGCAATGAATTGGAAGACAGATTTTATTATATTCTCTGCCGATAAAAAATAAAATCAATAAAAATGACCACAAAAAAATTTCAAGTGAAAAATAAGCACTTCTGTTAAATTATTGCAGAGTCTCCACATTGTAATTTAACAAAATATCACTGAACTATTGGCACTGTCTCGAGCTTTCAGAATAATAAATAAACACTTCTGTTTGGAATAAAATAAACTTAAATTATTGCAGAGTGTCCATATTGCAAACAAACAAACAAAATAATTATTATAAAATAAATAATAAATGGCCCCCTAGTGGCCAATCTAAAAAACTACAACAGAAATGACAAGCCACCCTCTGATTAATGAAATAAGTTGGTATCGGTTCATGGTATCGGTTAACTTTTACGAGTATGAGTACACACACATTTTACAGTATCGGCCCCGATACCCGATACCAGTATCGGTATCGGTGCATCCCTAATGTGTACAAGTTCTAACCTGAAGCTAGACTGAAAGACGAGGACGCACGAGCGTTATTGGGAACTGTGCTCCTCAGAACTGTTCATGGCCGATGTTTTTGAGTGTCGTTTACCTCGCAGCCAGGCTGTAGAGCAGCTCCTTGCCGGGACAAAGCTCTTCTACTAACATGAGGTAGCCCGAGGTGATGAAAGCACAGTGCAGCTGAACCAGGTGGGGGTGGTGCAGCCTCCTCAGCAGCTGGTACTCCCTCAACACCAGCTGCCTCTGCTCTGCTCGGTAAGGGGTGATCTTGGCCGCAAACACCTGGCTGGTCTCAGCGTTCCTGCACAGGGTTACCACGCTGAAACGACCCCTGAAGGATGGATGGATGCAGCACTAAGTCACAACATAAATCACCCAAGGACACTTTGCATCGTAAGGCCAAGACCTCAGCGTGTAAAGGAAGGTTTGGCTCACTGGGCCTGGTTCTGGTATCCTGTGTTAGCATGTGTTAGCATGCACTGCTACTACCAACAGAAGCAATCAGCTCTTCAGTTATAAAGATTAAAAAACAAAACATAACTTTATTGAACCGCTGCAGCTCATTGTTGGACGTCTCACCTGTTGATCTCAGACAGGAAGTTGTAGTTCTTGTGTGTTGCTTGTTCTGATCCAATGACCTTTGACCCCAGTGACTCAGTCTGAATGAGAGGAATGTGGATCTCTGTATAACAAACACAAACAGCTGTTGCACCATGTTTTCAAAAAGAGCATAATAACAATGACGTCCAATAGGAGACAGCGTTTCCCTTGCCTTCAGGATCAGTCGCCATAACGACGGGAGCTGAGGCGTCACTGAACGGTCCCGCTCCCGTCTTTGTGACACAACCCACCCTGAACACGTAAGAAGCTCCTCTCGGTAAGTCCTCGACCACGTAGCAGCTGTCTGTCACGCCCTCTGACAGGACTGTCCACGCCGCCCCTGTGGAGACGCGAAACCACGACACCAGTGTTGGTGACGTTTTACACGCACACACAGGTGCACTGCTCACACTCAATCACCACCAGTGTTGGTCAAGTTACTTGAAAAAAGTAATCAGTAACTAATTACTGATTACTTCCCAAAAAAAGTAATCCCGTTACTTTACTGATTACTTATTTTCAAAAGTAATTAATTACTTAGTTACTTTTTAAAAACACGATTTACAGCCTGAATAGGTGATAAAGTGATAGATCTTTCAGCCCAATTCTACTTTTTCTACATAATCATCATACAAAATGTAATCAAATGGAAAAGTCTCTTTTTAAAACTTGTTTTATTAGTTTTAATCTTTTAACTTTATGCATCAAGCAAACATTTAATTATCTGCAACATTCTCTGACTGGAAGAAATTAGTTTAACATTTAAACCTATTTTCTGCACATTCCAGCACATAAAATAAAATATTTTGTGTGTTTACACTCAGTCTTTCAAATAGATGCAAGTAAAACACAGCAGAAAATAAATAAAGTCAAAGACTAGCGGTCCTGTTGCTCTATTTTCACCTGTAAAGCAGGAGTGGGGTAGGCGGAGGGTTACCCTGGTGCAGGTGTGCCGCGGTCAGTGGAAGAATCCGCGAGTTTCTCTGTGAGTTTCCCATTACGTCGTAGCTACTCGGTGCTTGTTTGGAAGTTTAGGGGTTTTTTCGCTGTAAAAAGAAGTTTTCTTCCCACGCACAACGGACACTAATGTTTTTGTCACTTTTTATGGAATCAAACTCAAAGTAAGGTCAGTACTTCCACGCTTTAAACGCTGCACGCTCATACTCTCTCTGCACTCGATATATGATCCATTGTTGATCTGCACACAGCTGTTGTCACCAACGTCGCACTCGCTTACGTCACTGTCATGAGACATTCTCGCAAAAAAACATGGTTTTAGTAACGCAGTAACGCAGCGTTCCTACGGGAAAGTAACGGTAATCTAATTACTGTTTTTGCAATAGTAATCCCTTACTTTACTCGTTACTTGAAAAAGTAATCAGATTACAGTAACGCGTCACTGCCCATCTCTGATCACCACCCAACCCTCTGTTCATGACCTATGACCTCCTATAAGAAGTGCTGCATTCAACTACACTTGTTTAAATTTAGGCCTGGGGGGTCCAACTCCAGGCCTCGGGGGCCGGTGCAGGTTTTAGATCACGCTGGGTCAACACAGCTGATTCAAATGATGAGTTCAAGCCTCTGGAGAACTTCAGGACATGTTGAGGAGGTGATTTAGCCGTTTAAATCAGCTGTGATGGATCAGGGACAAAACATGCAGGACACCGGCCCCCAACCCCCGGTACCGTCCCTCGAGGCCTGGAGACACACCTGATTTAGGCAATGGAAAACACCAACAACACAGTGCTATTAAAATTCCCTGGTGTTTTAGACCAGCGGTCCCCAACCCCCGGTACCGGCCCTCGAGAGTCGAGGCTCAGGTGTGAAATTTATTGTTTTCATTTTAGCGGTTTTATCGTTATTTTTTTTATCGTTTCGATGGTTAACTCGGTTTCCCTTCCCCCTGGGGCTTTTCCTCTATGTTATGAATAAATCTTCCTTCTTTGGTACCAGTACTGTTTTTATTTTGTTGTATTTATCCTCGACACCTTAGCCTCCTAGGACCTGCGTCCACATATGTGTCACATTTTGTGTTATTTAGACCAAAATACTCAATTTTGCTCTACAAGGGCCTGAAATCCATTTACGAGGACATTATGCTGCTGCTGTTCTGTCGAAATTTAAAACGAATGTCCTCATATGTGGATCTCATTTCTCTTAGAAACAAAAATCAGGTAAAAAAAAAAAATCTGGTAATTCTTTGTTTTTACGTTCATCAGCCCCAATCAGCCCAAATATCAAAGAGAAATTAAAAATGCTGCCGTGGAAGAGTTCAGGTCTCAGGAGGTTCAAGGTTGTGAAAACACTGTCGGACATAAACCGGTCCGTGGCACAAAAAAGGTTGGGAGCCGCTATTTTAGACCATAGAAATATAGTTTAGTCAAAAATGTAATAAACACTAAATTAATTCTTTTTCACACAAACAACAAAAACACATTTCTGTGCTGCCGTGTCATGAACGCACCGTCCGTACAGTACTGCACGCAGTAAGTGACGGGCGCGCTTGAGCGAACCGGCCTCCACGCCAGGAGGACTCCGCCTCCATCCAGCTGTAGCGCCTCGGCCTTGCTGGGGCGAGCGGGCGGGTCTGTAACAAAAGAGCATGTTGTCAAAGCAACAACTGTGAAGTTTAAAGCAGATCAGTCACAGAATTCAAGCTTTGTCCGACCTTTCTTTTTAAACGCAGGTATTTTGAAGGATGGTAGGAGCTTTGAGCTCCTCCTTCCTGGACTCTCGAGGCTGCTGCTGCGCCTCCTTTCAGGTGGAGCGGGCGCTGATCCTTTCACTATTGGACCTGTTATAGATAAACAGGAAAGAGCAAATGGGATTAACTTCAGATTGAATAATACAGAATATAATTTCACAACAGCAACACAGCGCAGTGCTTATACTGAGGTGTGTCTGCAGCGCCTCACCTCCTTCACTCACGTCCTCTTTACTGGAGGATCTGGAAAACAGTTTGGTCAGACTTGAGGCTGACGCTCTCATCCTCTTCCTCAGAGACATGGTGGGTGTGTCCGGCTTCATGATCTCGCCCAGAGTCGGTCCTAACTCTGCGTCCTCCAGATGCGAGTAGGAACGGCCAGTCCAGGATTGCCTGCGGAAGATGTTGAGCAGTCCCAGTTTTGGTGACCTTCCTGTAGGCGGTCGAGCTTCGAGGGCCGGAGCAGATGCGTGCCTCTGGAGGCCGTGACCCTCTTTCTTGTCCCGGGCTCTGGGCGGCCTCTCTGGAGCCTGCAGAGACGAGAGGCTGGGACTGGGGCTCGGCATTAGCGGCGTCCCCAGCTGACCTCTGTTTGTGGACAGGTTGGGATTGGAGCGTGTGCGATTACGTGGTGGTGCCCGGGGAAACGAGCTTCGGGGTTTTACTTCTTGGAAAGAGCGAGGCGATGGCGCAATGAGGCGCTCACCCTGATCCTCATCGCCGTCTCCTGATCTGTATCTCCCTCTGAGACGACCGTGACTCAGCTCTTCATTGGAGCCGAGTCTACTCGAAGACTCGGAGCCACCATGCTCCAAAATAAAAGACTCAGCCAGAGAGCCCTGGGAGCCAGCGAAGTCATCTCCCTCTGTCTGTGCTTGGTCTGAGCTCGAAGGAACAGAGGCTCCTCCAAAAGTCTGCCTCACCTGCACAGGAGTGACGGAGCCTCTTCTCGAGGCTCGCTGAGAGTTCGGGATGGTCAGCAAGTTTGTCCCGGCCACGTCATCGTCTGTAAAATCTTCCTTTAGGCTTTGCGACCCGTCTTCTTCACCGGCGTTCGCACGTTTGGGTGAAGTGGGCGACCGGCGTGAATACTCATCCAGAGACCTGCTCCGTCTGTGAGGTGGTGCGTTAGCGTGGGCGAAACCCACCCCGCTGTCGAACGAGCAGGACTTCTGCATCGCGGTCTGAACGGACGCCCGTCTCTGGCCACGGCTGGTCTCCGTCTCGTCCTCCACGTATTCAATAAGAGGCTCGTTGAGGCGTCCTGAGAAGCTCCTCCTGAGTGGCTTGCGGCCCCTCTCCTGCTTCTTAGCTTGAAATTTGTCCCTTAATGTCATGTGTCTGGCAGACAACGGCGAAAGCTGGTGAGAGTTGCTATAAAAAGTGCTTCGGATGACGCTTCCCCGAGGAATACGACCTCCGTCGCTCCCCGAACCCTCATCCCCATCCGACAGGTAGAGCGAAGGACTGCTGTCCTTGCTGAGCCGACGTTCCCTCTGAGGCGTCCTTTGACACGATGCTTCCGATGATGCGACCGACTGCCTGCTCATGCTCCGCTCTAATACAGTCCTCCTTCCTACTATCTCCCCATCCTCTTCCTCGCCTAGAGTCAAATCCTCTTCCTCTTCTCCATCCCGGTGGAAGCTGGGAAAAGGATCTGGGATCTGTGCTCTCTCCATTAAAGGATCATAGTCTTCCTCTGTTTCCTCTTCCTCTTCAGTCTGGCTGCACTGCTGGAAAAAGTCCCAGGAGTCAGCCTCGTCATACTCCGACGAAGAGCCGCTGCTGGGGGAGGTGCTGCTGTGTTCTTGGGGCTCTCGGGGCACCGTCACTGCCGTCACCCTGAGAGGAGCGTCTAGTAGCTCGGGAATGGGCCTCAGCGTGAGCACTGACCCGATGCATGTCAGAGAACGCTGAAGAGAAAGAGAGCACGCTCAGACGAACTCGAGATGTTTAACGCTGCAGGAAACCATCCAGGCAGGTATTAAAGCCGCAGCAGGAACTCACCTGCCACTTCCTCTTTGAAATAAAGGCTTTCAGACTCCTTGTATTGATTTCATCCGTGTCTTCTCCTGCATGTTCATCCTGACAACAGGCCCAATGTTCAGTAAGTTTGACATTCACAGTTTAAAGGAAACACCTGATGATATGACCTCACCTGGATCCAGTCATGGCCCAAGCACTCGAAGGCAGACGGTCGCTTCCTGGGCACAGAAACATCAGAGACATTCTCTGTTTCACCTCAAAGCAACTGGATCCAACATAATGAAGCTATAAGAAGCTTAGCAGCGTTAGCATCACTGACACTGGTGTAAATGCCGGCAAAGCCACTTTACTTTGTGCTTTTATTTTGAAGAGTACCTTAGCACTAGAGATGCACGATACCACTTTTTTATGTCCGATACCGATATCATAAATTTGGATATCTGCCGATACCGATATGAATCCGATATAGTGTTTTTTAAAACTGTTTTTTTTTAATATCTTGCTGCATTTTGTATAAGTTTATACTCAAGTTTAAATAAATAACAACACTAAAGCTATTCTGTTATACCTGTATATAAAAAATACAACAAAATATTTCATAGTTCAGCAAAACTGATCAATCTAATAAACTTAAACCTGCTCCATCCTCCATATTCTGGTATTTTAAAGAGTACTTAGCAGAAATATTAAGCAACCTAATCAGATTAAAACTTTGGGTGTAAGATTCAGATAATTATTTATTAAAAGCTCGACATTTTAAATAAGAAAAAGAAAGAAAAGTATGTCTTTGTGCCCCCTTTTCCCTGTTCATGCCCTATCGGCCCCCCTGGCTAAACTTTGCTAGATCCGCCCCTGCACAATTACCAGCCGTCAGCTACGTAGAAAAAGATCCTGGTGTAGAAATAATATTAAATAAATTCTAACAACAGCTGATCAAGCTTAAACGTGCTGTTGTTGTTTAGCCGCTGGTTTCCTCTTTCTGGTGCAAAGTGGGCCAAAAACAAACAAGAGAGACGATCAGCTGATCATTGATCAGTTTCACCTTTGAAGTAGTAGCAGGAGAGAGAGAGAGAGAAAGAGGGAGAGAGAGAGAGAGGCAGTCGCTCCATATATTGGTTGTTAATCTTAACGCGGGAATGCTTTACAAACATTCAGAGATGAACTTACACACTTGCTTTACTTCTCTCTGGGAAAACGTCCTCGGAGATGAAATGCTGGTTTGGTAGCACACAGCCGCTCTATCACGTGATGCACACTGCTGCAAGTGCTACGGTTATGAGCTGGGTTATGCCTTGTAGCAAGTTTTGTGAGGTGCTTTTTTGATATTTAATGGATCGGATTACATTTTTTATTTCTCGCCGATATCCGATCCAGGAATTTGGGTCAGTATCGGACCGATACCGATACCTAATATCGGATCGGTCCATCTCTACTTAGCACTTCCTCTTTTATTGTGTCAGACTTCCTGTTCTGTTCTCAGTGGAACGACACAAACACGTTGCTTCAGAGTGAGTAAAAACGTTTATTTTAACGTTAACATCACTGACACAGGGTGTAAAAACCGATTTCCAATGTTTCTGTGTTTTTTTTTTTTTATGTGTAATATCTTTACGTATGTTAGTAAATAGACTTCGGTGAACAGCGTTTACAAAGGGGTTATATATAGAATTAAAAAATCTGTTTTTTCAAGTATCTTTACAGCTCTGTGTTATTGTACTTACATTATAACCAATCCGGTCCTTTATCCTCGTTTAAAATATTTTTACAGAACTATTGTCATATTTGCTGCCATTTCTTCTCCTCTTGGCCAACTTACTCTGACAAAATACATTTTTAATGTTAATTAGATTTTTTTAACTGCATAAATAAAGGTTATATAAAAGTCACTGCCAAAAACTGATTGCGGCTTCTACCTTGTTACACGAATGTTGTTTGTGGCTCAAGATGACTTTATGTCATCCATGAGGGATGCATTTGACATATGTTTCACATATTATAGCCCAACAACTTACTTATAGCAGTTTAAATACGAGCAATCAGTTTTTGGCAAAGCCACTTTACTTTGTGCTTTTATTTTGAAGAGTACCTTAGCACTTCCTCTTTTATTGTGTCAGACTTCCTGTTCTGTTCTCAGTGGAACGACACAAACACGTTGCTTCAGAGTGAGTAAAAACGTTTATTTTTTGAAAATACTTGTGCAAACTATGTATTTTATTTATCTGTCACATGCTATAACTTTGAAAGTTTACTCAATGTGGTTGAATTCGTTTTTTATTGTGTTGCATGTCATTTGTTGGTGGTGTGGAAAGGCTGGCTAAGAGATGTGCATGGAGGAGGTTGGCTAGCTGGTTCAGCATGATTAGCACCCTTGGAAGCAGAAAGAGGTTTAATGATGCAAATGATTGTTTATGTATTTAAGAGACAGAAAGGTTGTTGTTAATTCATTTTATTAAATGCTGTAACATAAATAGTTTTAAAACGATTGATTTATGTCAATGTCACTATTTGAGTTTGAAAAAAATTTTCTATAGTAAAATGTGAACATTTCTGCACTTTCTACTTGAATGTTTATGGTATTTGTTTGTGCATCTTTATAGTTTTCACGGTGCCATATTGTCAGTGGTTTAACCCTTTAAGACCTACCATAGAACCAAGTCCGCCAGAGCTTATATTATATTTTTACATGCTGTGGAGCCATTTTTGGGAGCATTTCAAGTTGATATACATCAATACAACCATTACAGCCTAGATTTTAATAATATGTATGAATTAAGTGCATAGTAATTACATAAATTGCAAAAAAGTGCAATAAACTACAAAAAAATTGAAAATCGTTTTTGTTTTTTAACATATATTTCTAGTTAGAGAAATTTAAGAGGCTTATCCCTCAAAACTGTAAATACAAAAAAGTTGCACAAAATAGTTTCCCACCACAGGAAATTTATTTTGAGTGTCTTCATAGTTTTATTTTTGAAATACACCAATTTTTATACACTGCAGGAAAAACGAAAATAAATATTATAATGCAAATTTGCAAAAAAGCAGCATGTGCATCAAAATAAACTATTTCCAGCAGTGCAATATGAGTCCTAAGCATCCCAGAAACCACACAGAAAGTCATAAAGTCAAAGATAACTTTTAAAAACACCAGTATAGGCTCATGAGGCCCTGATGGTAAAAAATGACATTTCCGCGAAAATGACGTCACTTCCTGTTTCGGGCAGGTCATGGCTGACATGCAAAAGTTCACGCTGATGGACGTAGGAAGTGTTATGAACAGCTGATCGGATCGGCAAAGCGTGTTTCTGGAATATTATGTTTTTGTTGCAGCAAGTGCTTTTTATGCAGTTTTTGCAAAACTATATGTGGAAGGAAACTGTGACCGAGGACAAGCTGATGGCATAAGATGTAAGTACAACTCCTCCGGTTTCATATGCAAAAAAAATTATTGCGCTAGCTCACGTGGTTGCAGAGCTACCGGGATTTAAAAATAGTTACGCAAAACAGAGCGTGCTGCTCCGACCGGTTTTAACGGGTTAAAGAGGACCGAATAAAGTTGCATCAGTCGAAGCTCTCTGCGTCACGAGTGCTAAGTGGGCAGCTACTTTCTGTCATTTGCACTTTAAAAATATCTCACAAGCCCATGTAAAACACCAAACGCGCTTCCTTACTCTGGGTCGGGCTGAAGGAGCGTGTGGAGAAAGTTCTTGGCTTCTGGGCTCCTGTACACGACATCAGGGGCGGCCCAGTTCAGAGTCCCCTCCCCCACCCTCAGCAGTGTGGCGCGGTCAGTCTCGCCCACAAACGGGCATCGACACACCAGACTGTCCAGATAAAGTTTAAGAGTCATTACATTTAAGATGTTCTGTGTTTTTAAGATCTCAACATTGCTTTCAAAAGGCGAGGATACATACCAGAGAAACGCAACCACCCCCACGGCCCTGACAAGACACAAATCATTCAAACGTTTAACATTTGTGCTCTACTGCAAATAATCGTTTACTTTTATTTAAATATCTGCATAAAACTAGAGGGTTGTTTCTGCATCTGGATGTAGAGAAATATACAGTATTTGATTTATATCTAAAATACACGTTGCCGTTAAACTCACCAAATATCAGTGGCCACAGTTACTGGTTCTTGGTGAACAATTTCTGGGGCAACAAATTCAGGCGTCCCAAACATGCTGTACTGGTGCCTGGATGTGTCTATTTCCTGGCAGAAGCCAAAGTCACAGATTTTGATCTCGTCTCTTGGGGGATACACCATGAGGATATTCTCAGGCTAAAAGGAAGAAATATGAAAAAGAAACTTTGTGAAAAGTAGATAAGTTCATGAAGAGTAAATAATGCAATGCTGACAGCAGCAGAGCGCTCACTTTAATGTCCAGATGCAGGATGTTCATGCTATGAATGTGACCAACTCCCTCCAGAATTTGCTGTATGAATGACTGAATCTGAAATAAGAAGACACAACACGTGTCATGCACCTTGCAAGACTCAAATCCTTTAATAAAGTAAATTTAATATACCTCTTTCTCTGAGACCGATCCTTTCAGTAATAAATGATCCAGAAGCCCGTGAGAACAGCAGCTAGCAAAGCTGTTAAAGAACTCACAGCTTCAATATGTGGTCAAACACACAGGGAAGATTAACTGTGACACATTAGAGGTGGGATACATTTCTGTGATCAGCACCAAAGTGCGTCTGGTGCAAAAGAAGTCGAGCAGACAGGCCACTCGGGGGTGCGCGAGGCGGGACAGCAGGTCCCTCTCCTGGAAGGCCCTGGTCCGAGTGCTGCTCCGCAGAGGCAGAAACTTGGCAGCAAAGACTTCCCCGGTCCTTCTGTGGACGACGCGCTTCACCACTCCAAACGTTCCCCTAAAACACAGAAAGATGATTTATTGCACATGAAATCTTGGCAAAGATAATGCGAAAGAGAAAATGCAGATTCACCGTCCAATTTCATCGTGGACGTCGTAGACAGAGAACAGCTTCCTTCTTTTTCCCAGCTCCAGCTCTCTCTCCTGAAACTCCAGGAGTCCTGCAGGGAAAAAACTGAAGCTGCAACTAATCCCAGTGCTGGAAACAACAAACATGCTGCAGCGACGAGCAGCCCTTTGGTTATTTTGAGCTCCGTGTTACCTTCTTCTACTGTCAGCTCAGCCTGACACGATGCATAACCAGAGCTGTTGTGAGCGGAGCAGGCGTACATCCCACTGTCCTCACCCTCGGTGCACACGATGGTTAATGAGCAGCGGGCACCATGTTGTCCCATCTTCACATTCTCATTGGCTGCAAGCTCCTCTTCGTCCTATTAATGTGAAGCAGCAGTTTCAGATTGAAACCAGCGGTTTGTGATTCCCTGTTACAACCTTTTGAAGAGTTGATATAGACCAAAAAACTCTGCTCATACCTTGTACCACTTTATCTTAGGTGCTGGTCTTCCTGTGATGATGGCTATAAATGTCGATGGGTGACCCGTCTCTACAAACAGGTCCTCGATGGGTATCTGAATAGAGGGAGGAGCTAAACAAGAGATTTGATTAATGAGCTAATCATGTAAATGTGATATTGTTCTGCATGTTATGAGCAGGAGGCAAGAATACCGTCTGCAATTTCTTGTATTTGCTCTGAGATGTAGATCTCCTCTTCTTCCTCCAGGTAACATGTGGGCTGCTGTGCTGCTGGATCGGCTGACGTGGGGCCATAAAGACCCACGTCAGCTCCACCCTCAGCGCTGGAGACAAACATTAGATTAAGGACAAGTTATTACCAGTGTTGGTCAAGTTATTTGAAAAAAGTAATCAGTAACTAATTACTGATTACTTCCCCCAAAAAGTAATCCCGTTACTTTACTGATTACTTATTTTCAAAAGTAATTAATTACTTAGTTACTTTTTAAAAACACGATTTACAACCTGAATAGGTGATAAAGTGATAGATCTTTCAGCCCAATTCTACTTTTTCTGCATAATCATCATACAAAATGTAATCAAATGGAAAAGTCTCTTTTTAAAACTTGTTTTATTAGTTTTAATCTTTTAACTTTATGCATCAAGCAAAAATTTAATTATATGCACCATTCTCTGACTGGAAGAAATTAGTTTAACATTTAAACCTATTTTCTGCACATTCCAGCACATAAAATAAAATATTTTGTGTGTTTACACTCAGTCTTTCAAATAGATGCAAGTAAAACACAGCAGAAAATAAATAAAGTCAAAGACTAGCGGTCCTGTTGCTCTATTTTCACCTGTAAAGCAGGAGTGGGGTAGGCGGAGGGTTACCCTGGTGCAGGTGTGCAGCGGTCAGTGGAAGAATCCGCGAGTTTCTCTGTGAGTTTCCCATTACGTCGTAGCTACTCGGTGCTTGTTTGGAAGTTTAGGGGTTTTTTCTCTGTAAAAAGAAGTTTTCTTCCCACGCACAACGGACACTAATGTTTTTGTCACTTTTTATGGAATCAAACTCAAAGTAAGGTCAGTACTTCCACGCTTTAAACGCTGCACGCTCATACTCTCTCTGCACTCGATATATGATCCATTGTTGATCTGCACACAGCTGTTGTCACGAACGTCGCACTCGCTTACGTCACTGTCATGAGACATTCTCGCTAAAAAATCACGGTTTTAGTAACGCAGTAACGCAGCGTTCCTACGGGAAAGTAACGGTGATCTAATTACTGTTTTTGCAATAGTAATCCCTTACTTTACTCGTTACTCATTAAAAAGTAATCGGATTACAGTAACGCGCCCATCTCTGGTTATTACACAGTAAATCCTTAAACAGAGACAAACACATTCAAACATGATCAGGATTTAACGTGGAGGCGAATGTGAGTGCATGAAGCTGAACTCACTGTTCAGGACTTTCAGGAGGAAAAAGCATCCTTGCAATAGAAGTTGGGTTGAAATCAGCCTGTAACCATTTCTTCACAAATGCAGCAGACCAGCCCTCTGAGTCGGGATCTATGGAGATCAAAACCAACTCAGACAGAAAACAATGGCAGTAATTATATATTTCAAAGGATTTTACTCTTTTAATAAGTTAAGGAAACAGGTAGGGTACATTACCTTATAGCGCAGGAACAGCAACTATGTGCTGTGATGCTTACCTTCAGCCTCTGGGTTGGATCTTACCAACCCACCACATCAACAGGACACAAGCCCCCTGCTAGACACTTGCCCAGCACATGACCATCTTTTGTTCATAGGAGTGAAGAGTTAGCTGGGCATGCGTTGGCAAGAGGAGAGAGGGGGATGCTGAGTGGTTATTTGTTATCATGACAATGATGACTTACATGGAACTGTCCATGTGAGGAACCTCCTGCTTTGGGACCAGTACAGGGAAGATGAGAAAATACGTAAGTTAGGGACAATGGAAGGGCAAACATGGCGTCAACAGTCCAGAAAATATATATATACTCAATAGCTGGTAGATCGTACATGCTATACTTACACTGATTGCTCTGCTTTAAGTGTGGATTCTGTAGCAAAACTAGCAGAGTTGGAAAATCACTGCATAATAGAGTAACAGCTACTTCCAAGCTTTGTATATTTATCTGTTTGCCTTCTGTGAACAGTGGAAATGTGATGAAACACACAAAACGTTGCATACGGGGTCTTCTCATGGGATGCTGTGGAGTAAGGTATGGTGTCTATGTTGAATGGTAGCCACTAGATCCCGTCGTTATGGCAACAGAACAAATGTTAGCTTTGGTCACCATGTGACCCCAAAACATTTCAGCCGTCCCATACATGCAGAGGGTGAAGTACTACAGATCTACAGTCAGTTATTAATCAAGTGAACAATGACTCAGGTCTGAGTAGCTTGCAAAGACAAAAGCGTCTGGACTTTCACCTTCATCCGAGAAGCTTCCTCAGTTCTAGGGTCAAATGGTGGAGAGTCCCAGATTTACACAGCTTGGCTCGTGCGATTAGGTGGAGGATCATTAGAGGGTCCATGTCCCTCTTGGGGTGGCACTCTCACAGGGCTTAAATCTGGGACTCTCCACCATTTGACCCTAAAGCACTTTGGTATACCGCTGGTTTTTAAATGTGCTCTATAAATAAAGATTGTTGTTGTTGTTGTTGTAAAACTGAAGAAGCTTCTCAGATGAGAGGTGAAACGTCTTCAAGCAACTTAAAGAAGTCCAGACGCTTTTCTTTCCAAGCTCCTTAGACTCCGATGGCCTGGATGACTGAGAAGCTTCACAGACAACAATGACTCAGGTTTTAGATTCGTATTAGAGAGGATGAGATATTTATGTGTAAGTTGGTTTTTGCTGGTAAATGGTAGTTACAGATACTGAGATGTATGGATATGAAGTGTGCATTTTTCATGACATGCCAAATAAGAAATGGGTTGATGGTGAATAAATGTTGACGTGGTTTTATCTCCTGTGATAAATGACAGTTAATAGTTAGAATTTTGCATTTGCTGCACAGTGCAAATGGAAACGGCATCGACTCTGTGGCATGCAGCTACGGTGCAGACTACAACGCCATAATGCTCAGGAATCTAGTGACAGCTGGTTGGGTGGTTGGAACTATTGATGATGTGAGTGTGTGTGAAACGGGGAAACGTGAGTAACGTCTGGAAATGGTGTAAACTTGATCAAATGAATGAAGGGTGGAAACGTGAAACTGACCCGAACTGTAGTGAAGGGAAGAGATGTCACATGGTGATGTAAGAACAGGGTGACTGGACAATGGCATGTGCTCCACCCTTTCATGTGCTTCACCCTTTCATGTGCTCCACCCTTTCATGTGCTTCACCCTTTCATGAGCTCCACCCTTTCATGTTCTCCACCCTTTCATGAGCTCCACCCTTTCATGTTCTCCACCCTTTCATGTGCTTCACCCTTTCATGTTCTCCACCCTTTCATGTTCTCCACCCTTTCATGTTCTCCACCCTTTCATGAGCTCCACCCTTTCATGAGCTCCACCCTTTCATGTGCTTCACCCTTTCATGTGCTTCACCCTTTCATGTTCTCCACCCTTTCATGTTCTCCACCCTTTCATGTGCTCCACCCTTTCATGTTCTCCACCCTTTCATGTTCTCCACCCTTTCTCCAACACAGCTGAACTAGTGCGAGTGTGACCCCCCCAGCCCCCCACCCCCCCACTTAAAAATGCTCTTATGGGTTCCCATCCCAGGTGGAGGACATTAGCGTCATTGGCTGTGACTGTCATACCTTTAGGAGGTAAGTCCTGTGATTGGTCATTCTCGCGGTCAGTCGGGGGGACGTAGGCGGGGCATAAACCTGCCTTGCACTTGACGCCACCAAGTTCATTCCAAAGCTGAAAAAAATAAAACATTTTCATTCATAATCTCAAAGCTCTGATGTTAGCGACACCAGCTGTGTTCACACGTTTTATACCTCACACTCGTACTGCCCAATGTCTGCTTCAGTCGCCCTGACGACGGTCAGAGACAGCATCCCGCTCCGTGCATCATTCATAATCAAGTATTTCTGCTGGTCAGTCAACTCTTTGCCATCCTTCAACCACCTGTGAAGAGCAAGCAGCGCTGCATTCAGAAACACACAATCGTAAAGCGACTACAGCGGTCGGCGCTGCGATACCTAATTCTCGGTAACGGAGTGGTGAACGTGGAGCAGGAGAACTCGATGTCCTCTCCTTCAATGAGACAAGCACTTTCCAGTCGACTCACGAATCTGGGTGGAGCTGGAGAGAAGAAGCATGAAAAGATCAGGTTTAGCCCAGAAACAACCAAACGCAGCAGCTATTATATTAATATTAGAAGAGGTAGGTATTCACACTACAACCTGGGTTTGCCTCTTATTTGTAATTTATTTTATTTAATAACTGTACAGTTCTGTGTTTATAGTAACCTCTGTCCTTGATGTAATATGTGAGATAAAACTGTGTTTGTTTCTGTTCTGTGTCCTGTTTATTGTATATGTGTCTTTCTGGCTGCTGTTACAACCAAATTTCCCCCTGTGGGACAATTAAAGGATTATTCTATTCTATTCTATTCTATTCTATTCGAGTAACTCCGGAGCTCTCAGGGGAAATGTTCTTACCCTACACAACAAAAGAGTTTGTAGGCAAATTTAAAGTTGGATTTATGAAACGTGCATAACGGTGTATGTTGTTGCATGTTAGTAAATCAAAATCATTCAGACACAGCAGCGTTGTGCAATCAGCACACTATCTGCATATTATCTGCACGCTGCCCCGCCCCCATTTCTCTGCAGAAAGCAGCACAGATGTGAAATGGCAAAACTGGTGACTATGCTGTAAGAACGAAGCCCGCACCTCTCAGGCAGGAATAAGGTGAGACTATAGAAAATGACATAATGCTGTCTGAGGTCCAAGGAGTAAGACGGAAGAGGTGCAGCTTTTCAAAGTGTTTCGACTGGAGCGACGAAACATTTAAAAATAAATCAATAAATAAAATATGATTTGCCCTGAGATCACTGCGGCTTAAATAAAAAACACAAAGTTGATTGAAAAGGCCCAACAGACCACGAGAAAGACGAGAAAACAGGAGGAAGACACGGACAAGGTGTCACGTGTCAACCTAAGAAGAAAAACTCACGACAATGAAAAAAAGATCCAAATTCTCAGCATCAAGAAATCACGCTAAAGTCATCCTGAAGAAAGGTAAGAATGTTTAAGCTATGATAAAATAAAATAACGTATAGGGGAACATGTTTAAATCACAAAGGTTAAAGGCTACGTCGCTACATTTAGTGTTTAATTTACATGTTTTCTTTTTATTGCAATTCTGTGCATTTTGTTGCTTATGCTGTTTTAAAAAAGACATTTTTGTAAATAATAACAAAAGGCGATAACAACAACACTAATTATTATTGTTGTTGTTACTTGTAGAAGTAACAGTGAAAGCAGCAGTAGGTGTAGTATTCATTTTAACGATTTGTGTTTAAATTCCTAAGGCAACCAAGAAGTTGTTTATTTGTTTTTTACTTCTAATTTGTTCCTAACATGGATCAATCACGGATACGTGTGTGAAACAGTTTGTTTGTAAGTAAATCAGCATCACAAAACTTTATTAATCGCTAAGAAATTATACAAAATAGTTCCCTGACAACAAGGAGAACCAAAACTTTCTCGATCCACATGTTTGAAAAGACAAAACAAACACTCTAACATACAAAGTAAAAGACAAAGAAAAAAGTAAGAAAAAGTTAAAGTAAGGAGACAAAAGCAGCAGCAACTGAAACAGGCTGCGTGCCGCCTGACGCATGCGCACAATCGAGCCCCAGTGTTAGCATAGCTTAAAGTCGGATCGGTAACTCACCCTGCACCACCACCTTAGCCAGAGTGCCAGCACTGCCCATGAAGCTGGTCGCGTAGCACGCATACTCTCCACAGTCCTCCGCAGTGAGGCTGTCCAGGATGAGACTGCAGGAGCCCGACCGGTCTGCTGAGATGATGTGACGTGGGTCGTCCTCCAAAGGAAGGCCATCTAGGAGGAAGATCAGAATCCAGGTGGGTTCATCACTGTGACCATAACACTCAGTTATGTGGTGATAAACTAGTCTGCTATTCATGTCTCCGTGACATGTCACACAATACACGTTTTTCTTTTCAGGAACACAGTAATACCTGAAAGTGAAACTACCTTTGCAAAAATGACATATTGGGTTGTCTTGATGCATCTCAATCATCCAGGTAAGTAAATCTCCAAAAGTTGATTCTGTTCATCTGGACGTAGCGTTTTGTCATCATCAGGTGACTTCTTCAGAAGAGAATTTGCATAATTGCCGAGGCCATTTGGAGTCCAGGGAGCGCTTTTAAAGACCTTCTATGACTCTGTGGTGGCATCTGTCAGTTTTTACAGTGTGGTATGTTGGAGCAGCAGTTTATCAGCAGCTGAGAGGAAGAGGTTGGATAAACTCATCAGGAAGGCCAGCTCTGTTCTGGGATGCACCCTGGACCCAGTGCAGGTGGTGTGAGACAGAAGGACTCTGGCCAAAATAACATCTCTGATGGACAGAGTCTCCCAGCCCATGCATGTAGATGCTGCTGAACTGCAGAACTGATCCTCGATGCATGAAGGAGCGTTTCTGCAGCTCCTTCCTCCCTGCAGCTGTCAGACTGTACAATCAGAACTGCTCCCAACAAACATAGATGTTTACATCAGTGCTGTAACTGCAATAAGTTAATTAATTAACCAATTCACACTACAACCTGGTTTGCCTCTTACCTGTAATTATTTTTATTTAATTTAATAACTGTACAGTCCTCTCTGTTTATAGTAACCATTGTCCTTAATGTAAATATGTAAGAAAAATTGTGTATGTTTCTGTTCCGTGTACTGTTTGTTTGTATATTTGACTTTTGGGCTGCTGTTACAACCAAATTTCCCCTTGTGGGACAATTAAAGGATTATTCTATTCTATTCTATTCTATTCTATTCTAATTAAGATTAAGGAACTGACCTCCCAGCCCATTGTTCCCTCAGTGGGCTGGTTTCAGTCATCATATGTACTCTTTATAAGATTGAAACCTTCAGCTGAGACTGAAGACGTCACCTGATGATGATGAAACGTTTCTCCCAGAAAACGCTACGTCCAGATGAACAGAATCAACTTTTGGAGACATATTGGGCTGATTTTTAAAGTGGAAAAGGTGAAATGCAGTTTTATACCTGACATGAGTTTAGATGACAGGACTGGCACGTGATGAAGTGCGCAACAAATTTACTAGAGACCCGATATAAAAACAAGAAAACACAAATGTATTAAAAATATTGGATTAAAAAATGTTGGATTAACATTACAGAAGCATAAACATGATGCTGGTACTTCAGGGCAGGTGTAAACCTCACATTAGGAGGTCGTCTAATAAATGTGTTCAGACTTCATACAAGTCAAAGTTACTTTGAATGCAAAATGTGGATACACGATGACAGAAATAACGAGATATGTATGCGAATGAGGGGAAATAATCTGATAAAACATCAAACAGATGCAACCATCTGAAGTATAATTTCCTATTATGTGTCTATTGTCAAACCTTTGAGCCAGCTGATCTCTGGTTTTGGAGATCCTGACACTTTGCAGGTCAGCTTGATTGTTTGTCCCATCTTTGATGTGCAGTCAGACAACAGTGACGCAAACACTGGAGGACCTGTGGGTGCAAACATCAAGCACACAGCGTAACTTTGACTGTTTATCACTGAGAACTTTTAATCCAGCGTTTTAGAGCTGAATGTTGCCGTGTTGGGTTAATGAATGAAACAGTATTTAGATGTTCAGTACCTGGACTCACACACTTACTGTTAGTAGGCAGGCTGGAACGTTGCTGTAGCTCCTTCAGGTCTTTAAGCCAGGACAGTTTGAGCAGCGTGGAGCTGCCCTGCAGCGTGTACCTCCTTATGGAGCCTCGGTGTTCATGCCACAAGCCCCAAGACCTTTCGTCTCCACCCACAGTCTCCTTTATTTCCACATCATTCAGCTGGAGACAATGAGGAGGACGAGTAAGTGGGAGGACGACATGAAGAACTGGAACAGCAGTAAGTGTACGGCGTGGTACGACGCAGAACGAACCTTCATTTTGTTCTTGAAGATGTAGGTGTCTCGGGTCATGCTGGTGTCTTTTTTCAGTTTACACAGCACGATGCATTCCCTGAAGAGAAAGACTTGTCTCTGATGCCCTCTAGAGGGGGTCTTAATTTCTGGAGTCTCCTCCAACACCGTGAAGGATCCCTGAAGAGAAGAAGACATGAAATCATTTGTGTGTTTCTGCACAACTAGAATGTTATGACAGTGTTTTGGTTTGCTTGTTTCATGCTGGAACCAGATCTAAACTGTGTACGAGTCATTTTTGCCCACCTGACGCACGGGCTCGCCCAGGGCAATGAGAGGAGCCGGGTAGTTCTCAATCAGAGACACCTTGTGCAGGTTGTCTGACCTCCAGGGAAGGCAGGACACCAAAGAGAAAGCATCCTCCAGCAGACAGCAGCTCTGACCACTCTTAGCTTTATTCTTGATTAACTCCTGCAGGTAAACAGTTGAACTTTTCATGTGACACACTTTAACCCTTTAAGACCGACCATAGAACCAAGTCCACCAGAGCTGATATTATATGTTTACATGCTGTGGAGCCATTTTTGGGAGCATTTCAAGTTGCTATACATCAATACAACCATTATAGCCCAAATTTTAATAATATGCATTAAGTGCATAGTAATTGCATAAATTGCAAAAAAGTGCAATAAACTACAAAAAAATTGAAAATCGTTTTTGTTTTTTAACATATATTTCTAGTTAGAGAAATTTAAGAGGCTTATCCCTCAAAACTGTAAATACAAAAAAGTTGCACAAAATAGTTTCCCACCACAGGAAATTTATTTTGAGTGTCTTCATAGTTTTATTTTTGAAATACACCAATTTTTATATACTGCAGGAAAAACAAAAATAAATATTATAGTTCAAATTTGCAAAAAAGCAGCATCTGCATCAAAATAAACTATTTCCAGCAGTGCAATATGAGTCCTAAGCATCCCAGAAATGACACAGAAAGTCATAAAGTCAAACATGACTTTTAAAAACACCAGTATAGGCTCATGAGGCCCTGATGGTAAAAAACTACATTTCTGTGAAAATGACGTCACTTCCGGTTTCGGGCAGGTCATGGCGGACATGCGAAAGTTCGCGCCTACGTCTATTCCAACATAGGAAGTGTTATGAACAGCTGATCGGATCAGCAAAGCGTGTTTCTGGAATATTATGTTTTTGTTGCTGCAAGTGCTTTTTATGCAGTTTTTGCAAAACTATATGTGGAAGGAAACTGTGACCGAGGACAAGCTGATGGCATAAGATGTAAGTACAACTCCTCCGGTTTCATATGCAAAAAAAATTATTGCGCTAGCTCACGTGGTTGCAGAGCTACCGGGATTTAAAAATAGTTACGCAAAACAGAGCGTGCTGCTCTGACCGGCTTTAAAGGGTTAAAGAAGATTAGCCTTAAATGTTAAATGGTATTAAATCTATATGCTGACCTTTAGTAAAGCTTGGTAAGTTTGAATTCTTTCCACTGGTTGCTGGAGGAATGTAAGGACATCCATAACAGCACCGTGCAGCTTACCAGCTTCTGGTAACTCCTGAAATATCCCAGGAAACAACAACACATTAGACTGATCTCCACACCTTTGTTTCAGCAGCATTAAATGTTTATACTTGAATCAGTTCTGAATACCTTGAAAAACTGCTGGATGGCCTTGTCAGCGATGCAGGCCTCTGCCTGAGCTTGACCCACCATGTAGTGCAGATACTTCTCAAAGTCTTCTCTGTGTTTGATCAGATGCATGGCCACGTCATCATCTGTGGCACACTCCCTCAACCCAGGAAGGACACGCCTGAGAAAACACGAGTTCTGTTACTGTGATTTGACACGTTGATGCGTTTCGCCTTTGATGTAGCGCGTGCGTATCACCTCTCATGTAACAACACGATGTCTTTGATGTTCCTGAAAATGAGCTCTTTCTGGTTGAGGACGTTAACGGGGACGTGACAGCTGGAGTCCAGAAAATTTAGCTGCTGAGATATAAACATCTTCATCTCTCTCACAAACTCCTCCTCTCCGTCAATCAGGCCTTGGATCAACTGACTAAAGATACAGAGAAACAAATAGATTCATCACATTATTCAGGACCAGCTGTGATGACCAACACCAAAGTATCGTAGCAGTGCATGAACATACATGAAACATGTATACATGTATTTACTCTGACACAGTTTAATCATCATCAGTATAAGTCATCCAGTATCCTTTACTGGTAAAGCTCATCTGGCAGTGTGACAAACCTCAGGCCTCTCCTGTACTCTTCTCCTGTACATCCAATTCCATCAAGATCCTCTTGACGTGCTCTCAGCTGAGGGAAGGTCTCCTGTTTAAAATGACAGCCATAACTATTAAAAGCTGCTTTTTTTAAATCCTCAACGTCTTTGTTGATATGATAATAAACTAACAGTACAGATTTTCAACATGCTTGTCATGCGGATGTCTACATCCCACCTTTCTCTTCTTCTCCAGGTATGCTGGACACAGCCACCCCTGCCGAGCAGGGTTGGTTTTGGTGGGTTTGGTCCTCACCAGCCATCTGTCAGGATGAACAGAGTCCAGCACCTCTACAAACTGGCCCTCCTTCAGAATAAAACTCTCCTTACTGCCACTGTTAGGGCTACAGTGAGCTCGAGCCACGTATATTTCAGACGTCTGAGGAAGAAAACAGCAAATACATTATTTATGCCTCAGCTGTGACGTGTGCAATATTATTTTATCAGATTTGTTGCACCGACGCTTAAAAAGGACATAAAATAGACAATAACGTGCATCCAATCAACATAAATCACCTCTCGTCTGTCCTCTTCCCCCTCCGACTCAGATCCAGAGACGGTGCTGTCCAAGGGCGTGTGGGCACGATGTTTTGGAGATGGTGTCCTCATTTTACTATCATGGGCCCCTGAACATGTGTAATAGAGGAAAGCTTCAGTACACCTGCTCAGAAAGTTGCATAAATAATATATTGAATAAATAACCTTGCTGACTACGGGTGGGCGATAGAAACGATATACGATAGAAACGATATAAATCTGGCCAACGATAGAGATTTTGACTATATCGCTCTATCGCGATAGCGCATATTGATGATGTCATCAAGCTGCACCTGTTTTGGTCGAAAGCATTGCAGGCTAAAACCATTATCATCTGCAAATTATGGCGGGCGACAGTCATAGCAAAGAGATGAAGCACTTTTGAAATATGGGTAAAGCCAAAAACTGCGCTTCCTCCACTTCTGTAACATTGATTCATTAATGTTGAATTCTCTCTCTGTTCCCATGTTGTTGCAGTATATTAATAACTAACCTCGTATTGTGGATGAATAATCTCAGTTGTTCTCCTGACTGAAGTTTGGTCCGTGTACAGCATCCTGCTATGTGATTGCATTTGTCCCTGACCACCAGAATCCCTCACGTTAACTTTTAATGAGTGGAAAAAACGTTGGCGTTCATCCTCCAGCTTCACTGTGCTAATGTTATGCTAACATAGCTGTGTCGCTAGCAATCACGTAGCACAACATTATATACCAGCTAGTCCAACTTCAGTAACCCTGCAAACGCCACTGCTGTTTAGTTTTCTGTCTTCATTTATGTTGAAGTGACAGCAGAGCTGTACGTTTGGATTAGTTTCAAAAATCTCAGTCAGAACATGGTATGAAATGTTTAGGTGGAAACTAGCGAGTTAACTTCAACAACTTCTGTTTTCATGGATGTAAAGCCTAATTGTTTCACCTGGACAACAATCAGGACAGAGAGCCCAGGGATCGAACCGGCGACCTTCCGGTTACAGATGCGACTCCCAACCCCCTGAGCCACAGTCGCCCGAATGATCTCAGTCGTTCTCCTGACTGAAGTTTGGCCCGTGTACAGCATCCTGCTCTGCGATTGCATTTGTCCCTGACCACCAGAATCCCTCACGTTAACTTTTATCGAGTGGAAAAAAACTTGACGTTCATCCTCCAGCTTCACTGTGCTAATGTTATGCTAACATAGCTGTGTCGCTAGCAATCACGTAGCACAACATGTTTAGGTGGAAACTAGCGAGCTAACTTCCTGTTAACTTCTAACTCTGTTAAATTTAATAACTTCTGTTTTCATGGATGTAAAACTTAATTGTTACACCTGGTAAAGCAGCAACGCTGATGATTTTATTAAAGATGAAAGAATTTAGACCGTTTTTAACTCTCAGTATTCGTTTGACTTTGGGACCTGAATCTGACGGAGTTTTGGACCCAGATTACTCCGTGAAGCTCCTCACTACGGCAGCCGTAATGCTCTGATCCATCAAGCAGCGCAGCTTACCAAAGTTGTACTAAAACATTTTTAACAGATTTCTGCCAAAATCGGTTCGAGGTCAGTAAGCACAACCAGAATTCATACATAAGGCACTCTCTCGATTTTTGAGAAAATTAAAGGATTTTAAGTCCTTATAGTGTGGAAAATACGTTATACAGAAGAAAAGAATATATCGTGATATATATCGTTACTGCACGTGCTTCAAATTATTATAGGCCATATCGCCCAGCCCTATTGCTGACCTTTGATCTTTAATAGCGTCTTCGGAGGTTGGGTTATCTCTTCGTTATCATCCTTCGGAGCTGCTTGTTCTGTTGGTTTTGGTTCTTTCCTGTGACAATATTCATATTTTTTGGCATCTTTACAGCCAAACAAAATGACATTCATAGAATAAATCAAATGTTTTATCTGGTACCTCGGTGTGATTGTGGAAATCTCAACAGGTTCCACCATATCGGGAGCTGTGTCATAATCAGAGGGACTCGACACTGTTGAAGGCAGAGTAACGAATCATTAGTGCTTCAATGTGACCCAGTAACGTTTTTAAAGCTAAGTCACTCACTGGAGCTGGCAGCCATGACAGAGGACCGTCTCTGAGGCGCATGCTCTGTCAGCGTGTAGGCCTCCCACAGCGACACGTTCATGCTTTCTGCATAGTTCTCTGCTGACGTGGGCACCTGCGCTTGACTCGGTGGCAGATTCTCATTCTGGTCTTTGGGCGGGGCCGCGGGCTTTGTTGGGGCGAGCTGCAAAGGAGTAATGGCTGCAAGAGGTGGGTGTACGTGCTTCTGTGCCACAGGAGCAGGCTGGGGGGTTTGCACCACTGTTACGTTTCCATTGTAGGAGGTCACACCAAACTTATTGACCGCCTCACAGGTGTAAATTCCTCTGTCGCTGTTTAACAGGTTCTTGATCACAACTGTGCATGCTCCATCATCTGTAGTCGTAATCCTGCATCTGTGGTCGTTGCAAATTTGTTGGCCGTTTCTGAGCCACCGTACTGCGCTCGGCTTTCCCTCGACGACACACGTCAGCGTGAGCGTACCGTGAAGATCTGCTGTCTGGTTCTTAAAAACCTCTTTAAAAACAGGTCGCATGTCTTTACGCGCCTTGAAGCCTTTGAAGGCAGCCTGGATCTTGACTGCAGCCTCTTGCATTTGTGGTTCATCCTCGGGGCTGATATCGATCTCCCGCGGAGACTCCTTCGATGCTTCTGTCGTCTGTACAATCTCAACAAAGGGTTCATGGGGCTGGACCTCCCTGTGGGCAGCTGGTGTCTCAGTCAAAGCCTCTGAGAAAGTCTCATCTTCAGAAATATAAAGGAGGGGAACGTCATCTGCCGCCTGTGTTTGTTGTTCTTCCTCCCTCCTCGTTGGCTTCGCTGCCGGTCTCACGTCCTGGTCCGGTTCTTTTCTCGTGGGTTTAACTGGCTGTTTTAATGGAGGCTGCTCTGCTTTCTCAGTTGCTGACTGCTTCCTCTCAAAGGCTGGTTTCTCTTCGGCCTGTTTTATTAATGGCTTTAGAAGCTGTTTGATAGGTTGGCCTTGAACTTTCACCTCTCCTGTTGTTGGCTCTTGTTCCTCTCGTGATACTTGTTTTTCTTCACCTTTTACTTTGCTTCTTGTCCTCACAGGAGGCTTTGGATGAGTAAACGGATCTTCGTTTTCTACCGGCCGTCCTGGTTGTTCAGTCGGCTCTTTTTCCTTTTCTGGCTTTGATCCTCTCTCTGACTCTTTGGACACTTGTTTCTTCAGACGATCTCTCTGTTTGCCGTCTTCTGCAGAATCGATCTGTGTCATCTTTAACATTGTAGGAAGGATCTCCTCACTATCCTTCAGTAAATACTTGATTGGTGGCTTTCCATCTGTCACTTTTCCTTTAGATCTTGTTGGTGGTTTCAAAGGCTCTCCTTCTGTCTTCTCTAGTTCACCTTCATTTTGATCTTTCATTGATTCTTTGCTAATCAACCCTTCTGGTGGTTTCACAGCAGACTTGTCATCCTGGCTCATCGTTCCTGCAGCTGGATGTTTCTGCTTCTCCTCAACTCCACTTGTTTCTGCCAAATGTGTTTCTAGTTGCTCGGCGCTGTTTTCAGTTCCACGTTTCCTTTGTTCAAAACATGTTTTATCCACAGCCCTGTCTGATTGAGCTTCTTCGTGGTCAGCTTCAGTATGTCGTCTTGTTTGTTTCATCTCCGGTAAAGCATCAGTTTCTTTTTCCAAACGCCTCGCTGGCTCCTCGACCTTCCCGTCAACCCTGTCGTCTGTGGTCTCCTGTAGTCTCACAGGTTTATCAGCTTTCGTCTTCACCTGCCTGTCCTTCACTTTATTAATCTGTCCACGTGCTGCGTCCTGTGCACCAGCCGTGCCTTTTTCTACAGCTCTTGCAGACTGAGTGTCCTTTTGGACTTTATCATCATTCAGCGCAGACGGTCTGAGGTCAAAAACAAGCTCCGTGTCTTTTTCTGAATTTGCAATTGATGCTTTTCTTGCCCTCTTTTTAGGCTCAGGAGGAGCTGGTTTACCCTCTGGGACTACTGGGACGACTGGTCTCTGCGTCTCCTGAGCAGGAGTCGTTTGTTTTGTCTGCGGCATGATTGTTGGAGGTTGTGCCTCTGCTGGAGTCGGTTGTTGTCCTGGACAAAGAAAACGGACATGAGCGTGTTTACCTTCTAACCTTGCCGATCAGCAATAAATCAACATACCTTTTACTTGCACCGTTGCAGTGGTCTCTATGCTTCCCGCCTGACAAGAGTAGTTACCACTGTCTTCAGGTTTGAGCTCATTGATGATCAGCTGCAGGAAGCAGCCATCTTGCTTCATCTCGTACTTCCTGCTGGCCCTCAGTGGGAGCTTGTTCTTCTTCCACTGTGCTGATACGCTGGGCTTAGACAGCTCACAGTACAGGGAAGCTGCACCTCCTGCTTCAGCCTCTACACTTTCTAATTCTTTGCTGAAGAGTAGAGCGAGCTCTAGGTGGGATAGAACAGCCCAACAAAGAGTTTGATTCAGGGTCAATGCTATGATTTAGCTTACAATGCTAAAGTGCCACAGACGAAGTTCAGAAACTGATACTAAGACTCATGAATGCAGCTGAAACGCACACATGCACAAACCTTTCACTGTCACAGTCGCGCTGGTCTCTGCTGTGCCTGCTTGGCACGAGTAGCTGCCGCTGTCTTCCACTTTCAGTTCCTTCATCAGCAGCTGCATGAAGCAGCCCTCCTGCTTCATCTCATACTTTGCATTCGGTCTCAGCAGCAGCCCGTTTTTCCTCCACTGCACCATAACTGCAGGTTTAGACAGTTCACAGGAAAGGGAAGCCGTGCGTCCTTCTTCAACTTCCATGCTATGTAAACCTCGCTTGAAGAATGGAGGGAGCTCTGAGGAAGGAAGGTAACGCTATGTTTTTAATATCTAGCTCATAGTGAACAATATGTACAAGAAGATGTAATAGATTGTTTCACTGTGTAAATGTCTGCTGTGGACAGTGTACAAACCCTTTACTGTCACAGTCCCACTGGTCTCTGCACCTCCAGCTGTACAGGTGTAGCTGCCGCCGTCCTCAGGTTTGAGCTCTTTGATGTGCAGCTGGAGCAGGCAGCCGTCCTGCTTCATCTCATACTTCCTGTTGGCTCTTAATGGTGTGTTGTTCTTCTTCCACTGCACTGACACCCCAGCTTTGGACACTTCACAGTGCAGGGCTGCTGTGCTTTCCTCCTCGGCTTCTATATTTTGTAATCCTCTCTTGAAGAAAGGAGTCAGCTCTGGTAAAAGAGGCAAGGGATTTAAAATTCATGATATATAAGGAACCACGCTAACACATCACTATATTTTCTCTTTAAACTACAAATATTTCAAGTGTGTGAGTTTATTTAAAAAACTAAACTAAAAGATTATGAATAACAAATAATAGGACAGATAGAATAACAGAAGGCAGCACTAATATCAGAGCTTTACCAAATGATTGGGGAAAGTCTTTTCTTGCTGCACACACCTTTCACTGTCAGAGCTGCAGTGGTCTCTGCAGCTCCTGCTCGACACGAGTAGCTGCCGCTGTCCTCGGGTTTGAGCTCTTTGATGTGGAGCTGGAGCAGGCAGCCGTCCTGCTTCATCTCATACTTCCTGTTTGCTCTCAGAGGCAGCTTGTTCTTCGTCCACTGCACTGATAATCCAGGTTTAGACACTTCACAGTGCAGGAAGGCGGCGCCTCCTTCCTCGGCAGCCACAGCTTTCAAATCTTGTTTGAAAACAGGCGGGCGCTCTGGAGAAAAAGTCATCGTGCATACAGGATACGTACAAGACTTCAGGCATAAACAAAAGGAGAAAGTCGTATAAAATATCTTAAATAAAGGAAACATGTGTTTGCACAGTGGATTCTGTTGTGCATACCTGTCACGGACACTTTTGCAGTAGTTTCAGCCGTCCCTGCTTGACACGAGTAGCTGCCGCTGTCGTCGGGTTTGAGCTCTTTGATGTGGAGCTGGAGGAGGCAGCCGTCCTGCTTCATCTCATACTTCCTGCTGGCTCTCAGAGGCAGCTTGTTCTTCCTCCACTGCACTGATGTCCCAGGCTTGGACAGCTCACAGCACAGCGATGCTGTACTTCCCTCCTCTGCCTTCATATTCTGCAGCTCCTTTTGGAAAAATGGTGCAAGCTCTGCAAAAAAAAAAGAGGAAGTAAAGGTAATGAATAAAAATGTTCCTGGATTACCCAAGTGATGTTTTAGACGTTAAAATGTCCTGAAAATATACCAAATGCAAATCTATAGTTTAACGTACCTTTTACTGACAGATTTGCACCAGTTTCTGCGTTTCCGGCTTGACACGAGTAGCTGCTGCTGTCCTCGGGTTTGAGCTCTTTGATGTGAAGCTGGAGGAGGCAGCCATCCTGCTTCATCTCATACTTCCTGCTGGCTCTCAGAGGCAGCTTGTTCTTCCTCCACTGCACTGATATCCCAGGCTTGGACAGCTCACAGGACAATAAGGCCGTACCTCCTTCCTCTGCATCTATGTTTTGTAATTCTTGTCTGAAAAAAGGTTGAAGCTCTGGCAAAAATAAAAGGTTGATGGATTATCATTAAAAGAAAAGTTAAGGTAAGAGCAAATAAGTTATAGAAAGTACATGTGATGTAAAAAGATGACTAAAGTTTGCTCCGCTTGTTTTTAACAAGTATAGATGATCAAAAGTAATTTTAAAGTAGTCCCCAGTGATCAAGGGCTTGTGAACACTAACGTTTACCATGTAAGTGGCTTTAATCACACACCTTTCACTGTTACAGCTGCAGTGGTCTCTGCACGTCCTGCTTGACACGAGTAGCTGCCGCTGTCCTCGGGTTTGAGCTCTTTGATGTGGAGCTGGAGGAGGCAGCCGTCCTGCTTCATCTCATACTTCCTGCTGGCTCTCAGAGGCAGCTTGTTCTTCCTCCACTGCACTGATATCTCAGGCTTGGACAGCTCACAGCACAGCGATGCCGTACTTCCCTCCTCTGCCTTCATATTCTGCAGCTCTTTCTGGAAAAATGGTGCAAGCTCTGCAAAAAAGACGATGGATTGAAAGTAATGAACGAAAATGTAGAAATGCAGAAATGATTTTCTACTCAGATATTAACGATGCTGTAAAACAAACCAAGCAAATCAGCCATCCACACACCTTCCACTGACACATTTGCGCTGGTTTCTGCACTTCCTGCTTGGCATGTGTAGCTGCCACTGTCTTCAGGCTTGAGCTCCTTGATGTGAAGCTGTAAGCTGCAGCCCTCCTGCCTGATCTCATACTTCCTGCTGGCTCTCAGAGGCAGTCTGTTCTTCTTCCACAGCACTGACACTCCAGGTCTGGACAACTCGCAGCACAAGGAGGCCGTACCTCCCTCGTCAGCCTCCACACTTTTTAATTCTTTCTTGAAGAATGGAGGAAGTTCTGGAAAATGGGTTAAAAGGGAGAAGAAAGTCATGTGTCCTTTTGAAGGGTTTTCAGTGATGTCACACCATCACCACGCAGTAGGGCCTCAAATCCATATTGCGATATAATTTGAAGCATGTGCGGTAACAATATATATCACGATATATTATTTTCTTCTGTATAAGGTATTTTCCACACAGGCGCACTTAAAATCCTTTAATTTTCTCAAAAATTGAGAGTGTGCCTTGTATATGAATTCGAACCGATTTTGGCTGCAGAAATCTGTTAAAAAATGTTTTAGTACAACTTTGGTAAGCTCACTGCTTGATGGATTGTCAGAGCATTACGGCTGCCGTAGTGAGGAGCTTCCCGGAGAAATCTGGGTCCTAAACTCCGTCTGATTCAGGTCCCAAAGTCAAACGAACACTGAGAGTTAAAAACGGTCTAAATTCTTTCATCTTTAATAAAATCATCAGCGTTGCTGCTTTACCAGGTGTAACAATTAAGTTTAACATCCATGAAAACAGAAGTTATTAAATTTAACGGAGTTAGAAGTTAACAGGAAGTTAGCTCGCTAGCTTCCACCTAAACATTTCATAGCATGTTCTGACTGAGAGATTTTTGAAACTAATTCAAACGTACAGCTCTGCTACCACTTCAACATAAATGAAGACAGAAAACTAAACAGCAGTGATGTTTGCAGGGTTACTGAAGTTGGGCTAGCTGCTATATAATGTTGTGCTACGTGATTGCTAGCGACACAGCTATGTTAGCATAACATTAGCACAGTGAAGCTGGAGGATGAACGCTAACTTT
This sequence comes from Neolamprologus multifasciatus, assembly GCF_963576455.1. Classification (NCBI taxonomy): domain Eukaryota; kingdom Metazoa; phylum Chordata; class Actinopteri; order Cichliformes; family Cichlidae; genus Neolamprologus; species Neolamprologus multifasciatus. The sequence goes on along the minus strand of NC_140460.1, from coordinate 522,699 downwards.
GTTTCACTCGATAAAAGTTAACGTGAGGGATTCTGGTGGTCAGGGACAAATGCAATCACATGGCAGGATGCTATACACGGGCCAAACTTCAGTCAGGAGAACAACTGAGATTATTCATCCACAATACGAGGTTAGTTATTAATATACTGCAACAACATGGGAATAGAGCAGCTGCGAGAGAATTCAACATTAATGAATCAATGTTACGGAAGTGGAGGAAGCGCAGTTTTTGGCTTTTCCCATATTTCAAAAGTGCTTCATCTCTTTGCCATGACTGTCGCTCCGCATAATTTGCAGTTGATAATGGTTGTAGCCGCTGCGATGCTTTGACCAAAACAGGCGCAGCTTGATGACATCATCAATATGCGCTATCGCAATAGAGCGGTATAGTCAAAATCTCTATCGTTGGCCAAATTTATATTGTTTCTATCATATATCGTTTATATCGCCCACCCCTACTACACAGTACTTTATGTTTCTGCAACTGGAAGGATGCTAACACAGTAACACTGCACACACCTTTCACAGACACAGTCGCACTGGTCTCTGCACTTCCTGCTTGGCACGAGTAGCTGCCGCTGTCTTCAGGCTTGAGCTCCTTGATGTGAAGCTGTAAGCTGCAGCCCTCTTGCCTGATCTCATACTTCCTGCTGGCTCTCAGAGGCAGTCTGTTCTTCTTCCACAGCACTGACACTCCAGGTCTGGACAACTCGCAGCACAAGGAGGCCGTACCTCCCTCGTCAGCCTCCACACTTCTTAATTCTTTCTTGAAGAATGGAGGAAGTTCTAGAAAATGGGTTAAAAGTAGGGCTGGGTATCGTCACTGATTTCTAGAATCGATTCAATTCCGATTCACAGGGTCCCGAATCGATTAGATCCACGATTCGATTTAATTCGATTCGATTCGATTTAATTGATTCGATTCACTTTGATTTGAATCTGGGAAATTTTGACAGTCAGAAATAATATAATTCAGATCAGTACATTTACATATTTTTGTATCTATAAAAAGGAAGCTGACACACCAGGACTTTATCAAAGGTGTGAGCATCACAGCAGAGGCCTTTGTGTCAAAGTAGCTGAGGATAAAACAGAAAAACATGAAGGAGATTTTCCTGTTCTGGGATTTTATAAAAATTTTCTGCAGTAGATCAAAAACGAAAGAAAACCATTAATCAACACATGAACATTACCTCTGAAGTTACAGCGGTTTTATTAGAGACAAGGCTGAGCGTTTTGCATTTTGCATAATTTTAAAAAGTTTAAATTTGTTCGGTATTGAACGGCAGAAATTAGGTTTTATTTTCGGAAGTATATAAAACGAGCGCTGTAAACAACGGTAGACTTGTGCGTAACAAGCAAGCGAATAATGCAGAAAACAGTACAGAGAGAGAGAGGGAGAGAGAGCGCGAGAGAGCGAGCATGCGAGAGAGAGCTGTGCATCGTGGTCTAAGCAAAACAATAAAAGTCAGAGTGAATTCATGACGTTGTTTATGTGAAGCCTAGTTTGGATCTTCTTTTGCTGCTGGTTCGGTCAATATTGTTTGGAGAGACATAAAACTAACAGCTTTAGAATCAGCGCATAAAGGGCGTGAGCACAAAGCGCGGACCGCCGACAGATCAGAATCAGCGCGCTGTCGGCTTTCAGCCCCGACTGTGAGAAAGGCAACATCTCACTGATTCTGATCCGCGGTTGGGCTGTGTGTTTAAGTCTTTGTGCAGAATCCATGTTCCTGCTCTCATTTACTGTCTTAGCTGTTTGGTGGTTGTTGAAATTTGTGAGATTTCACCAGAGATTCTGGCATTTCGGGCAAAATAAATTTATATTAAAAAATCGATTCAGGATTTTAATGAATCGATTTTACGTTATCCAAGCCAGAATCGATTTTAATCGATAAATCGATTATAAAAACCCACCCCTAGTTAAAAGGGAGAAGAAAGTCATGTGTCCTTTTGAAGGGTTTTCAGTGATGTCACACCATCACCACGCAGTAGGGCCTAAAATCCATATCGCGATATAATTTGAAGCACGTGCGGTAACAATATATATCACGATATATTATTTTCTTCTGTATAACGTATTTTCCACACTTAAAATCCTTTAATTTTCTCAAAAATCGAGAGTGTGCCTTATGTATGAATTCTGGTTGTGCTTACTGACCTCGAACCGATTTTGGCTGCAGAAATCTGTTAAAAAATGTTTTAGTCTAACTTTGGTAAGCTCACTGCTTGATGGATTGTCAGAGCATTACAGCTGCCGTAGTGAGGAGCTTCGCGGAGTAATCTGGGTCCAAAACTCCGCCTGCTTCAGGTCCCAAAGTCAAACGAACACTGAGAGTTAAAAACGGTCTAAATTCTTTCATCTTTAATAAAATCATCAGCGTTGCTGCTTTATCGGGTGTAACAATTAAGTTTAACATCCATGAAAACAGAAGTTATTAAATTTAACGGAGTTAGAAGTTAACAGGAAGTTAGCTCGCTAGTTTCCACCTAAACATTTCATACCATGTTCTGACTGAGAGATTTAAAAAAAAAAGAGATTTCTGAAACTAATTCAAACGTACAGCTCTGCTACCACTTCCAACATAAATGAAGACAGAAAACTAAACAGTAGTGACGTTTGCAGGGTTACTGAAGTTGGACTACCTGGTATATAATGTTGTGCTACGTGATTGCTAGCGACACAGCTATGTTAGCATAACATTAGCACAGTGAAGCTGGAGGATGAACGCCAACTTTTCTTCCACTCGATAAAAGTTAACGTGAGGGATTCTGGTGGTCAGGGACAAATGCAATCGCATAGCAGGATGCTGTACACGGACCAAACTTCAGTCAGGAGAACAACTGAGATCATTCATCCACAATACGAGGTTAGTTATTAATATACTGCAACAACATGGGAACAGAGCAGCTGTGAGAGAATTCAACATTAATGAATCAATGTTACGGAAGTGGAGGAAGCGCAGTTTTTGGCTTTTCCCATATTTCAAAAGTGCTTCATCTCTTTGCCATGACTGTCGCCCGCCATAATTTGCAGATGATAATGGTTGTAGCCGCTGCGATGCTTTGACTAAAACAGGCGCAGCTTGATGACATCATCAATATGCGCTATCGCGATAGAGCGGTATAGTCAAAATCTCTATCGTTGGCCAGATTTATATCGTTTCTATCGTATATCGTTTATATCGCCCACCCCTACCACACAGTACTTTATGTTTCTGCACCTGGAAGGATGCTAACACAGTAACACTGCACACACCTTTCACAGACACAGTCGCACTGGTCTCTGCACCCCCTGCTTGGCACGAGTAGCTGCCGCTGTCTTCAAGTTTGAGCTCCTTGATGTGAAGCTGCAGGAAGCAACCGTCCTGTCGCATCTCATACTTCCTGCTCGCTCTCAGGGGCGAGCTGTTTTTCTTCCACTGCACTGGTACTCCGAGTTTGGACAGCTCGCAGTACAGGGTGGCTGAAGCTCCTTCTTCAGCTTCCACACTCTGAAGCTCCTCCTGGAAGAACGGAGGAAGCTCTGGAAAAGGACAGAGATGGGAATAGTATAAGAAGAACGCTTCGCTGCACGTGCTGATCATAAGATTGTTTATCGCCCTGAAGTACCAGTGACGGTAAGTTTGGCCGTGCTCTGCACATCTCCTGTATCACACGAGTATACGCCAGTATCCAGCGGGTCGACGTCACGGATGAGCAGCAGGTTGACTTTCCCGTCCTTGCGCATCTCGTATTTATCACCGTTTCGAAGAGGAATGTGGTTGCGTTTCCAGGTAACCAAGGTGGTGAGGTCAGAGGTGGTGCAGCTCAAAGTAGCCGTCTCGCCCTCCATGACCACTGTGTCTTTGGGCTTCTCCTCCAATAAAACTAGAATCAAATCCCAGTGATCATCAGGCGGTGCATAACGTGAAGATTTTATTAGTTTTTACTTAAATACACCCTCTCTGCTGTATCCTTATGCTCACCTTTAGGCTTAGGAACGACCAGCAGGCGTGCAGAGGTCCTCTCCTCCCCGACCACAAAAGCAACCGTGCCCGTCTCCTCGGGCGTTGTCATGGTGAGGACCAGTCGGTGCTGGCGTCCGCGACACGTCATCTGATTCATCTCGTTCTTCTGCAGAGGGCTGTTCCCGAGCCACCAGACGCCCTCGCTCACGTCTGCGTGGCTCAGCTCGCACACAAACACCGCGTCCTCTCCCGCTGTCACCGTTTTGTCTTGGAGCTCCGTGACGATCCGAACGCGCTCTGTGGAGGAAGCAGGAGCTAGATGCAGCTTTTTCTTTAGGATTTGATACGTTTACATTAACTCAACTCAGAAGGGTCAGCTCTGGATTTCGTGTCATGTAAATAAATTAGCCCAACACTTCAACAAATAATGACATTAGACTGTATATACACCCACCCCTGACAATCAACTTGGCAGTGGTCCTTTTGCCCCTGGTGATACAGCTGAACTCCCCAGCATCCTCCAGATGCAGTTTCTTGATCTGCAGAGTGTGACTGGCGCCTTTCTTTGTCACGATGCAGCGTTCTCCTCCTTCCACCACAGCGTTGCCCTTCTTCCACGTTACGGGCACGTTAGGACTGGAGACTTCACAGGAGAACAGCACCGACTTCCCCTCCACCACCGTTTGGCTCTCAAGCTCCTTTTCAAAGAACACCGATGCTGCCGCTGCGTGAAGGAAGAAAAGAGATATTCAGATTACTTTTTTAACAAAGAGGCAATGATCTCAGTGTGGTGGGCGTGGTTTGCGGTGTACTGGGTCCTGTGTTTGTTGTTGTTGGTTGTGTGTTATGTTGAGCTGGCAGCGGCAGAGCTGCAGCTCTGTGAGTGTCGTGAACGTTGCTTGAAAGCATGAACGTGCACCGGGTCTGCTGTGGGTTTGTCACAGTGGTGCCGAAACCCAGGAAGGGGACACAGCAGACCCGCGACTGGGCCAGCCGGGAAGGAGCTGACCCAGATGGCGGCTGAGATGGTGGAGGACCTGGTTAAGCGCCGCATGCAGAGGATCGCGAGTCTGGCGGCTCAGATCCAGTCCTGGCCGACATCGCCGCCACCCCCACCGCCATCCCTCGAATGCATGGGAGTGGCCGACGTCCGGAAGGTTCTGGCGCCCCCAAGTTGCAACCAGCCAGGACGCAGCCTGCCGCCGCACCCATCCCCACTCCTCAGGTGGGAACGGCTTGTACCCAGCCTTCGCCTTTTCCTGCTCCCTGGAGGAGGGCCACGAAACATCCACTGGGTCCACCAACAGCTCACCCACCTGCTCAGCCCGAGCCGGAGGTCAGCACACGGAGAGCACGGGGGGAACCTGCCAAGCCGTCGCTGGAGGAGGAGGCGGAGCGCGAGGGTCCATGCCTGATGGGTGAGAGGAAGGAGAAAGAGGAGGAGCTGCGCGGGGGTTCACGCCTACTTGTGGAGGAGGTGCGTGAGGATCCGTGCGTGCCGGTGGTCGGGGAGGCGCATGAAGGTCTGACAGAGGCGCAGCTCTGACCGGGGTGGTAAGCGGTTCAGGAAAGGGATAAATTAATGAACTGTGGTTCCACAAATACAACTCCAGCTTGTTTGATGCACAGTTACACAGCGCAGGTCGGGCCTGAAGGGTAAGACTTCAGTCCGACAGGGCCTCCACTCCTGGCCGCCGCCAGGCACACAATGCAGCCGACCCCTACGGCGCCTCCTGCGGGTGGTGGGCCTGCAGGAGGATGGGCCCGTGTCCCCTTTTTGGGCCACCAGCCACCAGACGCTCTGCCTCGGGCTTGGCTCCAGAGCGGGGCCCCGGTAACCCGGGCAGGGTGGACTGTTCCCTTAACGACCTTCTCATTGGGGTCTTTTGAATCTCACCCAGGGCCAATTTGCTATGGAAGACCCTACCAGGGGGCAAAAGCCCCCAACATAGCCCCTCAGTCCAGGGTAGCAATTCAATAAAATGCAATAAAGTAAAATGTTCGAATACCTCTCACGTTGACTTCAGCTGTCGTCTTCTGCTCCCCGAAGGCGCAGCTGTACTCGCCAACATCCTCTGGCTGGATGTTTCTGATGGTCATCTCAGCTACCCTCCCCTTCAGCGTCATCTGATACCTTCCCCCATGATAAAGCTGGTCCTCCCCCCTCCACCACTGCACGGGCACCCCGGCCCGGGACAGTTCACAGCGCAGGGACACGTTGCCTCCTTCAGGGGCCTCCTGGTTCTTCAGACCCATTTTGAAGGTGAGCGGTATAGCTGTGGATGTGGAGAAGAAGATCGAGTTTGACGTCTAACGATCAGGAAAGGACATATTTGGTAAACGTGGGCTTTAGAAGCATGAATGAACCAAACACATCTACACTCTTACGTGTGACTGTGACACTGGCTGTAGTCTTGACGTCTCCATAGAAACAGCTGTAGAGGCCGCTGTCCTCCAGTTGTGCGTTTTTGATCGTCAGCTCCATGACGCTGTTTCGATTTTTAATCTGGTACTTGAAATCATTCCTCAGCAGCTCTTCTCCTTTCCTCCACTCCACAGCGAGGCCAGGCTTGGACAGCTCGCAGCTCAGGGCCACGCTGTTCTCCTCCTCCACCTGCTGGTTCCTCAGCTTCGTCTTGAATGTGACCGGCGGCGCTGCAAGACGCACCAAAGAGGAGTTATTGGACTTTATTTTATAAAATCTTTCAGATTCAGTGTTTCTAGTGTGGGAGCTGGTTCACCTTTAACTGTGAGCTCAGCAGTGGATTGGCTGTCTGCAGTCTTGCAGGTGTATTTGCCGGCGTCGCTCTCCTCCACGTTGTTGACGATCAGCTTGGTGACGCGTCCCTGCTGTTTCATCTCGTATTTGTATCCAGGCTTCAGGATCACTCTGCCTTTCCTCCAGTCCACCGGAGCGCCGGGTTTGGAGAGCTCACAGCAGAAAACGCCACCGTCCCCCTCCCTCACCTCCAGATTCTCAACCTCCTTTGTAAACGTAACAGGAAGTGCTACAGAAAAGAAGACAAAGTGAGTGAAATCTGAAATTACAAATCATTCTCTAAATCTGCCGTGGTTAGTAGGAAGTGCTGGGTGTGTTTCTCCCAGCTGGACAGTTTATATCTCTATGCCAGCTGTAGTGAAGCTGTAGTGAAGCTCACCTCTCACTTTGATGTCAGCTGATGTCACAACAGTCCCAACAGAACAGCTGTACTCGCCAGAGTCTGCCAGAGTTACATTTCTGATTAGCATCTCCGCCACTCGGCCTTCTTGCTTCGTTTGTATTTTTTCTCCCTCGTTCACCAGCTGAGCGTCTTTCCTCCACTCCACGGGGACTCCAGCTTTGGAAAGCTCGCAGCGTAAGGTCACACAGCCCTCCTCCACAGCTTCCTGGTTCTTCAGCTTCTGCTTAAAGGTCACTGGTATTGCTAAGGAGTGATAGCCAGAAACATTACAAAAACACTTAATAATAATAATAATGGATGGCATTTATATATTCAGGACCCTCAAAGCGCTTTACAATGCCACTATTAATTCACTCTCACATTCACACACTGGTGATGAAGCTACGTTGTAGCCACAGCCACCCTGGGGCGCACTGACAGAGGTGAGGCTGCTGAAAAAAAACGGCGGATGAGGGGCGCCCGAAGAGTAAACTTTAAGTAAGTGCTGAATATTATGTCACTTATTTATGTGCAAATGTTTAATAACGAAGAACATTAAAACATTCCTGTTGGCCACATGTCGGCAAAGTCATGTGACATTAGTGACGTTTGTACTAACTTGGTTTTAAAGCCTTTACTTTAAAATATACGCCGTTCAATAGCTGAGCTTAATCAGAGAATGATCAAAGCTCATGTAGAAACAAACAAATGAACAAAAGATTGTCTCCTTCATTTCTGTCAAACAAAGCTGTATGAAACGTTTCCAGCTGTTAGTATCATGGTTGCTAGGCAACCTGGGCAGCGCAACGGAGGCTAGACCGTCCCATTTCACAAGCCTCGCACTTCCGGCCTTAGCGATCTTTGAGTACGCGGCCCTCGAGGATCGTTGAGGCTGCAGACCCTGAATTGGGACACAGCCACATTCACACACTGGTGATGGCAGCTACATTGTAGCCACAGCCGCCCTGGGGCGCACTGACAGAGGCGAGGCTGCCGGACACTGGCGCCACCGGCCCTCTGACCACCACCAGGCAACGGGTGAAGTGTCTCGCCCAAGGACACAACAACCGAGTCGGGGCTCGATTCCGATTACAAGACGACCTTCCGACTCTTGAGCCACGCTCGTAAATGACGTTGCTGAATGCATCTCACCTGTAACAATAGTCGTTGCCGTGGATTTTATCTCGTCACAAATGCAGCTGTAGGTGCCGCTGTCCTCGGGGAGGCTTTTCCTGATGTGGAGCTCGTGGATGCAGCCGCTCTGCTTCATCTGGTATTTGTCTCCGTTTGAAAGGACAGCGTCTCCCTTCGTCCACTGCACGGGGACCCCGGGCTGGGACAGCTCACAGCACAGTGTAACAACACCGCCCTCCTGCACCTGAATATTCTTCAAGTCTTGAAGAAATTTGATGGGCCGCTCTAGAAAGAGCAGAGGAGACATCCTGAAATGCTTCTGTGGCTCTGACAGACACTGAGATGAAGTCAATGACATGTAAAGTAGATTTAAACAAAGATATATAAGATAAAAAGATGCTACAGTGAAGCAGCAGCGCTCACCCTTCACTCTGATCTCAGCTGTCGTCCTCTGCTCTCCACATATACAAGTATAATCTCCACCGTCCTCCACACAGACGTCTGCCACCTTCATCTCCACCTGCAGCTCCTTCTTCCTCATCTGGTACTTGTCTCCATTCTTCAGCAGCTCTCCTCGTCTCCTCCACTCCACCGCGGACGCAGGTTTGGTGAGCTCACAGCGCAGAACCACGCTGCTGCCCTCCGTCACCTCCTGATTGGCCAGCAGTATCTTGAAACTAGGCGGTAACTCTAACGAAAACCAAGAGCCACAGAGAACATCACGTGTCGCGCACTAATGTGATTTTAAAATACATAAACAATTATTACAGATACAATTAAAGGTCACACTGAAATCCATAAAGCATCAGAGGCTTGTTTATGGTACAACTTCAGCAATCAGTGGAAAACACGACTACAGATGGAGAAAGGTCTCCAGGTCTCCACTCTGCTACAAAGCTACTACAGAGGAAACGTGGGTGTTCAATATGCGCTATAATGGATTAAACTCTAATCCATTATATTCCAGTTTGTCTCATGATGCCTGCATGAGACAAATGATGCTGCTCATGATTCAGGAAGCTTTGGCTTCAACGCTTAAATGATGCAGGACTTTAAAAGAAACCCTTCACAGTCGAGGACACTAGAGCTGCTCAATTAATCGAATTTTAATCTCGATTACGATCTGGGCTTTCAACGATCATTAAACATGACTGAGCCGATTATTAGCCCCTCCCTCGTGCTTTACTCTCGCGCTGCTCCGTGTGGCAAATCGAGCGCACCTCTCTGCATTTCGAACACGCGTCACAACAATTAAGAGCAGCGGTCTCCAACCTTTTTTGCGCCACGGACCGGTTTATGCCCGACGATATTTTCACGGACCGGCCTTTAAGGTGTCGCGGATAAATACAACAAAATAAAACTAGTACCAGTACCGAAAAAAAGAAATTTATTCATAACACACGTGAAAAGACCCAGGAAAACCGAGTAAACGATAAAAACGATAACAAAATAACGCTGAAAACCGATAAAAACCCTGAAAACTATACATTTCACACCTGAGCCTCAACTCTCGCGGCCCGGTACCAAACGACTCACGGACCGGTACCGGTCCGAGGCCCGGGGGTTGGGGACCGCTGATTAAGAGGACCGAGGGAAGCTCGGAAAGCTCAGCAGAAGTTATTTGGAGAGGAGAGTGATGCTGTTGGTTGAAAAGAGGTAAAAAACTTCAGTGGTGTGGAAACATTATGGGTTCAGTCAGACGTGGATCAAGTAGACAAAGGTCGTGTCCAAATTCATGGGCTGCTTCCTCCTGAGGCTGCATTTGTAGACCGATTACGTCACAGCGACGCGCCGAAGGCTGTCCAAATTCGTAGACTCCTCCGAATGCAGCCGACAAGTGCGTCCTCCTTTTCCCCGAATTTGAAGGATGGGTCGGGTGTGTCCTTCGTGGCCCACCATATCCCAGAATTCATAGCGCGGCCCAGACAAACTCCAGTTTCCAACAATGGCGGCCGCTACTAAGTTTTAAAATTACTCTTATTAATCTTTCTGGGTCACAAAATAAACTTTTAACATATTTTCAGGTGAGAAAGTAGCTGTGTAAGCATCAAATATCTGCTCGTTTATCAAGATATCGCATATTTGCAAAAGTGCTTCGACGTTTTCGGAGACGTCTGTTACCCACCAGCTCGATAGCTGACCGGGAGCTCGAGGGTCACTGAAGCCGCCGAGAACGGCACAACTCCGTCACATCATGTTCAGATCACCGCAGACTTTCGCTGCTCGGGTTAAACGTGATATATAAGTCACTTAGACAACCTAAAAATGTTATTGTTGGGCTTTTTTCAGTGTTTTCTTTGTTCGTGAGTAAATCGGTTTGGCTGAGATTAAAGTTATTACATTAGATAAAATAAAACTTTATTAATCCCCCGAGTGGGTTCCTCCTTGGTTTTCACACAGCTGAATAAACGTCAAACAGAAAACTGATTAAACAGAAGTGTGAGACGGTCGAGAGTTTCCTCCAGTGTCCTGTTAGATTTTAGACAGCAAGGAGCAGACGGCGAGTTTATTAAACTCCACCGAGACAGCGGTGACGCTAATCAGAAGGCTAGACCGTCCAATTTCACAGCCGTTTACTTCCGGCCTACCCGACCTTCTGAGGACCCGACCCACGTAGACCGCGAAGGCCGGGTCCTCAGGAGGATGCAGCCCATGAATTTGGACACGACCATTGTGTGTAAACTTGTAAGCTACAGTGTTGTAGCTGCACCACAGAGCAACACTGCAAAGTTCACTAAACATTTGCACTGTTATCAGTATTTGCACTATTTTATATTATTTTTTGACAATCTTTAAAGTCAACACATTGTTATTGTTAAATAAATATCGTCAAATAATCGAGATCTCAGTGAAAATAATCGTGATGATCATTGTTGCCATAATCGAGCAGCCCTAGCGGACACGCTGTCACTGTGACATTAGGCACAAACTGGGTGACGACATGGAAACATGAGTGGGTTCACACAGTGATGACGGGGCTACTATTTCGTGGCTGACCTCTTTGACGTCTGCGCTTGGGTGACTCTGTTAAATAATGACATAAAAATTCAAAAAGAGGAAGAAGAGTGCTTCATGAAACCATAATCAGGTGTTGGGCGTGCGTCTCACCTACGACTGTGAGCTCAGCAGTCGATTGGCTGTCTTTAGTCTTGCAGGTGTATTTGCCGGCGTCGCTCTCCTCCACGTGGTTGATGACCAGTTTAGTGACGCGTCCGTCCTGTTTCATCTCGTATTTCTCTCCAGGCTGCAGAATGACTCTGCCTTTCCTCCAGCTGACTGCAGCTCCAGGTTTGGAGAGCTCACAGCAGAAAACGCCGCTGTCCCCTTCCTTTACCACCAGGTTACGGACCTCCCGTTTAAATGTTACAGGAAGTGCTGTTGGAAAACGGATCTTTTTTGGTGATTGAATGGATTTGCAAAGTGCTGTTTACACCTCCCCACTGCATTTATTTCTTATTCAGTCTTTCTTATGCAGCACAGAGGTTATACAGCCAGGACTGATGCAGTTAACTGATCTAAACTTACGTTTCACTCTGACTTCAGCGGTGGTTTTCTCATCTCCTGTGATGCAGCTGTATTTTCCTGCGTCTTCTGGTTGGATGTTTAAAACGGTCAGTTTAGCCGTCTTTCCTTCAAGCTCTGTGCGATACTTTCCCCGAGACCCCTCCTCAGAGAGCAGCTGACCCTGCTTCTGCCACTGAATCGGGACTCCCTTCTTCGACAGCTCGCACTGTAGCGTCACGCTGCTCCCTTCGTCGGCCACCTGACTCTTCAGGCTCACCTTGAATGTCGCAGGGATCGCTGTCAAAGCAGCCACATATATTTTTATATTTGTGAAGTAAAACAAAGGCAAATATGATTTACAGGTCAAAGTTCATTCTTGTGAAAAGACATTTTTCACAGGTCTCTGTGCAATACTTTGAAAAGCAACGTTTACCGTCACTGCTTCCACAGAGATAACGAAGGTAAGTAGCAGCCAGGTGATGTGCTTAATAGATGTGGGAATCACCATACATCCCACGATACGATATTATCACAATACTTAACGCACGATACGATATTATTGCAATTTTTTAAAATATTTTGCGATATTCAGATTCTGTACATAAAGGTAAACTTTATCAATCATCATTTTCTCTAATATCAAAGTCTCACACTCAGTCTTTCTCTCATTTCAGTTTGATTGTTGACAAACTGAACGGTTTGTATTACAGTCTAGTCCAACTTAACTGAATCAACCATCTGGTACAATTATAGCTATTCTGAACTATGCAGTTTATGAAAACTATGCAGCCCCTTCAGCAACTGAAGAATTTGAAAGTAAATTAAAACAAAATATAATTTTACATTAAATAAAAAAGTTTTAAACTTAATTAAAATAAAACATGTCTTAAATTAAAATAAGTAAACTGTCATGTTTATTAAACACATTTGGACAGTGAAGGAATGTCAGGATTCTTGCTCAGAAAAAGGATCAACATGCTCTGAAGTCAGAGCACAAAAACCTTTTTGTAACAAAGTATCGATTTCTGCTGTCCCTGTATCCATACATTATTAGCAAACAAAATATCACCATGCTACACAGTATCCATTTTTCCCCACCCCTAGTGCTTAACGAACTGATCCTCAGGAAGTGTGACCGACAGAAGCAGAAACGATGGAAGTTAGCTAGTGTGAGCGTTCGGTGACACCTGAGCAAAGACTGCACAGGCCTCGTTTAGCAGGGCTGAGTAATAACGAGATATGGCACAGACTCACCAATAACTTTAACAGTAGACTTCGTCCTCTGCTCGCGGCACACACACGTGTAGACACCGCTGTCCTCTGGTACGGCGTCTCTGATGCTCAGCTCCAGGACCGCGCCCCTCTGTTTTATCTGGTACTTGTCTCCGTGCTCGAGCAGATCTCCTCCGAGCCTCCATTCCCCTGGGACGCCAGGTTTAGAGATCTCACAGCACAGCGTGATGTTGCGTCCTTCCTCGACTTGTACGTTTTTTAGCTTTTGTTTGAAGACGATGGGAAGAGCTAAAAGGCAAAGTGGACGAGATAAGTGAAGCTCCTGAAAACAAACCTGCAGCACAGCAGCACGTCCTTCTTTCACGGGTCTGCTCTGAAATTCACTGAGGTAATTAAAGCTGTAATGTGTGGGTTTCACTGCCTGTACCTGCCAGATACGCAGAAAACACTAGAACAAGTTACCGTTAACGGTCAGAGTCGCGGTGGTCTCCACGTTTCCACAGATGCACGTGTAGATGCTGCTGTCCTCGGGCGTCACATCAAAGATCCTCAGTTCGACGAGCACGTCTCTCTGTCGCGTGTGATGTTTCTCTCCATTTCTAATCAGTTCATCCCCGCCTTTCCTCCACTCCACCGACTGACCGGCTTTGGAGAGCTCGCAGCGTAGCGTGGCAGTGTTGCCCTCCTCTATCAACACGTTCCTCAGCTTCTGCTTGAAGGTGACTGGGAGAGCTGAGAAACCCATTAAGACCAGTTAATAATCACAGATGGCCTCATAATTACTCCTTTATCAGCTCGTCGGTAAATAAACTCCTACCAGTAATCTTGACGGTGGCAGACGTCGTCTGATCAGCACACACGCAGCTGTAGACGCCACCGTCCTCGGGCACAGGTTTCCATATGAGGAGCTCCAGGGTGGTCTCCCGTTTCCTTATCTGGTACTTCACACTATTCTTCAGCACCTCGTCCTCTTTCCTCCACTCCACCGGGATCCCAGGTTTGGAGATTTCACAGCGCAGGATGACGCTGCTGCCCTCTTCTGCTTGCATATTCTTGAGTTGTTGCATGAATGTGATAGGAACAGCTGGGAAATAAGGAGTGACATCATAGATATAGACGTGAATAAAAGAAGATGAAAGCTTTGTGTGATAGTTTATTGCATTAGCAGCTGTACCTGTGTGTGGCTAACTGTCATATATCAGTGCACAGTAATTATTGCATGTTGCATGCGTCTGTATTTCTGCAGATAAAACTGCACTGCTCCTTTTATACTTGCATGAGCTCACAATGGATGTGAAACATGTTGTAAATACTAAGAAAGAAGACGTTTTTGGTAAAGCTGAGTCAGGTGAGTTCGTAGTGTGATGCAGAGCTTTACCGTGTACTTTGAGACTTGCTGTAGTGTGGTGGTCTCTGCACTGGCAGGTATACTGTCCGGCGTCCTCGGGTTTCAGGGCTTTGATGGTCAGAGAGTTGATCGTCTTCCTCTGTTTCATCACGTACTTGTCTCCTGGCCTGATGCTCTCGAAACCTTTCTTCCAGTGGACGTGGACCCCAGGCAGAGAGTACTCACAGGTCAGGGTGGCAGCTTCTCCTTCTTTGGCCTCCACATGCTTCAAATGGTGGATGAACTCTGCTGGGATGGCTAGGAGTGACAATGAAGACATCTTTACTTATTATCATTTATCATATACAATCTACCAGAGATGTTCGACCCACAGCACGAATAAATCCCTGTCGGTACCTTTGACAGCGACCGCGGCCCTGGTCGTAACAGAGCCAGCGCTGCACTCGTACACTCCTGCATCTGCTTTGCAAACTTCTCGAATGGTCAGCCGAGCTTCGCACCCCAAACGACTGGTGAAGTATCTCGAGGAGTTCCACATGAGGCAGCCATCTTTGTACCTGTCATCCAGGGAAGGACGGATGTTGTTTTACTTGTGTTTTAATGTGAAGTGTGCTTATTTATTTTTTATATTGCATGTTTTGGTTGCATCTGTCAATTTGTGCTGGAGAGACTCTTTTCCCTTTTCCCCGTTTTACTAATTTGACACACCTGAGAGGAAAGGGAGTGGTAATTTACAGAGAGTGTTCAGTGACACATAAGGCTGGTGGAGCGTGGCGTCAAGCGGGGAGGAAGATGCAGCGCCAGCGACGCGGAGCGAGCGGTCTGACTGCTGCAGCAACAGGAGGCCAGATTACACGTCTGCGGGAAATTAGAGGTGGCGGACACGCCGGTGCCGATATATTGGCGGTTACAAAGAATCGGTGGGCAGAGTTGAGAGCTCTGCCCACCCGGGGTAAGTCTTTTGACTCGTCCCGTTTTAATGAATGAAAGCTGTCTAAAAGAGTAGTAACTGCCGCTGCCTCCTTTCTTTAGCGCACCGGGGCGCAGAACGCGGGGAGGAAGGCGAGGACGCCGCCGGGTTTCCCTCCTGCACCGCTTCACTGGATTTTTAATTCTTAGTGACTCTTAGTGGCGGACGCCACTGGACTTTTAATGTTGTGTTTTATTGATTTTTTTATTGTGTTGTCCCATGGCCAGGGTTGTTTTAATTCATTTTACATTTTTAACTGTTTAAATATAATAAATGATATTTTAATTATACAGTTTTTAATTCATGTGCTTTCCCTTGGCTGCTCCACTGCTCTGTCCGTTTGGAGGAAGGTTTCCCTCCTTTAAAAACACTGTGGAAATAAAATCACCTTTGCTCCGTTACATACCACAGGATGTGACACGGCTTGGAGGTCACACAGGACAAAATCAAACCACCTCCTTCGATGGCTTCGCAGTCCTCAAGTGACTTACAAATGGTGGGACGCCTTTCTGGTATCAGATGAAGCACAGCACATGTAAGACGTGACAAAAAATGCACGTTAAAACCCAAAGATCTCAGCGTTACCTCGAACCAACAGCGAGGCATACGATCTTTTGTCCCCTGCTGCGAAGGAAATGGTGCCGGTGTCTTTACGGGCCAGCTGTTTAAAGGTAAGGGTGTGGAAGCCTCCGGAAAGCAGCTGGATCTCATTGAGCTCGTTGGTATAAAGCAAAGTCTCATCCAAGTACCACTTGGCCCCAGCGTAGTCACTGGGAGAGATGCGACACCTGAACGTGACCGTGTCCCCCTCCAGACACTCAACATCTTCCAGTTCATCCAGGATCACCACCTTCTGACCTGCGAGAAGACAAAACTCTTACAGACTTACAGCAAACATGACCCGATCAGCACCAACATTTTACTCAGTAACTTTTAGGGGTGGGGGAAATCGATACTGTGTAGCATGGTGATATTTTGTTTGCTAATAATGTATGGATACAGGGACAGCAGAAATCAATATTTTGTTACAAAAAGGTTTTTGTGCTCTGACTTCAGAGCATGTTGATCCTTTTTCTGAGCAAGAATCCTGACATTCCTTCACTGTCCAAATGTGTTTAATAAACATGACAGTTTACTTATTTTAATTTAAGACATGTTTTATTTTAATTAAGTTTAAAACTTTTTTATTTAATGTAAAATTATATTTTGTTTTAATTTACTTTCAAATTCTTCAGTTGCTGAAGGGGCTGCATAGTTTTCATAAACTGCATAGTTCAGAATAGCTATAATTGTACCAGATGGTTGATTCAGTTAAGTTGGACTAGACTGTAATACAAACCGTTCAGTTTGTCAACAATAAAACTGAAATGAGAGAAAGACTGAGTGTGAGACTTTGATATTAGATAAAATGAATATTGATAAAGTTTACCTTTATGTACAGAATCTGAATATCGCAAAATATTTTTAAAAATTGCAATAATATCGTATCGTGCGTTAAGTATTGTGATAATATGGTATCGTGATAATATGGTATCGTGTGTTAAGCATTGTGATAATATCGTACCGTGATAATATCGTACCGTGATAATATCGTACCGTGATAATATCGTATCGTGCGTTAAGTATTGTGACAATATCGTATCGTGATAATATCGTATCGTGTGTTAAGCATTGTGATAATATCGTACCGTGATAATATCGTATCGTGATAATATTGTATCGTGATAATATCGTATCGTGATAATATCGTATCGTGATAATATCGTATCGTGATAATATCGTATCGTGCGTTAAGTATTGTGACAATATCGTATCGTGATAATATCGTATCGTGATAATATCGTATCGTGATAATATTGTATTGTGATAATATCGTATCGTGATAATATCGTATCGTGATAATATTGTATTGTGATAATATCGTATCGTGATAATATCGTATCGTGATAATATCGTATCGTGCGTTAAGTATTGTGACAATATCGTATCGTGATAATATCGTATCGTGCGTTAAGTATTGTGACAATATCGTATTGTGATAATATCGTATCGTGTGTTAAGTATTGTGACAATATCGTATCGTGATAATATCGTATCGTGCGTTAAGTATTGTGACAATATCGTATCGTGATAATATCGTATCGTGCGTTAAGTATTGTGACAATATCGTATCGTGATAATATCGTATCGTGTGTTAAGTATTGTGACAATATCGTATCGTGATAATATCGTATCGTGATAATATCGTATCGTGATAATATCGTATCGTGATAATATCGTATCGTGCGTTAAGTATTGTGATAATATCGTACCGTGATAATATCGTATCGTGATAATATTGTATCGTGATAATATCGTATCGTGATAATATCGTATCGTGATAATATCGTATCGTGATAATATCGTATCGTGCGTTAAGTATTGTGACAATATCGTATCGTGATAATATCGTATCGTGCGTTAAGTATTGTGACAATATCGTATCGTGATAATATCGTATCGTGTGTTAAGTATCGTGATAATATCGTATCGTGATAATATCGTAGCGTGATAATATCGTAGCGTGATAATATCGTAGCGTGATAATATCGTATCGTGATAATATTGTATTGTGATAATATCGTATCGTGATAATATCGTATCGTGATAATATCGTATCGTGTGTTAAGTATTGTGACAATATCGTATCGTGATAATATCGTATCGTGATAATATCGTAGCGTGATAATATCGTATCGTGATAATATCGTATCGTGATAATATCGTAGCGTGATAATATCGTATCGTGATAATATCGTATCGTGATAATATCGTATCGTGATAATATCGTATCGTGCGTTAAGTATTGTGACAATATCGTATCGTGATAATATCGTATCGTGATAATATCGTACCGTGATAATATCGTACCGTGATAATATCGTATCGTGATAATATTGTATTGTGATAATATCGTATCGTGATAATATCGTATCGTGATAATATCGTATCGTGCGTTAAGTATTGTGACAATATCGTATCGTGATAATATCGTATCGTGATAATATCGTATCGTGATAATATCGTAGCGTGCGTTAAGTATTGTGACAATATCGTATCGTGATAATATCGTATCGTGATAATATCGTATCGTGATAATATCGTATCAATATCGTGGGATGTATGGTGATTCCCACCTCTAGTAATGATAAACGCTAGCAACATGCATTACAGCACTCATCATATTAGCATTTCTCCCAGTGTGTTGGTTCCTTTGTTTTACAGTATTTCCCATCACCGCCTGATATGGTTTAATTTAAACGATCCACACTCACCTTGCACGGTCAGCTGTGCCCGGCTTTGCATGGTGCCAACGTCACATATATAAATATCTGTGTCTGATTTCTCCAGTGAGGTGACTGTGAGCGACAGCACCACTCCCTTCTGCCTGATGACATACTTCCTTCCAGGCCGCAGCTCAATCAAGCCCTTCAGCCAGGTCACGCGCTTGGCTGGCTGCCTCGTCTCGCACTCGAGGGTCACCTTTCCTCTTTCTTCTGCTCGAGAGTCTTTCAGCTCCCTGGCAAATGTGTGCTGTAACTCTGAAATGAAAAAGCTTAGTAAAGCCGATCCAGCCATAAAAACCCAAAGACATATGAGCATGGAGATAATATCGATCCTTTCAATCTGCTGCAACTTGTGTTTTACTGCTACCTGTAAATGGTTGCTACCTTTATAAAACCAAGAACGAATGAAAAGTCAAACCTCTGATCTCAAGCTTGGCACGGGAGGCCACGCCTTCGGCCTCACAGCAGTACTCTCCAGAGTCTCGGATGGTGGTGCTTTTGATCACCAACCGTGCCAGATGTTTCTCCACGCTCATCTCATACTTGGGGCTCTCCTTGATCAGACGCCCGTTTTTCAGCCATCGGATGGTGACTTCTGGTTTGGTGATTTCACAGCTCAGCTCTGCATCCTCACCAGGAACGGCCTTGACGTTCAACAAGTCCCTGAAGATGTGCACTGGCTTCTCTGTGTGCGAAAAGGCCCATTGGCTCGCTCAACATCTTGAAGCAATTTACAGTGTAGGATATGTATAATGTGTATAAACTCTCATGACCATATCTTAGGAAAGATTATGTACCTTGAACAAAAAGCATGGTCCTACAGGTTAGATCTTTAATTGTGAAGACCACATCTCCAGCGTCGGTAAGTAACGCATCTCTAACCGTCAGCGTATACATGCGGCCGCTGTTGGTGAGCCGAACACGGCTGTTGGTAACCATGAGCTGGCCGTTAATGGTCCAGGAAGGTTTATCGTCAAGATCATGGGAGAGGAGACACTCAAAAGTGCAGGTGTCTCCCTCGAGGACCGCCGTCGTCTTCAAACGCTGGACAATTGTAATGTGTAAGTCTGTAAATAAATGCAATCAGTGAAAGACCACATATATCAGCTGAAAGCTATACTAACTGTGGATGAGATCTCAGAAAGGTTTAATGCCACCAACACTCATTAAACATGGTGCAGAATAAAGAAATAATGACCTTATTTAAATCTTAAATGGTTGAGGATTCAGAAATACAAGAGCTTTTACTGATAAACTCATAAAACAATTCACCCTCTGGTTTGAGAGCTTATTAGAAATAGTCAAAGGAGCTTGCAAAGAAAAGCGTCTGGACTTCTTTAAGTTACTTGAAGACGTTTCACCTTCATCCGAGAAGCTTCTTCAGTTCTGAGGTCAAATGGTGGAGAGTCCCAGATATAAACCTAGTGGGAGTTTCCCCCCACAGAGGGACAAAGGACCCCCTGATGATCCTCTAATCGCCTGAGCCAAGGTGTGGAACTGGGTGTGGGTCCCAATCAGCCAGAGTTTAGGGTGAGTTCATTGTGAAACCTGGCCCCACCTTATCATGTGATTTCCTGAGGTCAGATGACCCAGGATGTGAGTGGGCGTTAAGGCGTCTGGGGAGGGATCTCAAAACTGGATTATAGATGGCAGACAGTTGGTGTCGTAAACCACCGCCTCTGTTCAAAGATGGTCGCTCACAGTGGACATAGATGCTTCTTTCACTCCTCTTTCAAACCATCTGTCCTCTCTGTCCAAAATGTGAACATTGGCATCCTCGAAAGAGTGACCTTTGACCTTAAGATGCAGATGGACAGCTGAGTCTTGTCCTGTGGAGGTGGCTCTTCTGTGTTGTGCCATGCGCTTGTGAAGTGGCTGTTTGGTCTCTCCAATGTAGAGGTCTGGGCATTCCTCGCTGCACTGTACCGGATGAAGGTGAAACGTCTTCAAGTAACTTAAAGAAGTCCAGACGCTTTTCTTTGCAAGCTCCTTTGACTACGATGACCTGGATGACTGAGAACCTTCACAGACATATTAGAAATGGCGTTTCTTCTTCTACTACTCACCGTGTACTGTGACTTTAGCTTTGGTCTGACTGGTGCCGAGATCACACGTGTACTGTCCTGCATCGTCCTTGCTCAGTGAATGGATGATCAAAGCCATGGACTTCCCAAACTGGAGCAGCTCGTGTTTCTCATCAGCTGTCAAAACGACACCGTCCTTCTTCCACGCAGGGCTCGCCGTCTCTTTGGAGATTTCACACTGAAGACAAAGCTCCCCTTGCTCCTCTCCAGCTGCATCCTCCAGAGGCCTCAGGAACACTGCTGGGCACTCTGGGACACAATACAGGTTCGTCTTTGTGTTGTTATTATTGCAATTTATGTTTCTGAGAAATCGAAGCCACTCCTTCTGTCACTGACCTTTGACCTTTAAGGTGGTCGTCTCAGTGAGAAGGCCCGCTTTGAAGGTAACCCTGCTCTCCTGTGGCCGAAGCTTGTTGATCGTGAGGCTGTGCATGGTGCCCATGTGGCGGATCTTGTTGATGGCGTTGGAATAGAGCCGGACATTATTGAGGAGCCATTCCACGTTGGCCACCACGTAGTTGAGTTCACACGAGAAAGTGGCGACGCCATTCTCCTCCATTTGCACCGGTTCAAGGTGTTTGATCAACTTCAGTGTCCGCACTGCAACACAAAGGCTCAAGTCATCAACGTGTCCTGAAAACGCTTCGTATTAACGTTTGCACCACACTGAACCTACCTTCTACTTTCACATGTGCCGAGCTCTGCGACCCTCCAGCCAGACAGCGGTACTGTCCCGCATCCATCCCCGTCAGCCCGTGGACGGTCAGCTCTGCTCGTTTCCCCTCCCTCTTCATGCTGTACTTGTTAGAGGATTTCAGAGCAGTGCGGCCCTTAAACCAGCGCACCACCCTGGGAGATGGGGCGAACTCACAGCTCAGAGTCACAGAGCTGCTCTCTTTTGCCTCCACGTCATCCAAGTGGTGGACCACCTGCAGAGGGCGCTCTAAAAGGGAAGACAGCGTATTTCCATTATTTCATTGGAGAATGTTATCAGCTTGAGGCGGGGTGGGAGACTCACCTTTAACCGTGAGCTGAGCGGTGGAACGACTCTTGCCAGCTACAAAGACCACCGGGCCTGACATGGAGCTTTCTGTGGAGGTGAAGCACAGGCTGTGGAGGGTGGCCTCCCTGTCGACGTCCACTGCCGCACATGGCTCCATGACCTCACCGTTCAGCGTCCACTTTGGTGGCCTCCCTGATTTCAAGTTGGTCTCTACCTGGAATAGTGCAGGCTCTGGCTCCATCACCTCCACCGATGTCATCCCCCGCACTATGGCGATAGCCTGCTCTGCACGTACAGCATAATACATATTACCTCTACTGCACAGCTCCTGACATCATAGTTTGATTTGATAAGTGTGGGAACCTCACCCTCCACCAGGAGCTGGCAGGAGGTTTTATCATCCTGTGCATCACACGTGTAGGTGTCTTCATCTGACGAGCAGACATCATTGATAGCAAGCTGCCTGTAGATATCTTGGCTGATTAGCTGATACTTCCTGCTGGGAAGCAGCTCCTTCCTGTTCTTGTACCACCTGACCTCAGCATTAGGCCGTGAGACCTGGCACTCTAGCAGACCTCGGTGGCGATACATGGCGATTTTTACTCTCAGAGGACGCACTATTTGGACGGGAAGCTCTGAGAGTGGAAGAATAAACTCAGGTTTGTATGATCTTATTGTTTTATAAGAATATTTCTTGTGTGTTTATCAGGATTTCCTTCACGCCCAGTGTGAGGAGTGAATCTCGGGGCTCACCTTGTACCATGAGGGTTGCACAGGATGAGACCCGCTCTGCCGTGAACCTGATCTCCCCTGCATGTTCTGGTCTGACTGACTTGAAGGACAGAGAATGAGTTTCACCTGAAATCACATTAAACAAGTATTTTATTCTGCTTATTACCTTTTCCTCGGTTAATTCTCAGAGTTCCCCTGATGGTTCAGGCTCATCAGTTCAAGCAACTACAAGGATAGCTCCCCCAAAATCAGGACTCCTGCTATAACTGATCTTTTACCTTGGTGTCTGATCTTGATGCTGTCCCCAGGACGGATCCGGCAGTCATCTCTGTACCACCGACCATCCACATCCATCTGGCTGACCTCGCACACGAAGGTTACAGGTTGACGCTCGACTGTGTCGACATCTTCCAGCTCCTTCACAATGTGAATGTCCCTAGCTGGCAGGAAATATCCACACTATGACTTGAAACTTAGTGAAAGTAACCACAGAGAGCTTTTTGCCACTAAAACATTGGCTGACATATTACTCCATATCATTATTTATTTATTGAACTAAATGGTCTGTATTTGTATAGCTTTACTAGTCCCTAAGGACCCCAAAGCGCTTTACACAACCAGTCATCCTTCACACACAATGGCTGTTTCCCAATTCAGGGTCTGCAGCCTTAAAGGCCGCATTTTAAGGCCGATTACGTCACAGCGACGCGACGATGTCCCAATTCGAAGGCTGCTTGAAATGCGGCCCTCAAATGCGTCCTTCATTTCCCTGAATTTTAAGGATGTGGCGGTGTAGACTTCGTGGCCCAACATATCCCAGAATGCATAGCGCGGCGGTGGGTGTGGATAATTTTGCCGAAAAAAACGGCGGATGAGGGGCGCCCGAAGAGTAAACTTTAAGTAAGTACTGAATATTATGTCACTTATTTATGTGCAAATGTTTAATAACGAAGAACATTAAAACATTCCTGTTGGCCACATGTCGGCAAAGTCATGTGACATTAGTGACGTTTGTACTAACTTGGTTTTAAAGCCTTTACTTTAAAATATACGCCGTTCAATAGCTGAGCTTAATCAGAGAATGATCAAAGCTCATGTAGAAACAAACAAATGAACAGAAGATTTTCTCCTTCATTTCTGTCAAACAAAGCTGTATGAAACGTTTCCAGCTGTTAGTATCATGGTTGCTAGGCAACCTGGGCAGCGCAACAGAGGCTAGACCGTCCCATTTCACAAGCCTCGCACTTCCGGCCTTAGCGGGTCTTTGAGTACGCGGCCCTCGAGGATCGTTGAGGCTGCAGACCCTGAATTGGGACACAGCCACATCCACACACTGGTGATGGCAGCTACATTGTAGCCACAGCCACCCTGGGGCGCACTGACAGAGGCGAGGCTGCCGGACACTGGCGCCACCGGGCCCTCTGACCACCACCAGTAGGCAACGGGTGAAGTGTGTTGCCCAAGGACACAACGACCGAGACTGACCAAGCCGGGGCTCGAACCGGCAACCTTCCGATTACAAGACAAACTCCCGACTCTTGAGCCACGATCACCTGAGCGGACTAAAATGAAAGACGCTGTGACTGTATGTTCTGCGGCTCCGTAGCTTTGTTGGGTTCATAACACTGATTAGTTTTAATGGAAAAAAGAAACCTTGCATTAAAGACAACACCGTCTGTCCAGCAGGTGTTGGACGTTTCACTTCACTGCAGAAACTACAGCCTCTTAAAAACACGTATGAACCTCGAGTTAGTGGTTCAGGTTATTGAAGCCCCGGAGAAAGTCACTGACCTGATTTTGGGGTCTAACACAGAGGTGGTCTGGGCCATATAAAAACATTCAATCCTGTGAGCATGCGAGTAGTTTTGTCACATTACCTCTGACAGTGAGTCGGCCTGAGGTCTGAATGCCATTAGCTTGGAAGGAGAACAAACCGGCATCTCCCAACGCCACCCTGCTCAGTAAGAGGGCGTGTTTCTTCCCGTGTGTGCTGATGCGACAGTTGGGTTTAGATTTGAGCCGCGTCCCATCCCTCATCCACACGCCCTCTATGTAGGCTAGGTTAAGAGATACCTCGAAGGAGCAGCTCTCGCACTCTGAGACCTCTGCGTCGTCCAATCCCTTCACCACCTGCAGACGCTTCTCTGGCAAACAAACACACACAGGCGGCGTTAGAGGCCTGAAGGCCTTTGACTCATGGTGTTGAAAAAGTACAAATGCGTTTAGAAATAAACATACTTGCAGCTGCTACTATTCCTCCAGGCTTATTGTCTCCCATGTCTCTTGTTCTTGACTGGAGAAGTTTGTTTTCTCAGTCAGCAGGCTGCAAACACAAACGTACCTGACATCATGAGTCATGATATGTTGTCCAACCGTGTTACAAAAAGAGAAATCAGCTTTTCCACGAACTCATTCAGCTCACAGTTCAGGGGTTCACATTACTGATTTCTGCATAAGTGCTTAAATCTTTTGGACATCATTGCAAAAACAGATTAATTCCTTTCAGGCTAACCATCAAACCACAACGTCCAAAATGGTAACGCCATCAAACTGGATCTACACGGCATCAGTGTCTCATATTGTTGATCCCTGTGATGGCGTGCCAGTCAGTAATGAAGAGCAGAGTAATCTCTGTCACCGCACTTGGCTGAGTTCATCACCACCAATATAGACTCAGCTGTGATCAAACCTCCATAAGGCAACATGAGCCGAACTCAGAGGAAGGGAAAGCTCTGAAAAGCCAACAAGCGATCGACCGATGACCGATTGATATTTGAGATCATCAAACACGCCAGCTCCTCCCAGCAGCACTGCAAGCATAGGCCAGTCTGCTCCATTACATTACCTACCAGCTAAAATGGTATTTTATGATGCGTCACACACGGCGCTGTCGTTGGAACCAGTTATCTAGATTACCTGATATTTTATCATAAGCCTTAAAATCGATTCTGCAAAATAAACATCATAGAAATAAAAATAGCAGCAAACCAGCTCAATACAACTCTGCAATATAATTCAACTATATAATATTCCTCTATTCAACAGGATTTCTTGTTGGCTATATTCAACTGCAAAAATAAAAAGTATCATTTCTATACACATTTCCAAATGAAAGAAGAATACATGAGCTTACCTGCACCAATGCACCAGCTCAAACTAAGCAGGTGATCTGTAGGACGAACACATGCCTGCATACACTGTTTCTGCACCAGTTTCAAAAAAGCAAAACTACTTTCTCCAAAACAAACACGAGCTGGATGAAACCTCCAGCGTGGTCACTGATCCTGGGACTGCTGTTTCTCACAGAGCTTTAAGGTTAACAAGATGTATTCAATCCACCAAAGAGCGCGTCCATGCCTCCTTGTGCATCCCAGTTCCCAAAGTTGACAGGCTACAGTGCTTTCTCTTTTTTCCCTGCTGTTATGGAGCATAGTGCTGAACAGCTGACATATCTCTCCCCACACACTAACCTCCAAAATAGCCTTCTGTCAGTATGAGGGCAAAGATAGCTTTGGCTTTAATGGTGCAGGGCACCTTATGCTCGACATCACTGGAACATGAAAAACAATCAGAATGTAAACAGTGTCCCAGTGTCTCTGATGGTTTTCCACCGCGCATCAATGAGGGCTTGACCAGCTTAGAAACGTGACAATAAAACGTAGATTCACCTTATTTTAAAGCAACCTTTGCATTGCATCAGAAGGTTTGCAGCATTTTCTCTCAACAATGAGACCAAAATGACTGAACAGCATCAGATGAGTCTCT
Organism: Neolamprologus multifasciatus; assembly: GCF_963576455.1. Lineage (NCBI taxonomy): Eukaryota > Metazoa > Chordata > Actinopteri > Cichliformes > Cichlidae > Neolamprologus > Neolamprologus multifasciatus. Next base: position 496,489 of record NC_140460.1, on the reverse strand, counting down.
GCACCATGAGGCTGATGGGGTTTAATCGCCTGCTCTGTGCAACCCCGACCCACTTGTTACAGACGTCAAACAGGAAAGAGGTGGTTTCTTCCACTGTTAATGCTGACAGGTCATGAAAGATGCATACATCCTTAAAATCTTTACAAAACAAGTTTGAATTTATGTAGGATTTTCTGTCATCCACACAGGGTCAAAGTTTACATACAAATATGTAAAATCAAATCAAGTCCCACCTTCATAAGACACCTTTGGAGGCATAACTCTGGCTGCATATTTCACCACTCATCACGGCCTGCTGGGTTTCCTGCTGCAGAACCAGCTTTTAAACATAGTCAGTAAATTTGAAGATTTGGGATGGTCCATCAGAGAAGCATCATAGAGCTACATCAGAACAACTGCAGATCAAACACAAACTACTGGACAAAAGTACCAGTTATTTGGAAATGTCACCACCAGCCAAGCTGTCGCCCTCCGATGAGAGGAAATTGTCAGGAACAGCCCAGAAACCACCAGGGTTAAAGTTTGTCATGAACTCGAAACCGCTGGAACACCAGCGTCACCGTCCACAGTGAAAACAAGCTTTACACAGACTGAGAGGATCCCGACCAAGACAGAAGACACTGCTCCATAATCAAAGCCTTACAGTGCAGTTGACATTTGCAGGCGCACACACAGACAAACCAAATGCCTTCTCCAAAGGAGTCGAGCATGGTGGTAGTAGCATTATGCTCTGGGGCTGTTTTGCTGTGAGTAGCACTGGAGACCCTCCAAAATCCTCAATTTCACGATGGTTGGATAGATTTTGCTAAGGGACATTTAACCTAATGTTATTTGGGGCGGGGCGGGGCGGGGGGGGGGGGGGTATTAAGGAAAACACAAAATAAATCCAAACCAATTCTTGTTTTTTAAAAGTTCAAAGAAATCATTAAAACCCCAAATTACTCTGACGTGATTACTGTATGTAACCTTTTGACCACCACTTTTATCTTTTATCCTGTCTTCCTTCTCTCACCCCAACCAATCACAGCAGATGGCCCCGCCCCTCCCTGAGCCTGGTTCTGCTGGAGGTTTCTTCCTGTTAAAAGGGAGTTTTTCCTTCCCACTGTCGCCAAAGTGCCGCTCATAGGGGGTCATATGATTGTTGGGTTTTTCTCTGTATCTATGAAGCGCCTTGAGGCGACTTTTGTTGTGATTTGGCGCTATATAAATAAAATTGAATTGAATTGAATTGAATTGAATATGGTCTGTGTGGCTGCATGAAACCAGGATCTGAAAAGCTCAAAATGCCCCAAAAACCAAATACTGGAACTATTACAATGAGACGGTCGAAGCCTAGCAGCCAACCGTGCTTCAGCCTTTATGCTTTTGTTTTAACAGTTTTTAGCTCAGATTTGTGGGGATCCCTCATCAAAAAGAAGAAAGCCGGTGCAGCAGCATTGTGTAACCTCAGTTTGACAGACAGTCCCATGTGCCAGTGAAACTGTATCAGCAGAGATTATCTCTGTGGGGCACAGAAAATAACCTGTCATCACTGAGGAGGAGAACGTGGTCCACAGAAGCCAGTCTCAGCTTACAGAAGCTCGTTCATTACGATGTTTAACAGGTAAAACATCGAGTCGGTGTGGGAACAAATATTTAGTTGTATTTGCTGTCGCTGTTTCTGAAGATGAAAGACGAGCAGCCTCTGATGTCTCGATCCTGTGAAGATGTCCAACAGACGAGCTTTGCCTGATGAAATGTGGACAAACTCTAAAAATAGAGTCACGGTAAAGGAACCAAGTGAAGATCTGCTGAGGGAATTTAGAACTTGACGAAACAGCTGAACTAAGCCTCTGGATCATGTTGGAAACACTCCCCCTCGTGTGTTTGGCATTTCTTCTGAGCCTGACTCTCTGCACCGCACAGAGGCAACAACAACACGCTGCAGGACGCCGTGATTGTTTAAAATGTGGCTCCTGTCGTCATCTAGGTGGCCTGGAAATGAATTTTACTCTGGCTTTGTGTGTGACGCCTAAAGAAAAGAGGATTTCCTTCATAACAGCTACAGCCAGGAAGCCACAGCCTGAACATTAAATGTCCTTGACTGAGCCGCGTTGGCACATCTAATAACAGCTTAGCCTTCAGTCAGCCACAGGAGTCTGTCCACCAGTTTGACAGGTCAAGGGTCATATTTACATATTTAAAGTTGAGATATACATATATGTACAAACTGCACCTCAGAGAGGACAGGTCATTCAGAAGTAAGGATGAAGAACCTGCATCTAGATCTTCTTCTTTGTATGGAGGCCATTTTTAAGGTCGGGTTGCTAACAGAGGTGCCCACAGTCCCGGCCGGGCGTCCACCCAAACATGACAAAGCTGAGAGGATAAAATCCGACACCACGCGAGCGAAACGCAGAAAAAACGAACACGCTGCAGAAGTGGGCGTCCGCGTTCCCACGTGCACGCTGGAAAAAAGACCTCCCAACGTTTTGGAAACATTTTACTGACATAAAATCATCAAACTACTGCATTCAATCAAATGTAGGATGCTAATGATGTGAAAACGACTGCGTTCTGTTTACAGGCAACACCTGCACACGAGAGAAACTCAACACTGCAAACAGTGACTGCAGCTTAATGCTTTATTCCTGCAGCCTCACCGAGGGTACAACTCACACACTTCAGTAAAAGACAACAAATAAAGATCATTTTTTTCCTTTCTTCTTGGTATTTTTGTCTTTAGCTGCTTCTTCTTCTGCCTTTCCTGACGCAGCTTTACTTCTTTTCTTTCCCAGGGGCGTCTTTGCATACCAGCTCTGTTGGAAATGGAAAGAAATCCTTTTATGATTTTAATGTCAGTGACAACAATACTGTCAAAGATTGTAAATGTAAGCAAATCCTAAAGAACTTAACGACCTCTAACAATCTCGTGTTTGACCTTTCGCACAGCTATAAAGTGATCCGCAGAACTTTCAGTCCATTCTGAGCCAGAGTAAAGACAAACTTCAATATCTGCTCCTCAGCCTGTCGTTGAGTCTTCACATCAAAGACATCCACGTTACCTTCAGGGCCTCCTCCTCCTCCTGGAACACGGGGTCAATCTGGGCTAACGGGGCGATAAATTCAGCTGCAGTCAGCGGTCGTGTCGCCTGCTGGAAGACTCGATGTTTGGTAAGAACGCTCTGAATCACTTGGACGATGTGTCCTGGAGTATAGCCGTCAGAAATCTTTGCCAGAGAGCTGAGGTCCAACGCCGCGGTGCCTTCACCTCCGTGTTTTCTGATCAGTTGCTTCCACAGGACTGAAGGCAAACAGATCGATTTTAGCACGTAATCGAAACATCGTTATATTCATCACAAAAACATGAAGTTTAATTGTCTCGTCTTTACTGCGTCTGGAGCCGTAGTCGGGTCGTGGGATGAGGAGGATTTTGCTGAACATTTTGCACAGAGACTTGATCTCGGCGCTGTGCGGGTCTCGAGTCGTTCCTACGATCAGAACACGATCCTCCCCTTTGATCAGCTTCAGGAACTTGGGCAAATCTTTCTTCAGCCGCTTCGGGTCCAACTATTAACCACATTGAGAAATCAGCTTCACAGCGTTTGTACACAATAATAGTTCGTTTGTCTGCTTTACCTCTTTTTCCTCTTTGGGGATTTTCCTGTAGAACATTTTCTCTGCATCTTCGATCCAGATCACTGACGGCTGCATCAGTCTCGCGACCTGTAAATGATTAGCAGGAAGTTACGGTCCAAGCAGGATGCAAATGTTCAAACATTCATGTGGTGATGTCGTTTCTGCTGCCAGCTGAACACAAGTCAGCCTGTTCTTTAGATGCACTCTCGTCTACACGCTGCATTTGTCTGCACACTGGCTTCTTCATTCTGCTTTTCATGTAAGTTCATTAAAGTTCTGCCTTCATAACTTTAAGTCTTTAAGATGATGACAGAAAAATCTGAATGCAGTCTGATTTTACCTTTTTTAAAGTCTTTAAATCACCAAATTCTTCTCGTTTGTGCTGCACACACAGATTAAAAGCATTGATTTACCTTAAACACCATGTGAAGCATCATGGCGAGCCCGCTCTTGCCCGGGTACTTCCCGGCCGTGTTCAGAGGAGACAGATCAAACAGGCAGGCGCCCGTCTCGTGGCAAACCGCGTGGACCAGCATCTTTTTCCCCACACCTGTGGGTCCGACCAGCAGGACCGACTTGATCAGAGGAGCCTTCTCATGAACCGCCTGAGAGCCTGAAAGTGACGTCGTATTATTTCAAACTGCAGATGTTTTCTGTCCCGTCGATGTGAAAGATCAGCGCTGGCTTTAATACCTAACGGCAGAACTGCGTACAGAGACATGACTTGTCGCACATCTGACAATGACGGCATGGGCTCGATGTCGTGTTGCCTCAGCGTGGTCCCCAGGTAGCTATAGTCACCTGGGCAGGATACAGGAAGTCACCTGTTTGTTAGTTTCACATCGACACAAATGTTCTGCAAAACCATCGTCATGAATAAATCATTGCATTACAAATCAGCATTTTATTTAATCTGCACTTAACTGAACTGTGATGTATGAATTTAGACAGTCGGTGCAAACATTACATCGAACAGCATCAGATTAGTTTTAGCAACGCGCGCCTGGTGACTGGAAGTCATAAACCAGCAGAGGGCAGCACATCCACACGCCATCGCTTCTACTTGAGCTCAGCGGTGAACTTCCTGTGGAGTACCAGCACACGCACACAGAAACAAGACGACCAGAGTTACAATTAGACAAAATTACCCAAGAAATCCTGCAGCTGAACGTCATGTGTCTGCTTCAGTAAGCCCTGCTCCACCAGCTCCTGGCACAGAGACTGCAGAGTCCTGCAGACGTGAATAAAAGATGAGCTTTAAATCTCTCTGCGTTGTGCTGAACATCCAATCAGGCTGCGCGTGGCCTCACCGATCAGCCGTCAGGTCTTTTTCCTTTTTCTTCTTCTTTCCGCTCTTAGAGCCTTTCTTCTTCTGCAGAATGACACAAAAACAATCAGGAACACGCTTCAAGGAGTCGGCGTGAACTGCGGCCGCCGTCTCTCAGGCAGGTACCTTGGCGTTTGCTTTCGTCTTACCGCCCTTGTCTTTGTCCACAGACAGCTTCCACTCAGCCAGTTCGTGTCTCATCTGCTCGTCGACCTGGTGCGAGCAAAACATCACCCGAGCATTACATCAAACTCTCTGTTCAGACCAAACAAAATGTTCATTTAAGGCTAAGCAGAAGCAAACGGGTGGATCGTGTTGCTGCAGCCTTCGCCGTACCTTCACTCGAATTTCCGCCTCAATGACTTTCCTCTTTTCTTCCTTGATCAGCTCCGGGTCGTGCATTTGGTTAAAGTTTCCGTACTCGCTGCGATTGTGCCAAAAGTCTGAGGATGACAAAAACGCACTGCAGACTAGTGCTGGGCCATATCATACCGTTCACTGTAACACCGGTATAATGTTGGGCGACGATAAGAAAATGAAATATCGCGATAGAATATGGGTAAAACGCGCATGCGCAGTGCCTTTGTTTTCATACGCACACGGCGGAAAAAGCATCGAAGCGACGGAGAATAAAAAGGATGAAAGTGGATCGTTGAATGAAACAGATGAACCTGAACTGGTTTGTAAAAATGCTGCAGCTTCACTGGTGGAACTGGTTTAGCTTTCGTCCGTCAGATACACAACAAAGCACTATTTTTGGTAGAGCATGCTAGCGTCGTTATTACCGTGTTGTTTGGAAAATACGGCGCACTTAAAATCAATCCTTTGATTTTTCTGAAAGTCGACAGCGCCCCTTATAATCCCGTGTGCCTTATGTATGAACTCTGGTTGTGTTTACTGACCTCGAAACGATTTTATGTGCACGGCGCTCGAAAATCTGTCAAATGTTTCAGTACGACTTTGCTAAGCTACGAAGCCGCACCGCTTGATGGATTGTCGGAGCATTACGGCTATCGTAGGCGGAGCCTCGCGGAGTGATACGTACTGTGCTTCAACATAATGTTACCGTATTGTGTGTGTTTAACCTCTTTTTAAGTGTTGTGGATGTTATACATGGTTATGCTGAGGATATGTCGGCCAGTTTCCACTGGAAATGCCTTTTGGTTAAACTGTCAGCAAAGAATTTGCACTGTTACATTTTTATCTAACTTTAATGCAGATAAAAACAGCTGCTTGTTTAACTGAAAATACATTGATGTTGGTTTTTTTTGCATTAATAAAGTTGAGGAGTTGTAAAGTATTTTGTCTGTCGTGTCAATTATATCGTCAGTTATATCGTCATCGCAAATTTCGCCCTGCTCTACTGCAGACTCTAAGTATGCGCATGAAAGGTTGGTGCTGCTCATCAGGACGCAGCGTGGGGGAAGCGGTTCGTCATTTTTAACATTCGTCGTTTTTAACATTAAACAAACTCAGTGTTCAGAGCTGGACCGTACCTGCGTAGATTTTACTTTCAACTTCGAGGTCCAGCAGAAATGCAGAGGGCAGCATCGTCAGCCCCGCCTCCTCCACCTGATCGTGATGCAATGACAGCGATGAACACAAAGTGAAGCATTTTTGCTATATTCTCATCTAAGATAGAGTAATAATCATTTTACAGATTGTTCTACTAAATTAAAAACAGCGGTGTCTCCTCACCTCCTCCTCTTCCTTCCTCTTGCCACTTTTCCCCTTTTCCTTCTTTTCTTCTTTTCCTTTTCCTTTAGCTTTGGCGTTGGCGTTGGCCTCTTCTTCTTCCTTTGCAGCAAATTCTTCCAACAACTAAAAAACCCACCAACACCTCTGTTTACGAACAATATTAAAGCACGAATAAAACCTTTAAATCAGGCTGGATTCTACCTGCTGAGGGGTCTTTTCAGCAAAAATGAGGGCAGAACCTCCATCTTCTTCATCTGGGTAGTCTGGAAATGTTCCTGTAGCATTGCTGTGGAAACATCGACGAGTCAAACGTGAAACTAAACCGAGTGTGAAAAAGCTCCGTGACCAGAGGAAAACATCATGGAAACAAACTCTGCCAGCTTACCGGCACTCGGTGAACCACTGCTGAATTTGCACCTTCATGCTCTTGCTCATGTCGTTTCCTTCCACGTCCCGTAGCTGGTTCATGACGTCCACTGTGGCCTTTTGGTACGCCTCCTCGTGCTCCGTCTGTTTCACTCGTGTGGAAGCCTCGATGGCCTGGGCCGTCGTTTCTGCAGGGCGCGGCTCCTCATACTTTGGATCCATATTCTAGAACACAAACTCAGCACTCGAGTGTTTCCTTAGAAACATTAAAAAGTATCTTGATGAAGCCGCATTTTACCCACCATCCCCAGAAAAATCATCTCCTCCTCTCTGGCCATTTTCGTCCTCTTCCTTTGCACGTAGCCTTTCCACACCTGCAGTTACATTCAATTATCGCTGAGAGCATGAACGAGTGCTCGCACAGGAAAAGAAGATCGCATGTGACACGTGGCGTGTGAGTAACGACGCACCTTTTGGATGCGGACGGCAGCAGATTCAGCACTTTCTGCTCCAGGTTCCTCGATCCTGTATATGGTGTTCATATTTAAGTTTTTCATGTTGAACTTTGCCCTTTCACGTCCTTGTCGTGCCCGCTCTGCCACTTGAATAATCTTCACTGCCTCCTCTTGACTCATCTTCTTGGCCATTACAGGCTGTGGGGAACGGAAACACCTTCTGCGTGACGCCGACTCATTAAATGTAACAGTCGTTGCATAAGCGTGTAACAAAATGACAGGAACAAATTAAGCAAGAAAGCTTCAGGGCTGCTTTTCCACTCACCTCAGGAGTTTCAGCGACCTCCGCCATTTTCAGGATGTCAGTCAGCATGGCCTTTCTTTGCTGCACCTCTTTGCTGCGTTCACTGTGAAAATAGCGAGGGATGGGGATCTCGAGGTCGGCCTAACAGGACATCAGAGCAAACAGTGGTTACTATGTTGCCCTGGGCGTGGGTGAGGGGAAGCTTAATTTGGTTTTATCTTGAACTCAAACGTACAGGTATGAGCTTCAGATCATGAAGCACATCATCCATGTAGTGGTACTCTGAAAACTCTTTCTCCACCATTTCATTCTTCAGCTCCAACACTCGCCCCATCACACTTTCCAGAGCTGAATGAATAAATCGTCTCTTCTGAGGGTGGACCACCAGGTCATAGGCGTTCTCCAGCTGTCTGAAGACTTGGGTGTAGCGCACAAAAAGCATGGCCAGACGCTGGAAGAAAACGACTCGGTCTTTCTCAGGGCGCCGGGGCTCAGCTGGTAGCTCTTCTTCCAGCAGACAGCTCAGCTCTGACTGGGCCTCTGCCCACAGCTGGTTGTATGTCCTGAAAAAGTGGAAGCAATCTGATGAGTTTGTGCCAGAACGATAATCCTGAAAGGTGCATCATGCATAATGATAATAATAATAATAATAATGCAGGTCAGTGATTGTTCAAAGAATAATAAGAATAATGCTAATAACAACAAAGCTAAATATTTAAAGAGCAAAAACCAGCACACTTGTCAGCGCTGCTATTCAGCTGGATGGAGTCTCATTACTCATTAGGAAGGACAATAATAATAATAAGACTCTTTATTTATTCTATGATCAAATATGCCGCTAAATTTGAAATATCCCTGCTGTGATACTTTCTTTAGTTTGACTTATTGGGTATTTTCACGTTTTACGCACAACAAGCAAACATTAAACGAACCTCACTAACTTTTGAACAGGTTACCTTTGCGACATATTTTTGCCTCCGCGGATAGAAAACGTGTCTCTACCCAAAGAAAGGTCCCACAGAGCCGAGACTAAACCAAGCTTAGCTACAGCTAACGTTAGCTCAGCCCTCAGTGCGTGCTCTGTTTCCATAGTAACAGTAATACAGGAAGTCTGTCCTGTATTACTGTTACTATGGAAACAGAGCACGCACTGAGGGCTGAGCTAACGTTAGCTACAGCTAACGTACAGCTAAAGTACAGCTAACGTTAGCTACAGCTAACGTTAGCTGTAGCTAACGTTAGACAGTCTGTCCTGTGGTCGTGTTTCCCTCCGCAGTTTGAGTCGGGGCGCAGGATAAGTTGAGGATATGCTGAACACAACATAACTGATACGTGTCAAGACACCTTTGGGCTCCAGTTGAGCGCCCCAGAAGACGACCGGTGTTGTGCCAAAAAGTGATTGCTTGTATTTAAACTGCTATAAATAACTTGTTGATCTACAATATGTGAAACATATGTCAAATATATCCCTCGTGAATTATATCAAGTTATCTTAACCAACAAACAACATTCCTGTAACAAGGTAGAAGCCGCAATCACTTTTTGGCAGTGACTTTTATGTATCCTTTATTTATGCAGTTAAAAAAAAAATTATTGTTTACTTTAAAAATGTCTGTTTTAAGAGTAATCTGGCCAAGAAGACAGCTGAAATTGCAACAAATGCAAAAAATAGTTCTGTAAACATATTTTAAGTGGACAAAAGGAAGCTGATTGATTATAATTAAGTACAATAACACAGCTACAAAGATAATTGAGAAACAGGTAATTTTTAAAATTTTTGTATATAACCCCTTTGCAATACCTGTTCACCGAAGTCTATTTAGCAACATACGTAACGATGTTACACATAAAAAAACACACGGAAACATTGGAAATCAGTTTTTGGCACAACACCGGTAAGGAGGCAGTGGTGAGGTTATGTTCAGGTAAAGCTAATGGGGACCAACACCTGACGCACAGTGCTTCTTTTTCACGATTAATATAAAAACATATAAACATCTACACCAACAACAATAATAAAAACATCATCTGCCTCCTCGCGTTTGTGCTTTTTAAACCACCAATAAACACCGAATGACGAAATGCATCTAAAGCTTCCACACGAGCTCTTTACGCAACGAGGGGACGTGAATGCATGCAAAGTGCAAATGTGCATCTCTGTACGCATAAATAGAAGCCTGTTAATAACTGATTACACATGAAACAATGAATCAATCTGAAGACTTCACGCATTAATAGATTTGCCTCGTTATTACACTCATACAAACTTGTGTTTTAAACTGGACTGGAGTCACAGTTCCGGCAGCTGAGTCAGCAGGTGTGTCTGTATCAGATGTATCTGAAACTAATTACACCCTCCGTAACCCTGCCACACCTGTAGGTAAAGTTATACACGGTTGTTGCATGACTGTTCAGCATGGGTGGGAAAAAGCCGGATGGCTGCTCCAGGAGGCGCAATATCTGCGGCGCTTAGGCGGTCACAAGACTTGGACATCGGTGAGCAAAAACATCGGCACGCTGACAGGTCAGCTAGAAGCTCACATGCCCACAGATTCTTCACTTCTCTGCACCCAACATCCAACAAGTCGCTCTTTTTGGAAAAGTGGACACTCGTGCGCTTCCGCGCCACGGTCTTTGTCGGGTTTTTTTCTTTCTTTTTTAATGGAAGTTATAGCGCACGGAGGACTTTTTCAGATCTTCGCCCATTATTGCATCTATAAGAGGGTCGTTTTTATTTGCAAGTAGCCTGTCCCGTTCAACTACAACTAGTGATGTTTTTGGTGCGTAAAGGAGTGGCTCATGCCTAAGTGAGCGAGTGCCACTGGAAGAAATTACACCAAAGATGTCAACATTGCTTTACCACCCACTCAAAATCGATTGTATTACCTTCAAGAAGGTGGCTCCTCGTATAAATAGGAACGCATTATTTCAAGAAAGACGGCGGTGAGCACAATCTGTTGGCTTTCTCTCCTATCGGATCGGAAGAATTTGCTGAAGACAACTGTGTCCACCCTCCAGGACATACGCATCTTTAACTCCTGAACTAGTAAGTTTGAAGTTCAATTAAATGCATTTACTCTTGTATTAAACAAGGGGAAAGTGGAGATTTTTTAGAAGTTACCTATTTTATCTCCAACGTGCAGATTTGATTAATTTTGCTGTAATAATGAAAACATGAAGGACTTCAAATATCTGTGCTGATTCGTCCCTTCATGTAAATCATAATGCAAACTGTGTGTTTTTGGTCAGTCCAGTCAAACAAATGAGGCATTTCTGTTCGTGTGATGACTTTCATGTAACAAACCCCGTCTGCTCATGCTTTCAGACAGTCAAGTCATGCAGGTGGAAAGGAAATGGCACATGCTGCTCACTGTCTTCCTTCTGCTCATCACTTCGGGTCAGTGTATGAACAGCAAGGAGGACAAGCAGAAAGAGCGAAGGACCCTGTTGGATCTAATCTTACAGGTTATCAGAGACAGCCAGCAACGGCAGAAACCCATCTCCAGGCGCTGCAGCAGTGGACTCTTCACTTCAGCACAAGACATGAAGTTCTCCTCCCGGGAAAAGCCTTTCTATGTCCCTAGGCTGGATAACAGTAGACTCTCAGGTAAGCTGATAAGATTTATTTTTAGGTTCTGATGATGAAGGCATAATCCCGTTTTTACAGTTGGGGACAGCTGTCAGTGTTCTGGGCAGTGCTGCACGTCTTATTCAGGAGCTTCTTTTAGCTGAACTGGTTTGTTCGAGTTAAATTTTGTGTGTCGATGGTGCTCAGAGAGGTCAGCATCCACATCCGTCTGTCCTCAAGTGTCCAGCTAAATTTAAAGTGGTTCCCATGAACACAATGCAGGTGTGCTTCATTTTGAAAACCTGTTTTTTGACCATGTTTCTTCAACACGTGTTTAACTGACTGTTGCACAGATGGAGATGTGGATAGGCTAATTAAGGTAGGAGGGGCATGGTGATGCTAAACTTGTGAATGAGTCATTCAGCATGATTGGACTCTTTAACGTGAGTGATGAGCACCCAACATGCACACAGGCACTGTCCTAGAAAGCATCTGCAGTCACGTCTGCAGACAGAGCAGATAAAGCAGACTGGCTGTGCTGCGTCACGTACACGGCGTTGCATCAGTGATGGAGTGAAGAGCCTGTATGAGGAGACTATAAACACTGGACTTTATCTGGGAAGACTCTCCAGCGCATGTTACTGAATGTTGCGAATGACATTTATTTTACTAAAACTGAGTCGTCTCAGACATTTCAGTAAATCTGCATTAATGCTGCAACTCTTCAAATATCTAAAACCTGCAAAGAAGGTGCTCGAATGTGAGAAAGAAAAGGAATCCAGAAAATCCTTTTATGCAACTGTTTTTATCGCTTTAACAGACTCAGAGCAGTCGAGGGCTGTGCCTCGTTGGTATGTGTGGGAGTATATTAAGGGCTAAGTTAACATAATGTGCTGTTTATTTCCAATATCAGACTGTGTCCAACAGCACTATCAGTTAGATCCTGTTGTAGAGATGTTGTGCAGGCGTTATACAGCTTAAAATCTTGGCTCCAGCTCATGCAGTTGGAAAAGTACCTTTCAGACCACTGACTGGATGGAATTCATCTTTTGAGGATATAAAAAGCAGCACATTAGCAAGCGGTGCGTGCAACGCTACCAAAGATTTGTGGTCACGCAAGGATGGATGTTTTGAACACAACGAGGAGGAAGGAGAAACATCGATAAATCCACTGATGTGTGCGGCATACTCACCTCTTCAGCTACGGTTGTTTCAACAAACACGCCGTGAAGCCAGACACTTATTTTCTAGCTGGTTTTATCTGTTACATTGTTGCAGTTTTGGCAGCTGAAAACAGTGTCGACACACTCACTAATCCTCCACATATGTAGCTGTAATGAAAACCTGACTTGTGTTGCTCTTATGGGTTGTCTTCTGTTCGTCTTCCTAAATTAATTTAATTTCTCTGCACTCTTCGTGCATCTAAGTGATTTTCTTCCATATTTATCCCCCCGTAGAGCACAAATCTCTTGCTCGAGGGTTAATGTAGCTACTTACTTCTTCTGATGGGCATTAAACTCCCATACAATAATCTCTTTAGCCTGTAAGCATGGCCATTGTGCTACGAGACTGCTGCCTGTGTTGCCTGGGTGGACAGTTCATACAAACAGAGGTCCTCGGTGTCTTTATGAATACACAAAATTTCCCCAGAGTGCAAACTGTGGACAAAAACACGAGTGTGTCAATCAGTTGGAGAAAAACTACATTTGGTGCACATCTGAGGAACATAGAGAATGAATAATGTTCATTTATGATTCTGCAGTAAAATCCACAAACATTTCAAAGTTATTAATCATGCAAAGCAGCTGTGCATCGTCACGTAAAGCAGCGACACTGCTGAGATTCTTGAAACATAATGCAGGAGGGAGATTGTTAACACTGACGACCCCTCCGTCACTGTGGTTCATGCATAACTTTGCTCAGATGGTGAGAAGCTAACGGTGAGTTTCTTTTCCAGAAATCTTTTCCAGAGATGCAAACATGAAAGAGAAAATCATTGAGCATTTTGGAGGTAAGAAACTCGACACCAGAGACGACACTAGGAGCACAAACTCTGTCTCTAATGCAAGACCGTTTGTTTCTGACAACTGTCCCAGCATAGATGGCACTGATCCAGTGCAACACTTTACTGGGAATTAAAAACTCCTTTTCTTTCGAGCCAGCATACAGCCTGCTCAGGTCATAGAAAACATCACGAACACTGGGGGCTGCAGTAAGTTAAGAAAGGGTTGCTTGTAGGGCAGCTGAGAAACAGCACATGGTCTGAAGCTGACAGTATTAAGCTGAAGGCAGCGGCACATTAAGCTGATTATTTGTCTCAGGAACTATGTGCAGGGTTCATGAGTGATGTGAAAATCTGGAAGCTTAAATGTTAGATGTGCTTATAATTGAAGACTCGATTCCCCTGCACACTAAGGCCAGGCCCAGCTTTAGTTAGCACACGTCTGCTCACATTAACTGTAAGCTCAAGCTGAATTACACCTGCAAATAAGATTAAACATGATTGTTTTATCTGATGAGACCTTTTTCTGTTAAGCAGGACCAGTCAAGTTCTCATCGGAGTGCAAAACACACTTTCATAGAGTTTATCACAACACGAGGGACTGCTCAACACCAGCATGTATGTATGACTCCTTCTCCTGTTTCACGTGTTTACTGTAACATCTTAACAGTTTGTTCTTTTGGGTTGGAGTTGTCACACTATGACACTTAAATCAACTACCAGTCAAATCTGTTTATGAGTGCTAAACTCTGTGCTTAATAAGACAAACGTTATTGCTTTAAACTGTTCTTAAATTATAAAATCATTTGTGGATGAGGGGTATATACACCACCTCTGGCTAACATTTAGGGAGTAAAAACTGTAGCGATTGAGTCGGTGGCCTTTTCTCTGTATTTATGCCAGAAGCATAAATAGGGGATCACATCAGAGCGTCCAAACAATTCAATTCAATTCAATTCAATTCAATTCAATTCAATTCAATTCAATTCAATTCAATTCAATTCAATTCAATTCAATTCAATTTTATTTATATAGCGCCAAATCACAACAAAAGTTGCCTCAAGGCGCTTCATAGATACAGAGAAAAACCCAACAATCATATGACCCCCTATGAGCAGCACTTTGGCGACAGTGGGAAAGAAAAACTCCCTTTTAACAGGAAGAAACCTCCAGCAGAACCAGGCTCAGGGAGGGGCGGGGCCATCTGCTGTGATTGGTTGGGGTGAGAGAAGGAAGACAGGATAAAGACATGCTGTGGAAGAGAGACAGAGATTAATAACAGATACGATTCAGTGCAGAGAGGTCTGTTAACACATAGTGAGTGAGAAACAAACAGAAATCTGAATCACTGTCAGCCTTCTTTGTGACTGCGATGTGACCCACGGCCTGCAGTAACGCACTAAACTGTGATTTACAAGAGCAGAAATCGCAGCTACACTGGAAATGAGTTGTTCACTGTGGCGAGAATAAGGCACGCGGGTCCAGGGATCAGTGTTTTGAGCCATTTTATTGATTTACATCTCACCACACACCACAATACAACACACACCTGAGTCCCCGTGTTTTAACCTGGCGGGCGTGATTGCGGATGCCGTGCAGGTGCGTCCTGCTTACTTAACTTACTGGTAAAAGATAAAAAGCCAATTATATATATGTATGTGTCTATATATATATATATATATATATATATAGACACATACATATATATATATATATATATATAGACACATACATATATATATATATATATGTATGTGTCTATATATATATATATATATATATATGTATGTGTCTATATATATATATATATAGACACATACATATATATATATATATATATATATGTATGTGTCTATATATATATATATATATATATGTATGTGTCTATATATATATATATATATATATATATATATATAGACACATACATATATATATATATATATGTATGTGTCTATATATATATATATATATAGACACATACATATATATATATATATATATATATATATATATATATATGTATGTGTCTATATATATATATATATGTATGTGTCTATATATATATATATATATAGACACATACATATATATATATATATATATATATATATATATATGTATGTGTCTATATATATATATATATATATATATAGACACATACATATATATATATATATATGTATGTGTCTATATATATATATATATATAGACACATACATATATATATATATATATATGTATGTGTCTATATATATATATATATATATATATATATATATGTATGTGTCTATATATATATATATATATAGACACATACATATATATATATATATAGACACATACATATATATATATATATATATATATATATATATATATATATATGTATGTGTCTATATATATATATATATATAGACACATACATATATATATATATATATGTATGTGTCTATATATATATATATATATAGACACATACATATATATATATATATAGACACATACATATATATATATATATATATATATATATATATATATATGTATGTGTCTATATATATATATATATATAGACACATACATATATATATATATATATGTATGTGTCTATATATATATATATATATATATATATAGACACATACATATATATAATTGGCTTTTTATCTTTTACCAGTAAGTTAAGTATACTTTACTATAGATGCCACCAACAGAACACAGTTTAAGTATTTCACTATGAACCTGAGACCTCATGTCTACGTTACTATTCAAACTTTTCATGTTTGTTTTTACTGACATGGTTACCAGGGAGGCGTTATATTAACATCATGTTTTTCTCCCCAGATTACAAAAGATGTGCGAGATTGCTAACACGATTAGCGATGAGTCCACTCTGCATGCAGTCCTAGATATTGCATGTAAGTTTTTTCCTGCTTTCGTCATCATCCTCTGAAAAGAAAAGAAAACGAGGTTAGAGAAGACAGAAATATTAATTCAGAGGTCTTTGCTGCTTTTGGTCAGTTTAATCGAATGTGTGATACAGAGCTGAGGGGGGGGGGGGATTTTTCACGTAAGCAGAAATGTTAAATTCAACATTTCTTTACTGAAGAAGACTGTATGCTTTGATGACATGCTAAAACATTAGCCTGTCAGAACAGGGTTTAAATTTAGGTCTGTAGTGGAGTGAGCGAGTCAGAAAGAACAGAGACGCAGATTTTATACACTCAGTTCTCTTTATGCCAAAAATGCACATTAGAGCATGTAATTCATGTTGTCAAGCACATGTGGAAAAATGGCACACAGAGATAATAAGACGTCACCCGTGGACTCCTGCATCCACAACAACAGAAGGGTTCAAGTAAAAAAACATACACACACACATATATATACGTATATATATATATATATATATATATATATATATATACGTGTATATATATATATATATATATACGTATATATATATATATATATATACGTATATATATATATATATATACACGTATATATATATATATATATATATATATACGTATATATATATATATATATGTATACGTATATATATATATATATATACGTATATACATATATATATATATATATATATATATATATACACGTATATATATATATACGTATATATGTGTATATATATACGTATATATATGTATATGTGTGTATATATATATATATGTATGTATATATATGTATATATATATATATATATGTGTATATATATACATATATATATATATATACATATATATATATATATATATATATATATATATATATATACATATATATATATATATATGTATATATATACATATATATATATACATATATATATATATATATATATATATATATATATATACATATATATATATATATATATGTATATATATATATATATATGTATATATATATATATATATATATATATATATACATATATATATATATATATGTATATATATATATATATGTATATATATACATATATATATATATATATATACATATATATATACACATTTATGAACGTCACTGCTTCCCGACGTTCGTGGGAGAAGCGCCGCTCGTGTACTTCCTCACACTAAATCTATTAATACGACCGCTCTCAGGACAGAGGACGGACTCAGTGGAGTAATTTACGACGCTGTCGTTGTCAGGCCTTTTTAAAATTGATCTTCTGTGACAGCAGGTCTGAAGGGTTCACTGCCGTCTAAATGCAGCAGGGTAAATGCACACATTCAGTACAGGAAATTATCTGGAGAGTGATTGCTCTTACAGGGTTCATCTCTACAAGCGGTCATCTTGGTTCATCGGACTTTTCTGTAGTGGAGTTGGTGATTATAAATTTGAAGAGGCTGACACTTCCCAGCTATTCAGTTTCTCAAGTGAATCAGATAATAAGATCCTGTCGGCGCCGTGCTGGCGAAATCTGACAAATGTAACAATCAGAGGGAATATTACAGGATTCATTATGTCGTCATTCTGGTCATTTCTTAATAGAGATGTTAGCAGAATTACATCTTTGAGTGGAAAACAACAAACATTTGCATGGAGGTGAACGCGGAAGTATAATTAGTTTTCTAAATGCAGTTCCTGCTTTGCGGGGGCGTCTTAGCTGCGGAGAACCTTCTTCTGTTTGCCTTGCAGGGAAAATCTGATTTGCAAAATTTTAGTAATGAACAAATCTACTGTAGCCTAGCAGTCGTTAACTGTTAGCAGAGGAGCTTCAGAAAACCATCACGTTTGCAAATAGAAAAGAAATAGAGCGTGGAAGACAGGAAGAAGAAGACGCAGTGTGATGGCGTACAGCAGTGGTGCACAAACACGTGGGGAGTGAAAAGGAAACAGTCTGAGCCTGCTCCAGCTGAACTAAGGATGCCTCAGGGTCACCTGATCCTAACTGTAAGGAAAAGCCTGAATGTACGGTGGGGGTGTCTGTCTCCTGAATCCACAGTGGGAGCTGCTTCCACAGAAGACGCTCTGCCTCCCATTCTACAAACTCTGGGAGCCACAAACATGCAGTCTGAGAGCAAAGTGCTCTGTTGGGATGGCACTGTGCAGCGAAAGACACGGCAGGGCCTCGAAAACTTTATATGTGAGGAGACAAAACATAACTCTGTGTTTAAGAGTAAATAAGATCTCGTTACTATAAGAATATTAATATAACACAGACTGAGAACGAGAGAGAAACAATAGGGATGCAACGATACCAGTTTTTTCAAACCGATACGATACCGATACTTGGATCTGAGTACTTGCCGATACAGAGTACAAAAACCGATACTTCTACCACACACACACACACACAAATACAATGAATTGGAAGACAGGTTTTATCATATTCCCTGTCGATAAAAAATAAAATCTTAATAAAAATGACCACAAAAAAATTTCAAGTGAAAAATAAGCACTTCTGTTAAATTATTGCAGAGTCTCCACATTGTAATTTAACAAAATATCACTGAACTATTGGCACTGTCTCGAGCTTTCAGAATAATAAATAAACACTTCTGTTCATTTATTATATTTCATATCGCAGCTCGAGTATGCTGAGAAGACGGTTAAATCCTATGTTTTCCACGACCGGCATTGGCTGGTCATCCAGAGCGATAAAATGAGTCAGAGCCTCTGTTATTTTAACTGCCCGTGGATTTTCTCTTGACATTTTTCATCGCTTTTCCAAAACCTGAGTTAAAGTTGGCTGTTCCACACTGCTGACATTTTGTTTAGCCTAGCTACAGCAGCCTCCAGTTTCTCTTTTTTATCTGGAGCTGCCAGTCTCACTCACCTAACCCTGTGCCTGTTTAGCGTGGGATGTCCCCCTAGTGGCCAATCTAAAAAACTACAACAGAAATGACAAGCCACCCTCTGATTAATGAAATAAGTTGGTATCGGTTCATGGTATCGGTTAACTTTTACGAGTATGAGTACACACACATTTTACAGTATCGGCCCCGATACCAGTATCGGTATCGGTGCATCCCTAAGAAACAATGAACATGAGTCTGTCAGAGCAGAGAGGATGTTTCCGTCCGTTACTCAGTCTTTCAAACTGCACTGATTTCTTGATCAAATCACAGAAATGGCTGAAAATTACAGAGCCCCGCAGGGGACATGGGAGAAAAAAAAATTAAGACGGACTTTTGCGAGATCTCGCAAAACTTTTGCGAGATCTCGCAAAATAAACTCAGGATCTCGCAAAAGTTTTGCGAGATCTCGCAAAACAAACTCGGGATCTCGCAAAAGTTTTGCGAGATCTCGCAAACGTTTTAGCCGCATTCTTCGGACGCTGGCTCGAAGCCGACCGGGAGGTCGAGGCACGATGTGCCGGGAAAGCGGTGTTCCTCCCGGCTGTAGTAGGTCTCGACCTCCCGTTAGCTTCAAGCTAATGGGAAGAATGCGGCTAAAACTTTTGCGAGATCTCGCAAAAGTCCGTCTTAATTTTTTTTTCTCCCATGTCCCCTGCGGGGCTCCGTAGAAAATAGCTTTATTGTTATTGTTATTATATAACAATTAGTTGTATTGGGTGCGTTATTATATAATCGGCCCATAGACCCATAGACACGCCCCTGTTTGTGGAAAGCTGGGACGTAACACGGAGGAACGCTGGACGCCACTAAGGACACATTTTTAAAAGCTGACTTCCTCTGAAATTCAAGACCCGTCAAAATCCCCTTTTCACTAAAAAGAGCTTTTGTTTTATTTGTTTGTATTATTTGTTTAAAGGGGTGAAAGGATGCAGGAACGAGTTCATCCTCATCAAGGTTTTATATTTTCTTTTGATCGCAGGTCCCAGAATAACAGAAGAAGGATCGATGTGGTGCCAAGGAAGTGCCTTCAAACCCACAGCAGTCATGAGAACGTGGTTGTGTTTCTAGTGTTTCTAGTGTTTCTACTTTCTGTTGTTCCCGCTGTCATCGATCGTTGGTTGTTTTTGAGTGGATGTACCTGTATATACCATGTATCTGTAAAGAAATATTAATTTAATATTAAATGCACCTATTTATTGAGAAGGAATGTATATAATAATTTCACAGTCATTCAAAATTTGATTCTTTTTGGTTATCACAGGTTTGGATGAGGAAGAAGCTTCTTTTCTCATCCATGTATACGACTCCCACTGTTATATCACGCTCTGTCATTGACTTCATTACCTTTTATTTGGCACTGGAGTGAACTAAAGGCTGGTGATGATGCACTGCAGTACTGAACAATAAAGAATACTGAAGCACAGCATGTCGCCATCATTGAAGATGAGGGGAACTGGTGGAGAGCAGTGTGATGAGTAGAGCTCAGGATTGCAGCCTCTCCAGGCTGCAGAGGAAACACCGCTCGGTGTCGTGAACGAGACGAGTTTCATTGTTGTTGTTGTGGGAATACGTCTTTATGCTCCTTCTGGCCCGAGTATTTCTTCTTCTTTCAGTTTTCAGCACCTTTCTGACGCTCTGAACACGACCACCATTACTAAACTCTCCTCTAACTGCAGCTTGTTGCAAAATGTCTGGCAGATTCCTCGCTTGTCTCTGGCAATCACACACTCGATCTTAGCTGTCAGAGATCTTGGACTCAGCGGGATGTTGAGCAACTCGAGCTCCAAAGAACCAGCTTTGGATAAGCTCAGCAAAGGTTTGATGAACTCCTCAAGTAGTCACACGTGAAAGGCATTTTTCAGAGCTGTTGATAGGGAGAATCTAAATTAGCTACACGATGGCTGATGCTGGGCTTTGAAAACATCTGCGTACCGTGCGAAAGTTTCTTGCAGTTTACAAGTGCAATCAAGCAGGGAAAGAAAACCGTTTGATGAAAGTTTGTTCACGATAATCCAAATTCACTGATTGAAATGTGCTTTGTGCTCAGGCCTCAGGCCACCTGCTGTATCAGGTAACAGGCTGAACCGAGCGCAGTCTCCAACTCGTCTGACTTCATGCCAGAAAAGAAAGAAATGTTTTTTCTTCCAGAGCTTCTCTCGTGTTTTCTTTTAAAGCAGCAAACACTGAATGAGAACTGCAGGTTGTTCAGTGACGGATGGAGGCGTCCGAGCTGCTTTAATTGAATTCACTGTGAATTTCAGGGACGGGGGTCAACTTGGCTGTGGTTACAGTACAGAGCTCTAAACTGCTGACATAATAAAAAGGTCAGAAATCTATTTTTCATGTCGTATCGTCTCGTACATTACTGCTCTGAGAGCAGAGACAGTGATTGCTGTTTTTATTTGGGAAATAAATGATCCCCGTACACGTGGGGATGCTGATAAGCTAAGA
This sequence comes from Neolamprologus multifasciatus, assembly GCF_963576455.1. Lineage (NCBI taxonomy): Eukaryota > Metazoa > Chordata > Actinopteri > Cichliformes > Cichlidae > Neolamprologus > Neolamprologus multifasciatus. The sequence goes on along the minus strand of NC_140460.1, from coordinate 474,863 downwards.
AAACTTGCGCTAAGCCAAGATTACAACAGCTCTGCTCTCACGTCAGGATGTCTCTGCAGACTGAGCAGGAAAGTTCTTCTTAGGCTGGATCATGCATTATTCAACAAAGTTTGGCCTGTTGTGGGATCGTTAAAAATCATCTGCAGCCGACATCAGTTCAAAGGGTTGTGAACTTAAACTCCGTTGAAAATATGTGCGTGGGGGGGTCGGGTTGTTTTTGATGATGTACAGATCCTATCAGTGTTTCCAGCATGATAGGAGATGTCTTTGCTCTGCAGGGCAATAAAATCGGTGATAGCCTCCCTAACACAAATCAAAGTTGCTTAGGAACAGACGAATCTGGCTCAGAAATTTATGCCCCACCAAAAACCCGCACATTGTAAAAAAAGGATCCAGATGAAGCACTTCCTCTGTGGCGTTCTGTGCGGTAATGAACTGGACCAATTAGGCAAAAGGGTGATGTTTTCAGCCCAAACTGTAAAAGGATTAGGAAGCTAAAAATACTGCTCGCGCCCCACGGGATACACCGGGGATCCCTTTGCCTTCGGGCAGGCAGAGCAGGGACACCGGATCCTAATCTGAAGAGGATATCACTTATCTGGAGACAAACAGCACAGATTAGGAGAGGAGACAGAAGATGCACAGGGGACAGTATGTGGGAGGGCGTTAATACAATTACACACAAGCACCAAATCCTTCCTCTGGTGCCTCTGAGAAATGCTGCTGTAATAAATAGCAAATAGAGACCAAAGCCGTGCCATTTCCTTCCTGTCAGGCGGCTCCATCAGACCAGCGAGGAGAAACGTGTTCGTGGAGCCATCTTTAGATGGAGGCTGGAGGACACGTTGCTGTAAACTTTGGGCCTTGTTCGGATGTGATACCAGCTCGCCACGTGGATGCAACGCTCCGATTCCTGCAGTTTTGTTAGCCATTTGGCACTTACTAACACATTTCATGCTGAAAGCTAAATATGGGCTCTTATGACGTAAATGCCAAAGCCCCTGCCCCATGCACAGAGAACACTTTGATCCAACTGCTTGGACCCCAAGGCTTCATTCAGTCAAACCGCCTTATTTATAGTGACGCAGTCGTCCTGATGACTGTAAAATTGTTCATTGACTCACTTCATGTCTCATGATTAATTCATCTCTCTTCTCATGTCTTTTGCGAAATGCACAAATCCTACATGAGTCACCAATAATGTCATAATACAATCTTCACTGGGAATCTGACAGCTGAAAGATGACTGCATTGTCATCTTCATCATCACAGTCGAGTTCCTTCGTGGCTTTTTTCCATCGAGCCGCTGTGGGTTTGATGCGAAGAAAACACCTGTTTGGGGATTCTGCGACCCCTGCGCAGCCGGGGCCGGTCCGTGTGATTTGTTAAGTGCGCCGCCGCAGCTGTCTGTGCGCCAGCCTCTTTGATCGCGTGTCCTGGAGGTGTTGGAGCTGTCTTCCTGCCACCCCCTCTGCATGCCCCACACTGAGTGTGCTGCCACGGTTAGGACTGAACGCACCGATTAACTTCAAGGCATCTTTTTTCCCCCAGACGTGACATATAGTTAAGAGTTAATTTACGGTGAGCTCAGTTTGTTCTTTATGTGGAGAAATTACATAAACCTGTTTCATGATTGTTAAAAATAACATCAGCGATATCAATGAAAGTGATTTGCACACGTGGATCATTTAAATGTTTCTGGGGATTTTACTGATTCACGCCAGAGCCACAGACGACCACGATAAACATCCACAAGATGCTTTCATTTATTTAGCAATTATTCTATCTTCAATTCCACATGTAATTACAAACACTTCTCCACCTGTGCACGAAAACAATAACAGCTCCACGCGGGGCTGAAGTTAAAAGCCGAGTCCGGTCCAGCTGGAGGAACGTTTTAGAGGGTGAGGGAATCTTTTTTTATTCCAGGAAACATTGTGTTGCAAGTCATTTAGAAACGATCGAGTCTTGATCGCTGTTGTCCGACGGTGGATATTTTTATCCGAGACGGGGCTTCAAACACAGTTTCAGAGGCAGAGAAAAGCATTACCCACAAACTACAGACAAGCACGATGTTAAAGAGCTCTGCTGTGTTAACTTGTTGTTGAGACAGTGAAACTCACACTGATTTAATAGTCAATAAAATGTGACTTTAAAAACTGATAACGACCCATCTCATAAGTCACGACCCTGACTCTTTACCTCCAGTCCTGCAGGACTCTGACAGCTCCGAGGTGCACCTGACGTGCCAGGACATGTTTATGAGCTGCTGCACACAGACACACAGACACGTTTCAATTGTAAATGTACTCAAATACTGAAAAAACGTTTCTTTTTTGGGTTTATTGGTCTGGCTACCTGAGAACTGCCCCAGAGTCTAAAGACTTTGCATCTGGATGTGAGAGTTCAGTGATTTCTAACAGAGCTGGTCTGGTAACCTGCCATGGACGCGAACTTTGCAGAGAGTATCCAGGAGGCAGATCTGGTCCGTCTGGCATTAATTGTGGACATGCATTTTGTCACTGGTTCGTCTATTGGATCCAGCTTTCCAGCTGTTATTTCAGACAACAGAAAACAACATGGCAATAGCCACAGGCTACCTAACAGCCATAAACTGTGGCTGCACGTGTCCATCTCTTTTAATGAGAATGCCCCGATGAACAGAGCGCTAGCAGAAATCCTCGTGGTCATGTCCCTCTGAGGTTTGCTTGTGCAGCCTGTTTTTCATCTAGATTTTATTTATTCTTGAGCACCCTGTTATGGAAAAGGTGCCCGGTCCATCCACTTTAACTCCTGCAGGCCGTTCAGCTCTGCAAGAGACCTCATGACGAGCAACTCAATTGACAGGAACGCAAGTTTCTTTATGGGCTTCCAAGTCGTAGTTTCCTCATAGAACTGGATTCTTTTAATTTATTGCGCACTAGTCATTTATAGCTACTATCCATGAAAAGGATGTGACTAGATAAATCTATTCACATTTAAAATAGGATGAAGCAACGTTGAGAAGAGAGCCGGAGATGAATAAGAACTAATAACTGAATTAAAGTGGTGCATAAACACGTGAAGAAACGCAGTGCATCATGGGAATCCCAGCAGCCTCGGCTGTCTGTATCATAACTAAGGATTCCTTGTTTAACAGCTTTAAACAAAACTTTTAACAAAATGTTTGATAAACGTAAAGAATATTTGCTGTAAAACATTTAAATCGGAATTCACTTTGTGGTGAACGGTGCATGAAGCCTTTCTTCTTCTTCTTCTTATACTTTTATAATATTGTCCTGTGAGCTCTCTGGGTTGTAGTCTGGATGAAGGTGCTCTAAAATGGTACAAAAAACCATTTATTTAATAAACAATAAACCCAAAATACATTTAATCATTACCCAAAACGAAAAGTTAAACAGGCATGTAAGAAACACTGTTTAGCTCTTTATTCCTAAAAGTGGTTGAATTTTTATCATTTTTTCTACGAGCTGATGAGTCTCATTTACTGAAGAGCATTCCTGTGAGTTTGGTCCAAAACGTTTCTGGATGCATTTGATGGATAAATGCAAAGATGGAGCTCGGTATAGTTTTAGTTTCGGCTGCCTGTCGAGCACAGTCAGCAGCTAACACTGTGATCACCAATCGTTGGTTTGTGTTCAGGACTGTTCCTTTATTTCTCTTTAAAAACAATACAAGTGCTCACCGTGCTCACACAGCGGTGACCTGCTATTACAGACCTGCTATTGAAACAGAGCATCAACTCACAATAAGTAGTCCATTAAAGCTGCTGTCTTTGCATGTGTGTCAACTGGGCGGCGGTGGATGGCAGCAGAGGATGCAGTGCTTAGTGTAGAAAACATCGAGCATGGAGACAGCTGAGGTATTCAATTATTTTATTGTCCACACAGGTGGTTCGTCCAACGTGAACAAGCATCAAGGCAATTATGAGGAATGTCACACTCACTAAAAGTTAATCTAGATTACATGTGTGGCATGTCACAAGTCCTGAAAATAATAATAGTTACATATATTTTGTATAGAGCGCTTTTGAGAATCAGTCCATTTACCAAATATTATCAGAGAGAAATCAAATTTATTTAGTGTAAAATGTGGAGACGATGCTTTTATGTTAAAAGGAGCAGCTGACAGCAGAAGGCCACTGCGGTGAACGCTGTCCTGCAGCAACACATCTAAAACATTCACATATTCTTATTGCTAAACTTTCAAAGACCAACTATTCCCCAAAACATCGTAAATGTCCGTCAGCAGGATCAGGCTGTGACAGACGACGCGATGCACAACGCTTCGTCTCAGACGGACCAAACAGTAACGCTGAAGTGCAATCAAAAGGTCCTGGGAGCGTTCCAGTTACGCGTGAATGGATCGTGGTCGTGTGCATCAGCTGACGCGCTGCCATCAGAAATAAAAACGTCGTTTTAAGAACGTCGTTATTATTAGGAAACGTTTTGGCCTGAACAAAATGTGTCAACATTAAAGTGTTTCCTCGGCTCTGTTTTTATGTTTCTGTTACTTTGTTACCTTTAAAGTCAACTGAGGACAAAACCTGCAGATTATGGCGAGCGCTGCGGCTCTTCGTGGACCGCCCCGGCTTCATTTTACAGACTATAATATATATATATATATATATATATATATATATATATAATAAAAACACACAAACTGTAACTAAGCTGAGTCATTATTCAGAGAGATGTTGCACAACCAACATCAGGAGTGCACGTATCTTTGTGACCAGCGGCAGATGCGCCTCTAAAAGTTTAACTGCGGAGCTCAGAAGCAGCACTTTGGGATTCAAAATAAATAAATATCCAGTAAAAAGCTGACTGCCAGGGAATGTGGCAGGAGAACAAAGGAACTGCTTCGAAAAGGGCGGCCAAATTTAAACGGGTCACAGTTTTCACTTTCTTACGGGCTCGGGCTCTGAAGCTTTCGATCGCACTTTTCTGTGTCCAATGTCAAGTTCATACTTAATAAAACCAACGTGAAGTAAACCAGCAGAATAACAAAAGCAAACTGAAAACAGATGGTCACTCAGAGAATAGGCTCCGTGTCATTCCAGCTGACAAATGCATCCTTCCACCTGCAAGAAGAAGAACAGACTCGTCTGTTAAAGCTTCGAAACTCGTTACAGGATTAAAAGGAATTTGAATAAAGCAAAACATGTCGAAACATTTTGTTGTTTCAGGGATCTGTGTGTGTGACGGCTCTCACCTTGTTCGGATACAGAGCTCCAGAGGAGGAGTGAGGTCAGTCTCCACATCCTGGCTGCTCTGGGACAATCTGCCGACAGCTAGAAGTAAAAACATTTTCATTTCGCAGCTTTAGGAACACTAAAGCAACGACATCTGACTGAAAACAGGTCACGATTAACCCGACACATTTTAGACGTCATGTAAGACAGCGGTCTCCAACCTTTTTTGCTCCACGGACCGGTTTATGCCCGACAATATTTTCACGGACCGGCCTTTAAGGTGTCGCGGATAAATACAACAAAATAAAACTAGTACCGGTACCGAAAAAAAGAAGATTTATTCATAACACACGTGAAAAGACCCAGGAAAACCGAGTAAACGATAAAAACGATAACAAAATAACCCTGAAAACCGATAAAAACCCTGAAAACTATACATTTCACACCCGAGCCTCAACTCTCGCGGCCCGGTACCAAACGACTCACGGCCCAGTCCGAGGCCCGGGGGTTGTAAGAGCGTTATAGACAGACTGGAAACACGGGGCTGCAGACAAAGACAATCAGATGAACGATGCTACGTACAAACAGTGAGGCGGATCTCCTCCTGCTGGTTGGCCAGTCCATCGAAATAGTAGAGGTCGAACTCCGTGCCGCCGCCCTCGTTGGTCAACAGCTCCCTCTGCAGGCCGAACAGCACGCTGAAGTGGCTTTCACTGCACACCACCCAGATGGGGTAGCGTGGAGTCTTCAGGTAAGCTCCTACCTTAGAAGAAGAAAGCCAATCGTTTTTCAGGTGATTCACCTTTGATCACATCAGCCATCAGCATTACTGCTCTGTACGTAAGCCACACCCATCTTAACCATTTATTCCCGACGACCTGATGTGAAGACGTCTCGCGTGTAAGACGCCAACGAAGCGAACTACGACAGAGTCGACGTAACAGAAGGTCGCCGAGCAGCAGAGGAGTGAAGTCAGACACAGATGGTGCTCCGAGATTTCATGAGTTTGGAAGCTCTGCACCGGCCAAAGAAAAAACTGCAACAGCTTTAAAGGATTTGGGTGTTTTTGGAGCTTTTGGTGTCCCAAGTGTGCGCAAAAACAGCTGAGCCGTGACGCAAACCCATATCCCCCTTATTCAAACTTTTCAACCATGAGAGGAAAACCCTCCTGACCTCAGGGTGTGACCTGACCAGACAGTCTGTGAAATTCAGCCCCTTAACCCTTTAAAACCGGTCAGGCCGGCACCGGGCACGCTCCGTTTTGCTTTTAAATCCTTGTAGAACTGCAACCACGTGAGCTAGCGCAATAATGTTTTTTGCATATGAAACCGGAGGAGTTGTACTTACATCTTATGCCATCAGCTTGTCCTCGGTCACAGTTTCCTTCCACATATAGTTTTGCAAAAACTGCATAAAAAGCACTTGCAGCAACAAAATCATAATATTCCAGAAACACGCTTTGCTGATCCGATCAGCTGTTCATAACACTTCCTACGTCCATCAGCACGAACTATCGCATGTCCGCCATGACCTGCCCGAAACCGGAAGTGACGTCATTTTCACGGAAATGTAGTTTTTTTTTACCATCAGGACCTCATGAGCCTATACTGGTGTTTTTAAAAGTTATGTTTGACTTTATGACTTTCTGTGTGGTTTCTGGGATGCTTAGGACTCATATTGCACTGCTGGAAATAGTTTATTTTGATGCATATGCTGCTTTTTTGCAAATTTGCATCATAATATTTATTTTCGTTTTTCCTGCAGTGTATAAAAATTGGTGTATTTCAAAAATAAAACTATGAAGACACTCAAAATAAATTTCCTGTGGTGGGAAACTATTTTGTGCAACTTTTTTGTATTTACAGTTTTGAGGGATAAGCCTCTTAAATTTCTCTAACTAGAAATATATGTTAAAAAAACAAAAACGATTTTACATTTTTTTGTAGTTTATTGCACTTTTTTGCAATTTATGTAATTACTATGCACTTAATGCAGACATATTATTAAAATTTAGGCTGTAATGGTTGTATTGATGTATAGCAACTTGAAATGCTCCCAAAAATGGCTCCACAGCATGTAAACATATAATATAAGCTCTGGCGCACTTGGTTCTATGGCAGGTCTTAAAGGGTTAATAATGAGTTCACTCATTTACAAACACGCTACAAGTTTTTAGGAAAACTCCAGTTAAAAATGAAGATTTCTGAGTACTGGTTTCCAAATGCTGCGTCACACATGTTGACTTGAATATCATATAGATTCTGTAATAGTTTAAGAATATACTTCCTCATCCTCAGAGTGAACGATGGGCCTGAAGTCAGCGTTTGTAACATGAATCAAACTGGTATGTGGTCTGTTAGAGGGTCGGTGTTTCTCACCTTACAGATGTTATAATGTTCAAACAAGGACAGCAGGCCGACGTCACAGTGACCTTTGACCCCTTTGAGCAGAGTCATGTTGCCGTTGCCCGAGTCCAGCTCCACGTCATCATCAAACACATTGGAAACTGCTCTGCCGCACAGCAACAGGTTGACCAGCTCCTGGTGAGAAAACACAGTTATTACTGTGTCGTGTTTCTGTGTGTTACCTCCTGTAAAGCTCAGACAGATAAAAGCTTTGGAGGTTGGGTACGTCCACCAAGGTTTCTACAAGTTCAACTTAATGATCTGTTGGTCAAAAAAAAAAAAAGCCCTTATAACTTTGAAAGTATGGTTCTTCTAAGCGCGGCGCGTACTGTCAACACGTATGTTCAAAAACAACAAAGACAACATGAAGAAATGTTCCTGTGACAGTAAACGGCACAGAGAGCGAGCGGCCGAGCGTTTCATTGCTTTTTCACTGCTCAGTTAAAGAGTATTGTTGAGGATTTAGTGACACCTAGAGGCGAATCTTCCAAACTAAACTTTAAAGACACCTGATGTCGCAGCATCACTGCAAACAGCAGATTTTAGATTTACAGCCCAGAAACACAACAACACTTTAAAAGCTGATGTCACAGCATCACAGCATCCAACTAGCACAATACCTGTGTGCAGTACCCATGGGCTCCAATCAGCGTGGTGGTGGGCACATCCATATCTTCCTGCACTCTAAACAAAGAAGAAGCACATCACAGTTGTTTCACAGTCTGGTTCCAGCAACTTTATTCTGCATAAAAGGTGTTTTTAAAAAAAGTACTTTTGAATGGATCGCGAGAGAACAGCAGACACAGTCAGCAGCACGCAGCCCAACATCCCAGGTTCAAACTGTGGGGAAAAGCAGATAAAAAGGAAAGTGGATGATAAAGTTTTGTGTCCTCAGAGGGAAAAGGAGAAGAAACGTGATTCTCTCACTTGCTCAACATGCTGCTCAAGGATCAACTCCAGGTCTCTGAGGTTCTCCACAGTCAAACAGGTGATCTAGAACAAAGACGAGTCGTAAAACTTCAGCAGAACAAAGCTTCCTGGTTATGGCTGTTTGACAAATATCCTTTTATGAACCTCACCAGTTATCTCACATTCACTCTGATTAGCTTCAGTGCAAATATAAAACATGTACCTTTTCAAGCACCCCCTCAGATCTGTAGGGTCGAGCTGCGATGAACTGATTTCTCCCTGAATTTCTGTTTCGAAACAACAAAATCACAGCAACACCTTCAGAAACGTAGCGACGCGAGAGCAGACTCACACCAACGCACTTCTTAACATCTGTATCTGCAGATATCACACCAATAAAACGGTTGTGTGCGTCAGTAAAACTGGAGATCTCACATTGCAACCGTGGCTTGTTTTTCCTCGCCAGCCCTCCACAAGATCTCAGCCAGAGCTAAAACGAGACTCTTTCTCCTGATGCTGTTGGACGGTCTTAACCTCCTGAAGGGGGAAAAAAATCTCATGTGAGTGAGAAGCGGCCGTCTCTGGTAATAACACGGTTGAAACTGAAATACAGAAGTCACCTGCTGAATATCATTCCCTCGTGTGAAGTAACAGCTTTAGAAAGTGACTGGAATAAAGTGCTCGGAGGTTCATGCCATGAACTAAAGGGTGACTTACTGCAGGCCCACTGTACAGCTCTCAGTGCTTTCAAACAGCAGTTTCTTGAGAACAAAGGCTTGAACAGACGCCAGAACTCCACACGGACCTCCCTTAAAAAATTCAAAGCCACAATTAAATAAAGCCTGTGAAAATAAAAACAATTTAAGCATCTGGCTTGATTAAAATCACCTTTCTCTGCACAATCCCATATCGGAGGTCATGCGTGTCTGAGAACGTGAAGCCCTGATTCCTCCACTCAATATTGAAGCAATTTAGGCTGGAACCAAGAAGAAGTGTTTTTAATTCCTAGAGGGAATAAACGGAAAACAAAGACATAATCAAAGGCAACCGCAGAAAGTCTGCGCAGCAGTTTGAGAGAAACGCTGGTGTGAATCACCCACCGTGGCAGTGCGCTGGTCCATCGGCCGACCGGCAAGGCTGCGTTCGGGAAAGGTTCCCCGCAGAGGGGCGTCGCAGAGTTCTCGCAGGTCGTCATCATAATCCTCGATGTCATCTAAAAAAGTAACACAAATATATCCATGAAAATCAAAAGTTAGTTGTTTTCAAAGGGCGAGAAACAATCAGTGAAGCCTCGGACCGCACATACAGAAAGAATTTGCCCTAAAATAAACTTTACGATTAGATGAAGACAGACTAATGCCGCTTTTAAACGATGAGTTCCCTTTTAATGGGAAACGATTATCCAAACCTTAAACTAATAACTGGTTGTGCCACAAACAGCAATTTTGGACCAGTTTTTTGGGAGAATTGCTTCAATCCAGTCACAATGGGGGCTTTTTTTTGCCCTTTTTGTTTAAGGTCATTCCAAAAGTGTGAGTATTTGTTTTGCTGCCGGTGTGCTTCAGGGCTTTGTGCACTTGAGCTTCACAAACAAACGTATGATTAAACATTCTCCTTCTGGATTTTATAGCAGAGAGCAGAATTTGTGGTTCCATCAATTACATCAGTCATTCGGGTCTCAAAGCAGCGAGGCAGCCATCGAACTAATACTACTGACTCATCAGGGAGAGTCAGGGTGTGGCTGCTGACATCCACCTCAGCTTTAACCACTTTGTATTTACTCGGGTTATCACGCTCTAAGGTTTGTTTGGTTTTCTGAATGCTTAGGTGACAAATCTGCAAAAGAAATCAATAAATCAATAATCAGAAAGGGACAAACACTTTCTAACAGCCCTGTACTGCACAGCACTTACCCAAGACCATCGCAGACGCATCCAGATCAGCCACACTCGGCCTGGTCTTTGCTCTAAAAAGGAAAACAACGTGTAAATATTGAGAACAAAGCCTGGGAAAGCACGAAGCCATTACTTATTATGTGGAGTCAAACAACTTAAAGCTATTTTACTTTGTTGTCGTCACCATGTTCAGTCTCACTCGTTCAAAGCTGTTTTCACTCGGGGTTCTCTGGGAAACACTCGGCGCCTCGTGGCCCCCTCGTACACAGTCAGCTGAGCCGATTCCACTTCTGCTGCCTTGTAAACTTCCAGTCACTAAACGTCCATCCTGAGTGGGTCTGGTCTCCTCTTCTCCTCTGAGCAGTGGCTGGGACACCTTTCGACTGTTACGTTTTCTGTTTGATTCCTGAAAGGAGAAAGTGAGGGATTAACAGCAGACGAGCACGCAATCACATATGTTTTTAGGCATAAAAGCTTTAGTACCTGGGGTACCGGTCCAGCCAATATGCCTCTCCTAATGCGATTAGTTCTGCTCCTTTGGGTGGTCTCAGAGGTGTTTTTTTCTGGTTCTTTTTGGATTAAGCTCTTCTTGTCTTGGAGGGAATCCATCGCTGGATGGTCTTTTTGAACTCCTAGGTCAGGACCCCGGAAACCTGTCTGACTATTACTGGACTTTCTATCGTTTGCTGGCATCAGTGAAGCATTTGTAGCTTGAGAAGTGAATGTTGCTGTTATATCAAGCCTGTGAAAGAGAACAGCATATTCATTTAAGCACATTATTACAAAAAAAAGAAAGTAAAATCAGTAGAAAATAATGCCTCACAAACGCTGCCTGTAAAATACCTCGATCTGGTCTGTTTGCTTGGAACAGAAGCCGGGGTGCTGTCCTCCTCTCCTCCATCATCCATCGAACTAGTTTGGGCTCTCCGTGGGGAAACCTCACTGCTCACCGGTTTCTCATTCTTCACTTGTTCAATGAGATGCTTTACAATAACCTCCAGTAATGTTTTCAGAGGGTTATTGTGAAGCTGCAGTGACAGAGAGATCAGCTACACGCGTTACCTGTTGTGCACCACAGCAGTCACCTTGCAGCTTTAACACTTACCTTGTTCTTCCTGTAGAGATCGTCAATGCTGAGGATCTGCCTCAGCTCCGACCTGTTGTTGATACTGGCCTCTGTGCGCGGATGCTCCTCATCCATGCAGGCAATAGTCCTCTTGAGCCCCTGAACAACATTTCCAACAAAAACAAACAAACTGGGAATTAGTCTATTTATTTTTACTCATATTGCGAAAGCTTGCATCTTGGTCGCATGCACTGCTGCTACGTTGCACGTTTTCTTATTTTAAATAAAGCAGAGCTGCTTACAGATACGCTCGCTGGAGCAGAGTCGCATCGATATAAACTAGCAGCTAGCTAGCTAGCAGTGTTAGCGGTTTGCACAGAAACGCTGTGATGGGCTATCAGTCTGAATTACCACACGTTAGCCGACTTACCTTACGACTCAAATACTCCCGTACAAGGGACGAAGACACCTCTTCGACTGAAGGGACCATGCCGAGGACGAGTCTGTCCGTGTTAGCATAAATGATCAACAAGAAGCGGCCATGGTGTTAGCAAACAACAGCGGGATGCTGCGCCGACAGCACTGAAGAGCTGAGTTAGCTGCTTATTGTTAAGGTCGTAATAAATTATGGCTGGGTGCAGTTTAGGTTCAAACAGGGTGAAAAACATGCAATCTCCACACGGTGTCGTGGGGTGTCCTCGCGGGGGCTACAGCTCCGTGAAACTGCGGCCCTTTCAGACCCTGTACGGCTGCCGGCTGCGTTACCATGGCAAAGCTAGTCGTTCACGGACGCTTCGAGCCTTTTCGATGCCCTAGGCCAGCGGTCCCCAACCCCCGGGCCTCGGACCGGTACCGGTCCGTGAGTCGTTTGGTACCGGGCCGCGAGAGTTGAGGCTCAGGTGTGAAATGTATAGTTTTCAGGGTTTTTATCGGTTTTCAGCGTTATTTTGTTATCGTTTTTATCGTTAACTCAGTTTTCCTGGGTCTTTTCACGTGTGTTAGGAATAAATTTTCTTTTTTTCGGTACCGGTACTAGTTTTATTTTGTTGTATTTATCCGCGACACCTTAAAGGCCGGTCAGTGAAAATATTGTTGGGCATAAACCGGTCCGTGGCGCAAAAAAGGTTGGAGACCGCTGCCCTAGGCTACTTTAGCTAGCCTTGGTGCCCCTCTCTCAGGTTTGTGGAGAGGTACACTCATTCTATCAGGTACAGCTCGGTAGCACTGGATTGGACCCCCCCCCCCCCTCTTTTTGAGTGATTTGTTCACTACACATGATGCAAATCTCCTGTTGCACCACATCCCAAAGCGGCTCTATAGATTGAGATGTGGTTACTGTGGAAACCATGTGAGTACAGTGACGTCACTCATGTTCAAGAAACCAGTGTGGGATGATTTGATATCTAAATACCACAGAGATGCACCACAGATAATAAATCAATATTTTATCTTACATTGTTTGTTATGGACAATAAACAGCTCAGGAGCTGCTGCTGAAATGATGTTTCATCCTTAATTTAAATACATCATCACTGTGATTTTTTAAATATTTGATTCATGATCATTTCCCCTCCGTGACTGTTAAGTTTGGAGAAATCAGTGTGATTGTAAACAAGTGTCACTATTTCAATTATCACACCCTCCCAACAAAGAGGAACAATGTGTGCTTGGAGATGAGAGAAGTCAAAAGGAACAGACTGCCCATGAAATAATCGCTGTGCAGAAAAATATCTTAGAGCTTTATGTGACCTTGTATCTAATCCATGTGTCTGAAAGTGCTATGAAACTATGCTGGGAATGGTTCAAACAAGCTGACAGGACTGCTCCTCAGCGTCCTCTCAGATTATTACAAATTTGCTTCTTCTTGCAAGAATAAAAGAAAAAGCTTTTTCAGCACATCGATCGGGGTCTTCATTGCCTTGGTTTTTATTAAAGTGGTGTCACCTCTGGATTTATCTGACATTCCGGTTCTTCAAGCCAGATCCTACATCCCAGCCCTTTGCCAAAAATAAGGAACCTGCAAATTGTGGGAGGCCTTGGAACCATTGCTGGATACCTTATTACTCCCACTGACCACAAATTCAAAAGACCTCTCCGACAACATTTGTGTTATCTGAATCTTATCCAATAAATTTACCAGGAAAATGTTTGATGATAAAATCAGACTTAAGTGTAATTCAAGTGCAAAGGGAAAGCGAGCCATCAGGTTAGCGAAAGAGAAGCTTGCTTGTTAAGTCATTGAAGGGCAGGGAACTTCTGCAACCTGATCCTCAATAACTTCTGATCTTTGCAGAAAAAGACGTAATTATGACATTTAAGACAACTTAGCAACAACTATCAGAACTACATTGTGCCTTATATTATAAACACAGATACCTGACCTGATTTAAATGATCATCAACAGATCAAAATGGGAAGCAAGCCACACACAAAGAGATGACGTCTGATGCACTGGGAACTACTTTGAGATAACAGCCACATTTAACTGTAGAGCCTTATTGAGCCACGGGCCATGCTTAAACAAACAGGAGGGATGGTACAAGGTTAGAAAGACTTCTGTTTATAATTTAGCTACATATTAATGGAAAAGATTAAACTGTAGTATATAGAAAAGATAACAAAGACCACTTTTTATCATTAGAGGAACATCGCCAAAATCAGACAGGTTTTGTCAAGCGACACTGCAGAGGTTCTTGTCCATGCATTTGTGTCCTCACGTATTGATTATTGTAACGCTCGTCTTTCTGGGCTTCCAAAGAAAAGTTTCAGAGGTGCAAAATGCAGCTGCTCGCATTTTAACAAGAACTGGGAAATTTGAGCACATTACCCTGTACTGAGATCTCTGCATTGGCTACCTTGTCAGGTTTGAGCAGATTTTAAGGTCCTGCTGCTCACCTACACGGCTTTAAACGGATCGGCACCTTCATACCTCTCCGACCTTTTACACCTTTATGTTCCACCCCGTGCTCTACGATCTCAGGACTCTGGCCTTCTAAAGGTTCCTAGAGCCAGAACAAAGACAGTTGGAGAGCTTTTTCTTTTCGTGCCCCGTTTCTGTGGAACAACCTCCCTCAAGGTATTAGGCAGGCTGCTCTGTGGAGGTTTTTAAAACTAAGCTGAAGACACATTTCTTCACCCTGTCTTACAGGTCTTAATTCTTTGCCTTTTAGTTTTTAAATTCTTATTGTACGTGTTGTGTTTTTACTTGTACTGCTATGTATCGCTTTTATTTATTCATCTTTTTACTTTCAAATAGCTGTACAGCACTTTGTTTGAAGGCATTTTATAAATAAAGTTATTATTATTATTATTATTATAAACAATATCAAGAAGATCAAAATACAAAGGGTATAAAGGGTAATAATACCTCACATGGAAAGCCATGAACTATGGAGTAAACGTGGAGTGCACAGCATGAGGACACGTATGACAACAATGTGAGAAAGAACATAGGAAGACTGAAGACGTAAATACACACATGAGGTAAGAGTGGAAACACCTGGGGACACAGCTGAACAGAACAAAAGAACCAAGGCTCACACACGAGACGAAGGACCACCAACGGCTGGGAAAAAGGATCACAAAGGGAATCAACTTAATATTACCTTGAAGATTAACCAGAAGCCAAACAGACTGCATGTCCTAGAACACATCGCACTTAAACAAGAGTTTATAAGCACACAGATTTCTCAGAACTTCATGAACTCTTGTTTAAGTGCGTCTGTTTCACCCCCTGCTGCGCAAGAGGAACAATGTGTTTTAAGACATGAGAGACGACAAAGGAACAGACTGACCTGAAATAATTGCCGTGCAGAGAAATATTGTTGACTTGTATGTGACCCTGTATCTAAACCATGTGTCTGAGAGTACTACGAGGAAAAGCTGAGGGGCCTGGCTCTCATCTTCCTCTCATTCTTGAAAGGTTACATTTATGTATTTGCAGTTTCCCACAGTCTTTTCTTATGAACATGTATAATGTTCTTTTATTATGTGCATGTCTTTATTGTTGTGTTTTCTCTGCACAGCTCTGTGTTGGACAAAAAGACGGTTTGGAGCCATGGTGCGCTGTCCATGTCTTAACTGATCATTCAAACACATTTTCAGCGTTTTTATGGAGAACTTTTCATTTTGATAAATTACCACCCACTGCATTTACAGTATAATACTTGTAATAAAAGTACAGTAACAGTAATTAGTGACTGAGCAGCCCGGGGCGTTTCAATTCATTCACCTGCACAGCTAAACGAACCCTGACAGCCGAGTGCTCATCTTAGCTAGCTAGGTCTCAGGAGCTAGCTAAGGACGGTAGTTACGGATTAGCTTACAAACACGTTTAACTTACCGAAACAGTGCAGCGGGGCCTCGGGTCCTTCTGTCGGGTAGTCCAGTTTACTGAAGAACACCTCAGGCTGTCAGGTTAAAACACTCGGTCGTGTTTGCGTAGCGTAAACGCTGGGCGTCCTCTCAGAGCCTACGCTCTATCTGCTATTCCCGAACAGAGATACGCAAGTTTCTCCGTGACTGCAGCTGTCAGTCAAAGCTCTTATGATGACGTTTCACCCCAATTTAACATCACCGCGGTAGGAATTAGAATCAAACTAATGGGAAAGGAGACCCCTTGAACATCAATCAGCGTGATGAGAACTATTGAAAACAAAAGAAAGAATCTTTGGAAAAAAATTATCTAAGGAGAATTAATTTATTTTAGTCTGACCCCAGTCCCATCCGCTAACATGGAGGAGGCGGGGTTTATGACCTATACTGCAGCCAGACACCAGGGGGCGATAGAAACGTTTTGGCTTCATTTTTGGGGAGCTGTCGCGTCGCCCATGTTTTCTACAGTCATTGGTTTGGAACCATGGTGCGCTGTCTATGTCTTAACTGATCATTCAAACACATTTTCAGCGTTTTTATGGAGAACTTTTCATTTTGATAAATTACCACCCACTGCATTTCATTGGTATCCAGCTCCATTCATTGTGCTATACTATGGATGCATGCTACACTGGGACGCTAGTGTTTGTGGAGTTTCCTCAGGTTGTGGTTGTGGATACTCATTCGTGAGGGGACGGTCCGTCCTTTCAGGCAACAGGTTGCAGTTTGTTGCTGCAAAGGTTGCAACAATGAAAGAAATCAACAATGCAGTTCTTTGTGTTCATTTTATTAAAAGGTTTTTTTTCTATTTATAATATACGACAAATAATCGGAAAAGTCTACTTTTATATTCATTATCACTCCTCGACAACTTTAAGTGTAGCACATTTAACACAAAAATGGTTGGTGCATGTTTATCTGTAGAGGCTGCAAGTAAAACTCAGGGATGCAGCTGTTTTGCTCCTGCAACATGTGGCTGCCTCTAAATCGTCCATATAACTGCTGTTCTTTAAGTGAATGCACATCTTACATTTAACATTTCAATACCTCAAACTTAACATTTGCCATTTATGGACCAAAACGTGTGATATTTACAGAACAATGCAGGAAATGTGCTGGTATGACGAATATTGTCAGGGCCGCGCAGGAGAGATCGTTTTGACGTTTTGGTGCAGCCCTTGTCGTGGGAACAAGAATTGCGTCTGTTTTTGGCACAGGTATCATCTTCCATCCTACAGTATGCAGCTTTACATTTGAGCAATACGTAAACAACATCTTGTCTTTGTTTTTTGCATATGTGTGTTATGTGTCCCTCCCTTAGGAATGCCAAGCATACTGCTATTTCCTTCCCTCTGTTTGACAATGCCAGGAGGGACGACGTTTTACAACAGGAGTGAGAGACAGAGGGAAACTCTCCAGAACACGAGGCGGCATCAGTAGTCGTAAGCTGCAAGAAAGAAACAGAAGAGCGGTTATCCAACTCGCCGTCTGGCAGAGTCTACGAGGAAGAGGAGCATGCGATCCACTTCGTGAAGAGAGGTTCATGTCCAGACGGGCATGCAATCACACCAAGGTGGTCTTACTTTCTATTGTGAGGATGCAGGTGCTTGCTGCCGTGCCTCTGCTGTTCACGGCCTTGCACATGTACTCTCCCTCGTCCTCGGGGAAGGTCTCCGGCAGGTAGAGGCAGTATGTCTCTCCTCTCTCTATGTACTGATAGTCCTCACAATCTTGAAGCACCTCTCCCTCAAACCACCAGGTCACCTCTGGCTTCGGTTCCCCGGTGATCTTTACGGTGAACCGAACTGGCTCAGAATCCACCACCGACTGGTTTTTGAGGGGCTTTTTAAACCACGGGGCCCCTGACCTGGCGTGATCCTCCTCATCTTCGTAAGCCGCAGAGCCGTTAATGATGCTGCCCTCGTCCTCCACGTCATCATCCTTCTGCAAACAGAGAACAAAACAAAAACATGTTCGTTTGTTGTCTCGGTGAAGTTTGTCATGAAAATGGAAGATTTACTTTTTGGAGCGCGGCATCGATCTCCTGCTGCTCAAACTGCATCCTCTGCAGTTTCTGCTCCTCTATCCTCCTCTGTTCCTCCTCCTCTCTTGCTTTGGCCATCTGCTCAAAGCGGGCTCGCATGTCCACTTTCTGTTTGAACGGTGACTCTTCGGCCCTCGCTGGAGTCGTTTCCTGGTCCTCATCCTCCGGAAAAAACAAAAACTTGGAATACACGCTGCCAAGATCATCTTCCATTGATATGAAAAAAAAAACACGTGCTATAAAGTGCTCTTACCTCCTGGAAGCGCTCAGCTTCTCTCTCCTTGATTTCATCATCGATGGCCTTCCTCTTGGCTCTCTCCATCTCGATCTTCTTCTGAATCTCCTCCTCAGTCAGCTGCTTGATCTTCTCAAACTTGGACTTGAGGCTTTTGGCCTGAATGGAGCCGGTTCTCTTGAGCTTAGTGAGCTCTTCGTACTCTTTGCTTACAACATCCGAGCTTTCATTTATTTCTTCCTGTAACGATATTTGGAACAACTTTAAACATTTAGTCACATTTTCCTGTAAAACACGACTCGACTGGCTGTCGTCTGATATCTTCAGCTGCTCGACACCGACCTCGCCCATCTCTTGTCTGAGTTGTTCGAATTCCTGCTTCTCTTGCTCCATTTTCTTTTTGCGCTCCTCTGCCTTGCGTCTCCTCTCAGCTTCCTCCTTCTCTTTCAGCAGCTCTTCAAAGTTGATCTCCAGTTTCCTGGGGTGCAGGGCTTCCTGAGACTCGCTCTTTACCATCCCTTCGTCCTCATCTAGTACCTAAACACACAAGCACCCACAAAAGTGTTTCAGCATTTTAATGTTTAATGCAATCCTGCAGCAGTAACGTCTTCAAATTGCAAAAGCAATTGCAAATCTAAAGCATTACAAACATTAGATAAACAGCTGCATGCAAAGAAACCCAAGATGCATCGTCTGGAGGCCACTGTGTCCTTGGATGTGTAGGGAACACATTGATAATAATTTATACTATATTTGAAACTGAAAATCTCTTACTGTTTCATCTCCACATGCAGACTTTTCCTGATCCAGACCAGGGCTCTTGAAGAAATAATTGAGACAAGGAAACAGCAGTGCAGTTGTGGCCCATCGTTACTGATGTGCAGCATGAATCTATTACAGACACTTCTGCAGGCTCATGTGTTGGCTTAATCCACTGATGCTGAACGAAACTGTGTTTGATTGTTTTACAACATCGTAAAACTGCTTTTTATGCATGTGTTCCTGCTCTGTAACAGGAGAGCTGAGCAGCAAAGCAGCAGCAAATCAACTTGAAGCTTTAACAGCACAACAAAGCTGTAACACATTAGTGATCAGTCCAACACATGCAGACTGTGCAAGTGATGGACATTTACCATGCTCTTGCGGGCCTCAGCAAACAGCCTCTTTTCCTCCTCCAGTCTCCTCTTAGCCTCCTCCTCTGCCCGTCTCTGCTCTTCCTCTCTCCTCTGGCGTTCCAGCTCCTCAAAGCTGACACATATCTTCCCGGGCTCACTGCCCTCCAGGTTCAGCAAGGCCATCAGCACCTCGTCATCCTCGTCTACGAGCTGAGTGAAAAAGTGCAAAGACCACATGAATGTTAGAAGTTTCTGACTGCCATGGTTTCAAAAAGCAGTTGATCGCACCGCCACACAGAGTAAAGGCAGCTTAGCTCTGCACAGAAAGCTCGATAATCATCCAGACTAGTTTGTTTCACTAACCAGGCCAACCAGCTGCTGACTAGAGCGTAACATTCAGTTGGCAGATGATCGCTTCCTCACGCACAAAATTTCCATCTACACTTTTAAGGCAAATGGTCTGTATTTGTATAGCTTTACTGGTCCCTAAGGACCCCAACTTCCGATTACAAGACGACCTGCCAACTCTTGAGCCACGATCGCCCCAGTATCAGGCAGTATCAGACTTTTGACAAACAAACTCATTGACATAATCAACAGATATGTATCCACTCTGAGAGAAATGT
>NC_140460.1:232500-450000 GCF_963576455.1 Neolamprologus multifasciatus | reverse complement strand
GGCATCGTTCATGCTGTTTCACTGTCACATGGATATTTGATATATGGTGAATTCTGAATTTAAAGTAGTGGTGACAAAGTTGTTCAATGCATATTAATATGGTTAAAGGTGGCTTTTTATAAAAGGTCACTTTAACAACAAGCACAGAAAATGAGCTCATATCTACAACGTTTAGCAGGTGAATACATGAGATGTGACAGATGTGACAGATGTGTGGGTGTAAACAAACGAGTTCTCTCACAAACCGCAGTCTCTGTCACGGCGCCATGCCTCATCATGCCATGCAGATCACAGTGGGAGGTTAGTGGGGTTATCAGTCTTTGACCTGCTGCTTCCTGCGATGCCACTCTCTCTCCTTGATGTATTGCTCCTTCCTCTTCTGCTGCTCGTCCCTGTTCCTCTGCCTGCTGCGCTCCTCCCTGGCCTTCTGCATGGCCTCAAACTTGCTCGTCACGTTCTCCTTGTCTTTGTTGAGCTTCGGCACGTAGCTTCTTGCCACCAGCTTTCTGGATCTGAGGAGTTTCTGTGGTTTAACAGTCGAAAAAACGATGAGTTCGTTGATGTGGGAAAAAAATGGTACCAGAAATGTAAAGTGTGTTTCATCTCACCTCTTTTTTGAACGCCACATCAGAAATGTTCTGGTCTTCATTTGTTTCAGGCTCTTCCTCCTCCTCGTCCTCCTCCTTCTGTGAAACACCATTAACGTCTCCCGAGCTCTCATGTTGCTCTTTCTTTTCTTCGTGCTCCAAGCCGTTCACGTGTGTCTTGTCGGTGTCATCGCTCGCCGTTTCATTCCTGCCACGAGGTTCCTGATCTTCTGTGGATGCTCTCTCGCCTCTGCCCTCGACGTCATTGGCTGTCACATCGCTCTCTTTATCCTCCACGTCGTGGGCATCTACAGCTGCCACCTGCACCACCTCAGTCATGTTTGTACCACAGTGACAGGCCGACAAACACACTCTGTTTAAAGTTCTTCACCTGCAAAGCACACGAGTCACGGTTCAAACACTGACGACCAGCCGACCGTGTTTTTAAGACTCTGCTGTTAAACACACAAAGACACGACTCACTCATCACAGCAGAATAAAGCTTAAAGCTAAACTGACAGATACATGCTAGGATGAGTTTGTTAAGCTTTGCCATGTAGTGCCGCACATAAGTGCTCCCTTCAGCCAACAACATGGCAGACTACATTCATTTTACATGATTAATATTAGGGATGCAACGATACTAATTTTTTCAAACCGATACAATATCGATACTTGGATCTGAGTACTTGCCGATACAGAGTACAAAAACCGATACTTCTACCACGCACACACACACAAATGCAATGAATTGGAAGACAGGTTTTATCATATTCTCTGCCGATAAAAAATAAAATATTAATAAAAATGACCACAAAAAACTTTCAAGTGAAAAATAAGCACTTCTGTTAAATTATTGCAGAGTCTCCACATTGTAATTTAACAAAATATCACTGAACTATTGGCACTGTCTCGAGCTTTCAGAATAATAAATAAACACTTCTGTTCATTTATTATATTTCATATCGCAGCTCGAGTATGCTGAGAAGACGGTTAAATCCTATGTTTTCCACGGCCGGCATTGGCTGGTCATCCAGAGCGATAAAATGAGTCAGAGCCTCTGTTATTTTAACTGCCCGTGGATTTTCTCTTGACATTTTTCATCGCTTTTCCAAAACCTGAGTTAAAGTTGGCTGTTCCACACTGCTGACATTTTGTTTAGCCTAGCTACAGCAGCCTCCAGTTTCTCTTTTTTATCTGGAGCCGCCAGTCTCACTCGCCTAACCCTGTGCCTGTTTAGCGCCGGATGTCCCCCTAGTGGCCAATCTAAAAAACTACAACAGAAATGACAAGCCACCCTCTGATTAATGAAATAAGTTGGTATCGGTTCATGGTATCGGTTAACTTTTACGAGTATGAGTACACACACATTTTACAGTATCGGCCCCGATACCAGTATCTGTATCGGTGCATCCCTAATTAAAATCCTAATTTTAAAGTTTTTTTTATTAATCTGTGTTTTGAATCAATCATTTTAATGCCATTTCTATCTTTGTCTAATTTTATTTTCCATCCTTTAGCTGAATATCAACGCAGCACTTTACTGTCGTTTTGCTACATTTCGCAGTTACTGTCTGTCTGCATTGTCACATTGTTACCACTGCAGAGCCGTTACTCAGTATCTGGAGAAAGAGTGCAATGGAAGCTTGCCGGTCCTATTTATAGCCCACTTGTGGCTCTCGGGCATGTGATCGTGACTATTTCTGATGACTGATAGGCAGTTGGACATAGCTCAAGCTGGCACCCACATGTCGCCCCACAGACCCTCGACAAAATGGCCAAACTGAGAGCAGGACAACTGGATGAATGAGAGCTGTTTGGACTGTTAGTCACCCCACACTAAAACTGTTGCTGTGTATCAGCGTCCCCAAATACCTTCAGACAGATATGAAGATCTCACTGTGACCCGGCACAGCCAATCAGAAGCTGTGCCACTGAACCAACAGTCAACACACTGAGGCGGATCACTGTAGGCCTCACAGGTGGGCTCAGCCCCACTTCAGAAGTATCGAAGCACTTTTACATTATAGCAGAGAGTGGCTCATTGAAGCAATTACAGTTATCAATTTAGTCCAGGCATGATTTTAGGCCTACAACACACTGCTGGAGCCAGGGCGTCTGGTAGGGTGTAGCTTGATTTAGGGACGGCTGATTGGATTTTCCACCCTCATTTTAAGAGGTGAAAGTCAGACAGTGACAGTGTTTGTTGCCCTTTGTGGATCTTCACGCCATATTCTGACTGTTTCAATTCCAATTTAGAGGTTGTTTTTTTTAAAAGAAATCCATTATAAATCTATTTCTGCTGATAAATAAAAAGAACCTGCTTTGTAATAAATACTCTCAATATTTAAACAAAAGTGATTTCTGTGCACAGCTGGCAAAATCCTGACATAAAGCCTGATTCTAACCTCAGTCACGTTTAAAACTATTATTAAGCAGTGAAGCTAGAGCCACACAATGAGCATGGCCGCAGTGACCAAAGGGTTGGTTAATTCAGGGTGTAGGTAAATAATCTAAAAACACACTTTGGTCTTTTCAAACCCCCCTCGTGCTACAGAATTATGAAAGCAGACGTTACCTCTTCAGTGCTTTCGTCCTCCTGCTTTGATTGATTTTATTTCTTATTCCTCTGGGAAGCCACA
The DNA here is from genome assembly GCF_963576455.1 of Neolamprologus multifasciatus. Lineage (NCBI taxonomy): Eukaryota > Metazoa > Chordata > Actinopteri > Cichliformes > Cichlidae > Neolamprologus > Neolamprologus multifasciatus. The sequence continues at coordinate 446,771 of NC_140460.1, read as the reverse complement.
AAACTTAGAGTGCGGAACAATCCGAGCGACCGCTTCCACCCACTCCACTGGCTTCTGGTTGCTGGTTGCCTGTTGGTGAGCAGTTTCCTTAAAAGTACCGTTACTTTCTACCGGATACTGCATTCCGCGCGCGCCTGCTGCAGGTTCAGCTGTTCAGCCCCGCACGCGCTCCCGCACACATGCGCGCGCACCGGCGCACGGCCCTATCGCGGTCATTTACTCACAGCTGCACAAATAATCTCGAAGCCTTTCTTTTTAATTTTGTTTAAGATGAACAGAAATAAATACAGTAACTGTTCTGGAGGATTTCTGGCTACAGACAGCGTTACTTTTGTCAGATTATTATTTATGTATTTATGAAAAGATCGTTACAAAAGTGTAATTAACGAGCTAATTATTGCTGTTTATACCAATGACAACAGATGGATAGGTTATCACTTTTGTGCAGTTTTTCGGTTTTTATTAATTTGTTTGTTTTGTTTTGTTTTTAGAATGAACAAAAGGAGTACCTTGCATCATCATCATCATCATCATCATCATTATTGTTGTTGTTGTTAACCAAGGACGCACTGCTGAGATAAGAGCAGCTCGTTTGGACTGTTGGTAGAACTGGAGTCTAAATGCAGATTATAATTATCTGCTCGTTGTCCAGTTCAGCGCAGATTCAGGACTTATCAGTTCAGAGGGACAGCAGCTCGCCCTTTCTTCTAAAATGACCTCGATGTCGCTGTCAGTGTGCTATGCAGTGACAGTTGGTGCTGACATTGTTGTGCCAACACAAATCCAGTTGTTCAGTGTGTCACGTGCGCTCAGAAACCAGGCATCTGTTTAACTTATCTTAAGTCAAATAACTGAATAACAGCTCCGTGCTGATAAGCCTTCTTCTTTAAACTGAGGCGACAAAGTGTTTCTCTCACTGTAGGTGGATGTAAATAGAAACCTGGCTGCAGACAGCCCGCTCTAATGCCCCCATGCACAGCTGCTGACTCACTGACCACGCAGGCATCCGGCAGAAAGTGCACAAAGTTAAGTCCCCATTCAAGCACTCCAGGAATGCTGCAGACAGTCTTTGAGAGGCTGCACACAAAAGGCTCTGCTGATCATGCTGCTCAACTGTCAAAACTTTGGTCATATCCACTTGTTGGACACGCCAAAAATGTAGGAAAGCTTCATGATTCTAGCAATTACACTGTGACTATGTGAGAGGTGTTGATATTTTGGACCCCCCCCCAAACTGAAGAGCTAAAACTCGGGCTAGTGTTGCACTTCTAAGTGAAACATGAGAGTCACGGTGCCTCTGCAAAAGAAAGAACTGGAAAAAAGCTCGAGGAGTCCTTTGAGGAAACAACATTAAGACTGTTTGAGAGTTGTTGTGTTAACTCGTTCGGTGCACACAATTCAACAACAGTGCACAGTGTAGATAATAAACACAGAGAGTTTGCCAAGGTCACCACACGTCTTCAAGCAGGCATCGAACTTTGGATTGTTGTATCTGCGTCTCGACTTTGACTGATGTTTGCATTTGAATGATCACATGAACTTCACATGTCCGTTGCACTTCCTGCCCAGATTAAAGCATTAGCTGGTCAGGGTGCTGTTCAGTGAGCTCTCGGGGCACTGGGGTCGTGCTCCTCCTCTGTTTCCGAGTCCGGTGGGGTATTAGGGACAACAAGGGGACTGCTTTAAATAGCACCACAGCTGTGGAAACTAATCAGCACTGCAAGGACAGCTAACCTGAGTCAGACTGGGCCTTAGCATCAGCTGCTGCAGCACAACAACTCAGACTCCCCTATGGATATTTCATGGTGGTACAGCCCGCGCCCCCGCGCTGAAACCCCTGTAAAGTGGCTCACCGGGTCAAAACTGTGCCATGTGCTGCTGCATGGACACACCTGTCCACAGCTCCAGCAAAGGTACACATAAGGGGGACAAAAGGACAGCGTGACCTGCTCATGAGCTCAGCAAAAGGAAAAAAACATCAAATCTTTTATGTCTCTTTTCATTGAAGTCACTTATAAACAGGCTGATTCACACAAGCAGGAACAGCTAAAACACATGTCAGCGACCCTCTGATTCTTCCCATCACACCTCATATAAAATATATTCCTCTGACACTCGGTCATGATGAAGCTCAGCCGTGTCGGAGCTGTCTGCGTATTCTCACTCTAGTGTTTTGAAGGACTTTATTTGGTGTTTGTGCCAAAAGAGTCATAATTGTGTGTCTATTAAAGTGATGCAATCCTTCTCCCTGAGCAGACAGGCCAGTCCAGTGGCATGCAATCATGACACAAAGTTGTGCTTTGGAAACAGTCAAAAGGCAAACAGAAAGTAACAAAGTGTGATGAGCAACAGCCCGCTCGGGCCCAGAGCAGCACTCATCTGCAGGTTGAGCTGGATGATTGCATTTTTAGAAGAAATTGCTGTGTTCTGGCCAGACTTGGCAATGCACTGTAGGACATGAACTCTGTGATGCCTCTGCCTTTTCTCCAGCCTACATAGTTAAATGAGATCAAATTAGGTGGTCTGGAAAGAACAGAACGACCCTTTATCAGCTGAGACATGAACAGATGTTTGTGCTGTTTTCAGAAGAACAAGCAGACTGTTGTTCGGCTCGTGCCCCCTTAACATGAGATCAATGTGGTTTTATTTGGCTCTTCTATGTTAAAGTAGGGACTTGGAACATTTTCATAATAATGATTCAAAACAGCCCAAAGTTAAAATATTCCAGTCATCTGATAACAGGCACTGGTTTCCACTCTGCACCACTGGCTTGGTGACAACCCTCCGAGGGACGGTTATTATGGTACTGCCCATGACTGGACACAATATCTTAACAAGGACAGATCTATATGTAATCGTGCATCAGTCAGCAGCTGGTCTGAAAGCTGGTTTATCCTCCTGTGCTGTTAAACAAATTAAACCTTGTGTACATTTTTCTTTGCCAGACCTTCATCGAGGCGCCTTCCTGTCAGCGTGGATGCAGAATATGAGCGTCTCTCACTGCCCCCTAGTGGAAACAAGGGGAAAATACCTGTGACGGTCCTGACCGTAAAATGAAAGGCAAGAAATATATCATGTGAGCTGGTGACTAATTATAAATATTCATTATTCTGCAGTTTAACCTCTTAAGCCCCAAGCCTACCTGATCTCCTGCTTTTTGCCCCCGTATCAGGGGGCGTTGGGGCTTAAGAGGTTAAAGGTTGTTCAACGACCTGAGCAAACTAAGAAACTCATTATGATGTGTTGACCTGAAGCGCCTTCATTAAAAGCCTGTGTGTATGTATTTGCATTGATGTCATCAGTTTGTGTCACTGTGGCTGAACCAGTTATTAAGTAACAAAAAGCGTTACTTCACTTTAGAGCCTTTCAATCTCACTGAAATGTGAAATTAAGTGATTTTATGGAGAGAAGATTTTCTTTGACTGTTTTTTTGTTACTTTATTTGAGCTTTGAATACTAACACCCTTGTTTCTTTTATTTCCATAATGTTGTGAAACATGTGTCTACAGGTGTGTTTATGCTTTATTGGTAGAGCTGTAAGAAAGTCAAACATTAATCATAAACAGTGGATTTCAGACTATGGGCTGGGCGCTGCTGGGCACAGAGCCAGTGGACGTGTGGGTGTGGACTAGTGGAAATATCGATTGAAATTAAGTTAAATGAACCTGATGTTTGTTGTCATAAAATGATGACAAATATATACACACACACACACACATATATATATATATGTGTGTGTGTGTTTGTGTGTGTGTGTGTGATTTTTGTAGAAAAAAGTACAATTTTCTTATATCCCACCTACCTTTATTTCACTAAAATGTGACATTTGACATGTTTTCAGCTTCCAGAGTTAAAGTATCTTCTTCTTTTGGGTTCCAACACACCAACCCTCTGCCTGCTCTGCTTCAGTACATTCATGAATCTTCTCTGTGGTCTTTCTCTTTTCCTGCTGCCTGGCAGCTCCATATTTAAGATCCTTCCTCCAACATATCCATTGTCCCTCCTCTGCACATGTCCAGACCATCTCAGCTTTTCCTTTCTCATTTTGTCTCCAAGCTGGTCATCCTGAGCTTCCACTCTGATGTACTCATTTCTAATCTTGTCCGTTCTGGTCCCTCAGGCCAAAAATCTTTAACTCTGCCACTTCCAGTGCTACCTCCAGCTCCTTCTGTCTTGTTGTCAGTGCTGCCATCTCTGAACTATACATCATAGAAGGTCTCACTAAACCTTCCGGGCATGAGCTGATGTCTGGATATTCTAATAGAGAGCAGAAGTCACGATTCCATCAATTACAGTGTGCAGTCGTCCAGGTCCTGAAGCAGCAAAGCAGCTCAGACCATCATACTAACAGCCTAGCTATGATGGTCTGTTTATGAAAAACCTTCCAAAAAGCTCTGTTTTTGTCTCGTCAGTCAGCAGATTATTTTTCCAAGAGTCTTGGGGATCATCAAGATGTTTTTTTTGAAAATGTGAGACGAGCCTTTGTGTTCTTTTTGGTTAATAATTTATTTAAATAATTTTGGTTAATAGTGGCTCTTTCCGTTTTTGCCCACTCTGTCTTCCTTATTGTTGAATCATCAACACTAACAATGACTTAACAGGTGACGCCTGCAGTTCTCAGACATTGTTTTAGCCCTGTGTGGAAAGCTTTTTGACACAGGGCCAGGTAGGTTTGGATGGCTTTTTTCCCCGTAATAATTTAAACCATTTGTCTATTATTATTTGCCTGATTGTGACAAATGTGCAAAAAAAATAAAAAGATAGAAATCTATTTATATATCTGTATGAAAATGTGTGTGTGTGTGTGTGTGTGTGTGTGTGTGTGTGTGTGTGTGTGTGTCGGGGGGGACTGGCTCAGTATTTACAGGAAATACATTGTTATTCACAAGCATTTGCGCCCCTGTGCCAAGACAAAATACCGAAAGCAGTTTAGCGCGCACGCTCCACACATGCGCACTATTGACAGCGCCCATCACGTCGAATAAACAACTTCCTGGTCCGGGAAAATCTGACATTATCGCGATAGACGGGCTGATCTGTTAGTACTTCTGCACTTCAGCGGCACGGGCCTGACGCTGGAATGCAAAAGCATAAGTTATTTAGCCCAAACAAAGAACCGGGAAACGTCGGCGCACCTTTTCAGAAGTATCACAGCTATCCCTCGGGACTCCGCTACAGCCCGAGACATGAGGGGGACTCTTAACGTGTGGTAAGAGCCATGGAGCCGTTTTAGTGGCTAACGTTGGCTGGCTTTAGCATAGTTAGCTAGCTAATCCATCAACACCCGGGCTTGTGACAGCTGACCAGCCAGCCGGACTGAGCTAGGGTTAGCATTAGCATATTTAGCTGACAGGCTGTTGAATTAAGTTAGCCTGGTTTAAACGCGTTGCTGGTTTAGGGGTTTATGACGCTACGTTAGTGACAGGTGACATCGGAGCGTCTTCCAGGAGTGGCAGGACTGTCTTTTAGGGTGCACAGGTGCGGTTGTTTATGTGAGTGATGTACGGAGGCTAATTGATGCTGATAACTAGCCTGCTAGCTAGCATTGGTATGTCGTCGTTGCTTGGTGCAACAGTATGGCAAACAAACAACAGACTGACAGCCACCTCCTTACTTAGCACGCGTGTGCTAATGGGAATAAACGGCACAATAATCCATGTTTGCGTTTCGTCTGTGTCTTCCATTCACGGATTAACTGTGTTCGGTTAAATAAGCAACATGACATGCCGCACAGTGACTGTTTAATTGATACGTGCGTTAAGATTACTGCTGACACATAGGGTGTGTGACTGTCATTTGGCAGGCCGACAGTCCTGCTGGGATTATTGCAGGAATTTCCATGTTCGTTTATTTGTTTGTTTGCTTTGTTTGTCATCAGGGGATGAGACGAGATCGGTTGTTTCGACATTTGCAGCTCTGGGCTCGTTGACTCTCTGTTTCGGCTCAGGATGGCGCAGGGAGGCTCTCAGCTCGACTACCACATCCTGCAGGACCTCAAGCAGCGTTTCCCAGAGATCCCAGAGGGGGTAGTGTCACAGTGCCTTCTGCAGGTACATGTTGAAAGCTGCTATTTGGATTGAGACTTGTTATGATATATGTATTAGTGCATCATGCTGTGTTTGCACTAATTCTTGCATCGTAAAAACATTGCAGAAGATATTTATGATCAGAACATCGATACCTATTAATCACTCTCCTTTCTGCCTCAGAACAACAATAACCTGGATCTCTGCTGCCATCTGCTGGCTCAGGAGAGTAACAGATACCTGTATGGTGATTTCCATCCCAGTCCAGAGGAGGGGCGGCTGAACCGAAATCACATGCTACACATTAGCTTGGGCTACCCAGGTTCAGATGCAAGCAAATCAAATGGAGGAGCAGGAGGAGTAGGGCGCTCCCTAGTGCACAGCACCAGTGACAGTCACATCGATCCGCAGCGACCCAACTACCCCGAACCGCTGTCAGCCCCTGCCACCATGGCTCCTTCCCCTGGATACAATCCTTTTTTCATGAATGATCAGAGCCGCTCGGCCAGTACTCCCACCCCTCCACCCACAATGCCAGGCATGTCTCCCACATACTCTTCTGTTTCACATTACACCATGAACCCTATAACAGTCACTCTTTCGCAAAGCATACCCAACGTCCCACAAGCTCTGCAGATCCCTCCTGGACACTACGCGAACAACACCAACGCAACCCTGTACATTCGACCCTCACCATCTCAAAGCCCGCAGCCAGCACCCTGGTCCTCCTCAGGTGCACCTGTCTATCAACATCAGCAGTCCCCTTACAGCACTCCCACATACGGCTCACCTTACAGCTCCCCACAGCATCAGGTCCAGGCGCAGCCCCAACCGCAACCCCAGCTACAACCCCAGCTGCAGCCTCAGCACCAGCCCCAGCACCAGCAGTATGTCTTCCTCCCTATTAGCTCCCCAACTCTTCCCAGCATGCCCTACCATCACCAGCAGCCGCCCCAGCAACAGCCTCCTGTTTACAGGCCGTACCAAACAAAGAACCTCCTTAAGAACCAGATAGAGATCACTCTGGAGGGTCCGCGGCCTCGCAGCAATTCACCTGTGCACACTCCTCACCCCCCGGGACCACTTTACATGTCAACCAGTTCTTCGCCCAGCTCCCCTTCGAGGGGCATCGCAATGAGTGCAGGTCCGCAGTCGTACCACCCTGGGGTGTACATGCCGGGAAGACCTCGGCCCGCCTCGTCCCCTCAACCGGGGCAGTCAGCCTACACGTTCAAAATCAAAGTGTCCCCAGGAGGCCAGGCTCAGAGGCCCCCGAGCTCGCCACCCGTCACCGAAGCCGAGCCTATTCTCAACATAGTAGACCAAGGGGCGCACAACGCCGCCCCCGCACCCATCCTGCCCATCTCCGCTCTCCCGGGGACTATCACCAGTCAGTTTCAGCCAATGCCCAGACGTTCCAGCTCGGGCTCTGACGACTATGCCTACACGCAAGGTAAGAACTTCTTATTTTGGTTTGTCCATCAAAGTCTTATATTTCAATATTCATATCATTTTATATCTGTTATAATATATAACAATGTTATAATACTTAAGATCTCACCTGTCATGGGTTTATATAAGCAGCATAACTTCTGCTGCTCATATTGTTTGGACAGTGTAGTCGCAGCTGCACCTTCAGCCTTATAAATGATATTTTTTACTGCTTTGTGCTTGTTCGTCATCTTTAAATATGTTTGGTTGTCTGTGTGTTGTGATGAGAAAAGGTGATTGTCAGCCTTTTTCTTTTTTTAATTTAAGGCTGCATGTTGGTCTGTTGCATGTGTTAAGTACACATGACACGGCTTTCACGTGATTGTAGTCTTCCCCACGCCCTCCACCTGCACCATCACTTTCAGGCTTATATAGCGGAGTCGCAGCAGAGCGTTGCAGCTTTTTTCTTTTTAAAAACCTCATTTTTGTGTTTGGTGCGTTTCCCTGCAGCTCTCCTGCTCCACCAGCGGGCGAGGATGGAGCGTCTGATGAAGGAGCTGCGGCTGGAGCAGCAGAAACTCGAGCAGCTGAAGGGTGACGTCAACAACATGGAATACGATGCCCTTCAAAGACGCTTTCGACGAGTCAACTCCACCAGTCTTATCCCCCGAGTAAGGCCTGAACGCATTTACATGTCAGTCTTTGTGTGCTGCTTCACTGACCAAAGCTGTAAAGGCAAGCTGTGAAGTGATCACTGATTTTATTATTATTTTATTCACTGGGAACTACTTGATTATTCTCCCAAGATGTTCGTAGCTGCTGCTGCTTACCCTGCAGAGTTTTCACTTGATTTCATTTTCGTTGATGAGCTGAAGGACTTATCTGTGCATGTTTGTCCTGTTTGTGCAGTTTTATCTAATCTCACCTGCTGCACACGCCTCACCCGTCCAACACCTGCCAGTGAACGGCTTCAGTTTTTATTGCCACCACTTTGTGGTGATATGTTGCCTGTAAAAACACCATATTTAAGGAGTGTTAGAAAATAATCACTGAGACGGTCAACCTGGTTAAGACTGGTTTGATTTCACTGCTAATGAATATGAAAGTGGAGTGGGAGTGTGGGAGTGGGCTAATCAGAGCGGCTCGTGTGCTTACTGTCTGCAGCCTGAGGAGATGACCCGACTACGCAGTCAGAACAGACAGCTTCAAATTGATATTGACTGTACACTGAAGGAAACAGATCTACTGCAGTCTAGAGGTATGCACACATCACTCGCACACAAATGCATTCCCACACAAAGCTTTGAAGTGTGTCTGTGATTTATTTGAAAGCATTGATCTTGAAAGAGCCGAGGCCTGAAGCAGACGGTGTCGGCTCCAGAATGATGGACGAGCAGGCTTGTGAAATGACGGGCCGGTGCGTTGCAGGCCTCGGGCTGATCTGTGCTCGACCCCCGCTCTGGGCCCTGCGTAGTATTTCACTGCCACATGATTCTTGTTGATTCTGCAGTTGAGACACTTGGCCTACAACACAGCGTGTGGATATTAGCTCCAATCCTTTATCTGTTTAGCAGGAGTGATGATGATGATGGAAGCTGAAACAGTGTTTCTGGCTCACACTCACAAGTGTGACCAATTTTCTTGCGGTCAGCTCGGTGCCACCGAACATTTAAGAGCGGCTCTTGTGCAGTAATCCTTCAGTTATCTCAGGGAGCGTTTGGCTGTGTTTGTCTGACCCTCTGCTTTGCAAGACGTGCTGCAGAGAGCAGCCCCCACAGCTCGATGCTGCCACCACACTCCGTGGCGCATTGTGTGTCTGTGGATGTGACATAAATGTTGGCCTTGTGAGATCAGACGTTTCGTTCAACAGGATGCAGCAAATCACAGCGATCGTGTTCACCTGTGCAGCACCGTTAGAGTCTGATACCTAATTTTCTAACAAAGACGAGATTATCAGTGCTGTTAATTCAAGATAAGCTCGTGTGCCTGTGAGATGTGGCCTCGTGTTATTCATGTCACATCGTGAGATTCTTGTTGTCCTGAAATGGTAGCTGTTAAAGGTTAAATTAAGTTGACAACACGCAAACACAAATGTGTTTACAACTTAAACTCTAAATATAATTCGGCTTTGGGTTTTTATCCTCAGTGTTGCTGTAGTTCAGTTTGTACAAATCTGTAAATGTTTCTACAGCAGAAAATCATCAGGAGCAAAGTTGTAAATAAACATTTGTTTTTAACGACTGTTGATATTTGGGGCTGTTTTGTTGGGATTAGATGGGCTCAGAAACAGAACTGCAGCCCTCTGAAAATCCTTGTGATGAACGCTGTGTACAGGCATAAATTGCTTGAATGGTTTTTCTGTAATCCTGGAGTTTCAAACTCGAGGACTTTGCTTACAGAGAAAATCCAGCAGTTATTTAAGTAAACGTGTCACCAGCCTCAGCTGCTGGCTGTCCTTCTGTTTGGTGATGAAACTGTTTTGTCCTCTAAGCCGGCAATAAAATCCCATGTTGTCTTCTTTCATTTTGTTCTTAAAATGTTTTTCTAACCACTGGGAGGCTGATGCACGGTGGACCTCATCGCAGCGTTGCACGCTCTCCTTCGCCTCCCTTGTAGCTAGACGTGCCATCCTACTAAGATGGAGGTGCCCCCGTGCCCCCCCAGGCTCAATGGCTGAGACCTTATGTACAATCTGAGCCGTGAAAAGATCCGTTGCACAATTAGCAATAACAGTGGCAAGTTTTACAAGGTGTGGGGGCAATTCCTGAAATATTTTTCCAGCCTTCAGGTTGTGAACCCGACTTCCAGCATTACTCAGTAAATCTCCCCCCCCCCCCCCCTTTTTTTGTCTTCTTTTTTTTTTTTGTTAAAGTCATTTGTGGGGTTTATTTTGTTATTTTATCCTGTTTTATTTGCGATGGTGTTTTTGTGTTTCTTTGTTTTTACCTGAGGGATAGCCTACTGTGTGTGTGTGTGTGGGGGGGGGGGGGCATTGTGAAGCCTACTTGTTTGTTGTTTAACAAACAAGTAGGCACACAGAATACAATTCTGTGTGTGTCTGCTTTTCTTTGTTGCTTCAATTTAATATAAAAATCTTTGAGAAAAAATATTTTCCTATAGCTGGTAAAACACTTGCAGGAATTCCCAATTATTTGTCAACAAACAGCAACAATTACTTGATGCTCCCAAAGCAGGATAAGACATTTCAAGTAGGCCTGCATGATGCACGTCTTCTTCCAGGTGTTTGATTGGCCGACGAGTTGTTGAGTGAACTGAGTCATTGTGTCAGCTGACTCTGTCGTTGCCTGTTGGTTCTGACTTCACATCTGTCTCAAACAGGCTCTCTTTAAAACAAACTAAAGCTTTCTGTCTGATCTCTGCAGGGAAGTTTGACCCCAAAGCAATGAACAACTTTTATGACAATATTCAGCCTGGTCCTGTAGCGCCGCCCACATCTGGAAAGAAAGGTAAGCCCTTCTGCAGAAGTCAGAGACATTTTATTATTTTCCCGAGATGCAGATTTGAGGCTTCAGTCAGATCTTTGTCTCACATCGGTCTTAATTCTCACTGTTTGGTCTGTTCATGCTGATAGCTGTGAAATCAAAATGACACAGCTTTTTATAAAATGTGTCTGTTTAAACGTGTGGTTGCTCGGCAGCATCGTGATGCGATAGATGTGTAATTCAACTATAAACGTTTTTACTGCCTTAAGATTAAAACAAAAGTCTTTTATAAAAAAGGATTTTAGGAACATAAACGTTAAAATCAGGTCAGTTTAGGTTAGTTAGTTGCTAGGCAACGTGTCGACATTATAACAGACTCAACTAGGGCTGCCACAAACGATTATTTTGATAGTCGACTAGTCACTGATTATCTTTGCGATTAGTCGACTAATCAGATCATCATCCATTGGAAGTAAAACGTACAGCTTATTGCACCAGCAGCATCTGCTCTTATATAACTATCATTAGCTTACAGCTTTAAGTGTTTCAGGTATGTGCTAACTAACAATAAAGACAAGATGATAGTTTATTGAATTTTAATGAAATTTGTAGATTGTTTCGGTGAAGTTTAATCTGCTTGACGTTTATTCAGCTGTGTAAAAACTATAACTTTAATCTCAGCCAAATCGATTTACTCAGGAACAAATAAAATACTAAAAAAAAAAAACAATAACATTGTTAAGTTATCTAAGTGACTTATATATATTTAACCTGAGTAGTGAAAGATGGCGGTGGGTTTGGAAACGATTAGCCGGAGTCCGTGTTCTCACGGCTCTAGTTAGCCTAGCCCCCGGCTAGCTATCGAGCTAGTGGCTAACAGACGTCTCCGAAAACGTCGGAGCGCTTTTGAAAATATGTGGTGTCTTGATAAACTGAGCAGATATTTGAGGTTTACACAGCTACATTCTCGCCTGAAAATATGTTAAACGTTTATTTTCTGACCCAGAAAGAATAATAAGAGTAATATTAAAACTAACTAGCTGCCGCCATTGTTGGAAACTGAGCTGGGCTGCGCTATGAATTCTGGGAAACAGCTTCTTCTTCTTCTTCTTCGGGGTTTAACGGCAGCTGACATCCTTGTACATGCAGTGCTGCCATCTTCTGTTTCAGTCCGTTATTACACTCTTAAATCCTACTACTTATTCCTGCGTCTTTTGGGATCTTACAAAGCTTCAAACGACGCTTCGACTATTAAATCAGTCGTCGACGTAATCGTGACTAGTCGAGTAATCGTGGCAGCCCTAGACTCAACTGAACTTTCGTGGATAAAAATCTGATTTCACTGTTGTGAAATTAAAATGCTCTGTAGCTTTTCTAAGGTGCTGTGGTGGCCCCGCAGCTTACACGATCACCTCACTGAAACCCTTTCGAGCATGGAGTGAAAGTTGGCCAAAATAAACATGCGGCACTTCCCACACGACCCACCCAAAAGTAGAACTGGCTGTGGTGCAGGACATCCACTAATTTAAAGTTGCTGGTTTCTTAGCTTCTCCAGTTTGATAGCACTGAACCCAGAGCTGCTTCACTCACACTCGATGAAATGATAGTTTAGCGTAGACAAGAGGAATGAGTCGATTAGGAAGGAGCTGTATGAGAAGCAGTTCATTTAGCATCATAATATCTGATAGAGAGAAACCTTCAGGGCCATCGATGCACCTGCTGCTCAGCTGCTGGTTGTGTAGCAGGACCTTGGACAGAGACGTAAGGTTCGCTCTGCTGTTTAGTAAATGCAGGTTTCTGTCAGGTTTCACCCTTGAATGATTAACTGCATTCGTTTTAATGCAGCTCTGAGTTGCAGACTCATGTTGCGCATGTTCCACCACGTGAATGAACTTCTCTTTGTGTCAGAAGGGACACAGGCCTCGAAGCGGGTGCCCCAGACGGACGAGGACTTCGAAGGCGCCCAGTGGAACTGTGAAAGCTGCACCTTCCTCAACCACCCTGCACTAAACCGCTGTGAACAGTGCGAGATGCCACGCTACACCTGAGCTCACGCACTGTGCTGTATCTCCACTCCTGCCTCATCCCCCGCAAATCCCTGGATACTATAAGCCCCGCCCCTCTACAGTCTGCAGAATCTGTGTAGAGGTCTCATCAATCAGTATACGTCCCCTCCTACCTGCTGAGGAAGAGCCACTTATCCCTCTCGTCCTGCTCTGGTCCCCTACTCCTGTGCACTTTGACCTTTGTTTTCTTTGATGGATAATGACCACGGAGGGCTGGAGCTTCCGGCGGCAGACTGCGCTCAGACGGCGAGTGCAGCAGGCTTCAGAAATGTCAGAGCGCTTTAAGGATCGAGGAGGAGGAGCTGTGGTTTACCTGCGACCATTCCATGCAGAACTAATGACTGCCTGTTTACACTGTGCCCATTCCCGAAGGACAAATGGAGACACTTGTTTTATCCAGGACCTCCAGCTCGTTCTGACAGTGGAGCAATGAAAGCAATGAGTATATAAGTTGTGACTAATGCGAAATGTAGACTTTACACTGTATCCGGCTCCGTGTGAGAGCTCACTGAAAGAACACTAAAGACACTTGCATACGAGTATGTTCCTGGTACTTTATGCATATTATTACCACCCTGTATTATGTGTTCAACAGATGTTGATTTCCTGTGCAAATGCCTCAACTTGCTGTACTTAATAAAAGAGCTGATTCTATGTGACTTGATCCTGCGCAGCAGTTTCTCATTGGTCGCAGCTGTGATCCCTCCTTCCCCAATTAAACAAGCACAGTTTATTTTCTACTACATGTTTATTGTTTATCAGACCAGTGGGAGTTGTAAATGCATGCACACATTCATGTACTGTGATGTTGCAGGAGGGAGTTCATGAACGCTATAAAGAAGCTTTAAGAAGACGGCCGTTACCGCAGCACGCCGGCGTAGGTCCTCGTTTCACTCGTACACAGCACGTCTCACTCTGGCGTGGACCTTCGCTCAGACGCTAAAACCAAGTCTGTTGCCTTTTTTAGCTACAGCCTGTCTATAGGGAAGCAGATGTATTTTTAATGGTGCCTGTTGAGAGCGTTCTGATTTCCTACTGAGAGGGAAGATAAGGAGGCATCACACGGTAGGTCTGTGAGCACGTGCTGGGTGGTATGATCATGCACGCTCGCTCAGCAGACGTGGTCATTTGCCCTCTACCTTCCTACTGCTGTGCTTATAACTAATAAGCTTTATTATGTAAGCTGCATAGCGTGGATATGATACAGTTTCCTGAAAAAGCAGGTGTGACTGAGGTTCTCACAGCAGGTGTGCTAAAGCCAAGACTTCAGGTGATCTCACGGTCAGCCTCCAGCTCGACTCCTGCAGCTGGACATCCTAAACCAGCGACTCCTCCCTACGGAGGGCTCAGGTTCAAACAGAAGCTAATGTTTGTCTGTGGTTGTGGGATAACTGGAATCCAGGGAGCGATCTAAAAATAGCAGCTGTGCTGGAAGCTACGTGGGCGTGTCGCGGGGAAAAGGTAACTTTGAACGTTAGATGACCAAATTAAATGCTTTGCATTTTTTTTTATAGTTTTGTTCTCAGAACTTCTTGATGGCATCTTGTAAATCAGGTTTTGTGTAGAAGACACTCGTGAGTGAGTCATTAACCAGGATTGTGTTACTTCCACCCATTTGGAAGATGCTAGCTTTAGCTTCTGTTTGTTTATTGACCCAGTGATAATGGACACAAGCAGGACAGATGCAGGGACGTGCTTTCTCCGATATATTAAAGTCTGCTGGCAGAGAAGAAAGCTTGGCCAGCCTCCAGTTGTTGTTGCGTCTCTGGGGAAATGTGGCATGTTGCATTCTTTAGGTGTGCCTCCTCACTTTGTCCTCCTCAGGATATCACTTCAAAAGAATGTCTTCCTCTCTACATTTCCTTCTCTTCTCTGATTGGCTAATTAGTCCATCAATTCCTCGGGGTAGGGGGCCGGCGAATCCATCTGTTCACAACAGACCTTGTGTCCAGAACTGAGACCTACTGGAGTTACAGTTAAAGGGGACGCAGAATTATCTGACCGGTGCATTCGCTCCCAAATGAAAGTGCCTGGTTTCTTTTACATGACTGGATTCGCTGCCAACTTCCTAAGAGACCTCAGGGCTTCAGTCCAATGAGCAAGGACAGCATTTCAGACAAGTTCACAGTATCAAATACAAGAGCTCCTCTTCAGTCCTGAAAATTTTAATGAGCATTTTTTTCCTATTTCTGTTTGTGCGATGTGTAACAGAGGTGCTATTACTAATGTGGACACTAGCTGGGTGAGCTCCCAGGTTTCTCCTCTTTTCAGTAGTAGTCTTCGTAGTTTTTGGGGTTGAGGCAGTAGAGGAGGGCGCCTCCGAAAGAGAAGATGGTGGATCCCCATGCCAGGCCGTAGCCCCAGTTAAATTCATGGTAGATCCTCAGACTGACCGTCTCGATGAACTTGATGGGGAAGAGAACCAAGCTGCACACTTGGAGCACAACTGCAAGAAAAACAGACAGTTCAGACGCGAGATGCACCGTTAAAGTCGGGGTCTTCCTGTGCATTCTCTTTACATACCTGCAGAGAAAAGCATGACGGCCACAGGCTTGTAGCAGCGACTCCTGGAGCCAAAGCACAGGGAGAACAGCGCCACGAGGAAGGCGAGCAGCGTGAGGGCTGCTCCCCCCAACAGCAGAGCCAGGGTGGCGATCTGCCAGTCTGAGACGAGACAAACACAGGGGCAGAGAGGAGGGAGGAAAGCCGTGAAATCACACTGAAACACAGAGTGACACAGGTAGCTAAAAAAAGGTTACTCTGGAGAGCCGTGTCGGCGCTGCTGACAGGAGGGAGGAGAGCGGAGACAAGATGAGGACGGATAAAGGGAAGAAGAGAGGCAGCAGAATAGGTCACAGGCTGCAGCGGGTAGCCACAGTAATATTGCAATACTCAGTCCCTAACAGTGAATAACACTGGTGGTAAATTGCTACAGTGTAAACAAACTATTTGTGGTTCGGAGGCTGAGCGATGGCGGCGATGGCTCGGGACGTTTCTGAGCCACCGGGGACCCGTTGGCGGGTTGCAGATGAGGAAACCCTCAAACTGAGCACAGCCCTAACCCTAACCCTTCTGACACGAACACGCGCCTGGTTACACGTGCACATTTCCAACAGTGCAGTTATGGATCCCGATGGAGCAGAAAGGTGACAATGAGTATATCTGTCGGCTGACGACTGCTCAGCAGCATCCTCAGCATCTCCACACTTGAGTGTAAATAGCTGTCTGCCCCAAACAGAAGCAGCTGTGAAAGGCAGAAAAATGTGATCGTAGGCTTCTTCTTCTTCTTTTAGATGCCTCGCCTTTTTCTTGAGAAAACAGTTTTTCTTAGTCTTAGTTAGCCACGGGACACCAACTGAGGACCTTTGAGAGACAATATATGTTATTGTTTAGAGATTAGGGGTCTTTTTCATTGCTTTACTGTTTACTTGCGGAAACAGGAGGTCTGCGTGTAAACAGGAGGAGGATATTATGATGAAGCATTTGATTACACAGGAGGAGATCATTTAACGTACGGTGGGTGGAAAAAGGTAAACATCACAGCATAAAGGGGATTGGGCTCTGTATACACAGCTCAGTATTACAGAGTGTGGAGAAGTTTACAGTGTAAACTAAAGTTTATTTAGTCTGTTTTTAGTACATGTACGAGGTATTGTTTATGACGGAGTCTGGGAATAAAGAAAGATTAAGCGTGGCTGAGAATACTTCCTCTCTGCTGAGGCAGAAAATCATTAAAACAGAAGAAAGTGACGGAGCATAAGCTGCTTAAAATACAGTTCCCACTCTTGTTGGAGGGGCCGAGCAGCTCAAATATAAACAAACATCAACCACTTCTGACCAAATAAGGCTCAGGATTTAAAAAATGGGTCCTGTCACCACAGGATGTTGGAGCGAGCCCACAGAAAGCAGAGCACCACTTTCCCTTCAGCCCCCCTGCTTTCACAACCAGAGCGCCCCCCTCGCTGCCTCTCAGCAAAAAGGGAGGGTCACACTGACTCGACCCGCAGCTGTCACAGACCCGTCGCTGTTGAGATACTGTATCTTTCCTGGGTCGTTTCGGTGCCCGCAGCCCAACTTTATCATGAAAACAGCAGGATGCAGAAAGAAACTCATCTCAGAATTGGAGCGGATCCTGTTCGCTGTGCGAGACACAGCCAGAGTTAGGGTGCTTAAAGGCTTTGACGAGCAGGAAGTGCCAAACTATTAATCTGAGCCCCGCACGATAACAGATGGAAAAGGAGATACAGTACACGAGATCCAATCTGAGCATTAATTATGGTCCTCTGTGCGGATGTCAGGAACTGCTGAAGTGTTAAGCAAATAAATCCTTCAAGGCCCCCGATTCACTTGCTTTGTCTCAGACAACTGTGGGAGATCTGTGTCACAGAAGTGCCTCGAGTGTCTCTCTCTCTCGCACTGTCACACAATCTCAGCCTCACTCTCTCAAGGCAGCAGGATGAAGGACTGTTTGAAGAAGCACCATCTTCAGTCGGAGGCTCCAGGTTCGTGTCCTGTGTCTGAGCTGAGGCTCTGTCCCGCAGAGATGCACAGCTCTGTGACCTCCCGTAAAGAGAAAGCAGGATGGGATAGCTAACATATTACATTATTAATACGCGTTGCCATCACTGCATCTCACTGAGCTGGACGTGCTCACACTCCGGCTCCACATTGATATCCTGATCTCGCACCAGCCTGGCATCAACACACTGCTGCTGCTGCTGCATTCCTGCCTCTATGTTGAGTCTGTAGCGTTTATACTTGACCAGCTCCTGACTAAATGTGCGTGTCTGAGAGAAACACAGACAGGATAACCTATATGCATCTGCACAAACACTGGAGCATGTAATGAGGCCATGCTTGATGTCCACCTTACAGCACTTTATTACGGTTTAAAGAGAACTTTGTGCAGAACAAGTTCAAAACATCTGAGCGGCCCAACTGCTGTTTCAGACTAACAGGATCTATTTAATGACACCGAGGAGATATCGGGGTTGATGAGGAGTGGGGGGTGGTTAGAAACTGATTACTGGGATTCAGATCAATAAGCCCTAGCCAAGCACAAGCCTGAGGAAATGGGAAGTTCACTGTGTGCATTTACTGTGGTATGCTGCTGAGAGCTGACACGGAGACTGCGTGTCTTTATATGGCACCAAAGTGCACTTTGTCTGCGCTGACAGAGGAGGAATGGGGCCAGAGCAGCCCGCAGTTACTCATCTCAGACAGAAAGAAAACATTTTGTCAGACTAACAAAAATGTAATTCGCCAGTCAGCACGCAGGAGCCGCTGAGAGACAGCAGAGAAACCAAACAGAGGAGTAAACACAGACAGGAAATGTTAGACTACTCAGGGATACAGCAGGATAAACCAGTGTCAGCTTCAGGCACATTTACAAGAAAATTAAAATGAAAACCTTCTCTGTGCATCTGTTTTGACTTTTTTTTTTGCTTTTATTGTGTTGCAAGATGGATCATTACCAACAAACTGCGGCTTGAAAGCCTGCCAGTGCGTGTCATACAATGTCATACAGGGCTGTTGCACTGCTTTACATATGCATTAGATGTTTTGTACAGCGCTACAAACACTCAATAGGAGAGTTCAGCTTCTCTCTGTCTCTCGGTGGATTAGCTGTGATGGAAATATGAAATGCTTCTAGAAAAAAGCTAAGTGAGGGGACTCCATAAATAAAAAAGTTTCCCTAATAGAGAAAATTTCTGGAGTGTTTCGACTTGTTTCCCTGGTTACTAATCTGCAGGCATCTGGATCTCGGGGGAGTTCTCTGCTCCGAGCTGCCCCTGCTCCTTGGCCGGTGTAGAAACCCACACAAAGGCTCATTTTGATCGCAACAAAAGGCCAAATGAAACCCCAGCTGGACCGCTCCTGGCGAGGCAACATTCCCACATCATTCTGTGGCGCACTGAGCAAACGCTTTAAGGAAAAGAGTCAAACGGCCTAGAAAGAAACCAGCGCGTCTTTTTAATCAGACTTTTTCCTGCACTCGATTATTTCCCAATTGGACAGCAGTGCGCAACACACCGCTCTAGATCCTATTTCATGCAGAAAATGTGGGCACTTTAAATTAAACAGGCAATAGCTAATTATAAAGTAATTAACATCGAGGACTCTCTGGGGTGATGCGTTATAATTCTCACCCACAGAACAGATTGGTTGAGCAGCGCACTCTCCGCGGGGACCCTTTGTTATCCCTGAGAGCTGCGCGTCGCACTTCCATTTGAATATGAATGTAGGTGTCTGTCTGCGCCCACTATCCTGCCATTTCGAGGGTGAAGCATCCCTTAAAACTACAACACCCAACTGGTTTAAAACTTTCGGCCAACATGGTGGCACGTCACGCCAGCAGCCTGTGTTAAGCGTGTCTGTGCGGGCACATGAGCGTCTTTCTCACCCGTGGCCAGCGTGCTGTTGCAGGACCAATCCTCGGAGCTGACGGGCTTCCAGCAAGACGCCCACAGGGACAGGAAGTACTGGTCATCCGCGGTGACCCACGCCGGGCTCAACATGGCACCGACATCCAGGCAGAGAGCGAGAAAGACGCACACAAGTCCCACCAACTTCAGGGGCGTCAACGCCGTCACCCGCACCTCCTCTGTGCCGCTCACGGATGAAGCCATGTCTAAAGTATCTTACTCATTAAATAACAAATAGTAGCAAAAACAATGAAACAAATGCGGGAAATCGCCAACCTTGACCAGTAAAAACTTGCGGTTGTTCCTCTTGAACGCGCACAGTGTGGTGGCGAGCCTGCGCTCACTCTGCGTCCCGAGCCCAGAGGACGCTGCCGCGGTGTGCGCTGTGGATCCGGCGCTCTGCCGACGGGACCGTGCGGAGCTCCAAATGACGGGGCTGCACCTGCTGGGTCCTAGTGCCAGAACACACACACAGAGAGAACGTGTGTGTGTGTGTGTGTGTGTGTGTGTGTGTGTTCTAACGCTCTCACTGATAACAGACAGATTTATGTTTCCATATTCAGATATTTGGGGCTCTCAGCTGTTGTCCTGCTCTTTGCAACAAGCTGCTTGTTGATTTGAGATCAGTTAAATCTGTGTGTACTTATCTCACAGACCTTAATGTGTTTGAGTGTTTATGTATCTTTTGTTCTAGTTGAGCTCATCTAGTTAATTTCTAGGTTGCAGTTTAGTCCTTTGTTTCTTGTTTCTGTCATCTCCCCCTGTACGTCTACCTGTCATGTTTCGTGTCTGTGTGGTCCTTGTTGTCAAGTTCGTGTCATGTCTGTCTCCATATTTCCTGTTTTATTTTGAAAGGGTCCGGTGTTCTTTGTTCGTTGTATTTAGTGTCCCTGTCCTGTCATTAGGTTCATGTGTGGCAGCTGTTCTTCCTCATGTGTCCCCCTGATCATCCCTGTGGGTATTTAGTCTGTTAGTCTTCCCTCTGGTCAAGTTGAGTGTTTTTCAGGATCCTGTGCAGTTGTGTTTGCCGCACGATGAGGCTCCGTGCAGGTCATGTTCATGTCTGTTTCAGCACGCATGTGGTTCACAGTTTCCATGCATCTGCACAGCATTCTGTTCACAGTGATCATAGTTTTCCCTTTCAGTCATGTTAGTGTTTTTCCAGTTCAGGTTTCTGGTTTCAGGCAGCACGGTGGCACGGTGGTTAGCACTGTTGCTGCACAGCAAGAAGGTCCTGAGTTCAAGTCCACCATCAAGTCTTTCTGTGTGGAGTTTGCATGTTCTCCCCGTGTTTGCGTGGGTTCCCTCCGGGTACTCCGGCTTCCCCCACCGTCCAAAGACATGCAGCTTGTGGGGATTGGTTAATTGGATAATCCAAATTGTCACTAGGTGTGAATGTGCGAGTGAGTGCGAATGGTTGTCTGTCCCTGTGTGTTGGCCCTGCGACAGACTGGATGGATGGTTTCTGGTTAGTTGCTCTCTGTCCCTGTTATGTTTTGTCTACTCCCCTCTATATCAGCCACAATAAAGGCTCGCTTTCAGTTTAAGTTCACTCCCGTCTCCTCACCTGTGTTCGCACCTGGGTCCACACACACACCTCCTTATAGCGCTGTATCACCCCAGTAGAGCGCTTTGTTTCAGACTGTTGGCTTACTTGTGGTTCCAGGATATTTAATGGGAGAGTTAAGCTTTAGCCCAGTATGGATTTGGGCACCAGACACCCTCTTAGGCTTAAAAACTGTATTTTTCATGAAGCATATATTTAGGGCTGCATCAGGTGACCCTGAATTCTCCCTCAGTTATTCTGCAGAAGGCCGAGGCTGCTGGAGGCTTCCCCTGATGCTATGAGTGTTTTTTCTTCCCTCCCTGTGTGTTTGTACACCCCTCTGTATTTTGTTATTAATCCCTGGCTTTGTTCTACACCTTGTCGTTGTCCTGTCTCCCTCCCCTCACCACGGACCCGTCACAGCCCTGAGCCTGGTTGTGCTGGACGTTTCTTCCGGTTAAACGGGAGTTTTTCCTTCGCACTGTCACAAAAGCGCGTGTTCATCTGATTGGGTGCAGTTTTCTCTCTTTTCTCTTTATTATTGTAGCGTCTTTACCTTACAAATAAAAGCCCCAACTTAAAACCTTTTAATGACTCAGCCTTCAGTTAATAGATGTTGTTTTGTTAAGTTTTTCACTCCCTTAAGTCACTTTTCCAAAAACTGAGTGCAGCTTCTACCTGGTAATAGGAATGTTGATTCTGGCTCAAAAGGCATGTTTGACATATGTTTGACAGATTATAGGCCAAGAAGTCATTTCTAAAAGTTTACATTCTTGCAACGATGGATGCCCGATGCATCCATAAGGCAGCATTTTAGTGCAAGAGTCTGAGCTAATAATTAACTAATTTTTATTCTTTAACTGTATTGTAAGTATTGTGTACAATTTCACATCAGTTTTCACTGGTGTCTAAATGCATGTCACAGTGTGAGTGTTACAGTAGGTGTGTTTAAGTGTTTTATTGTAGGATACAGGAAGTCCAAAAAGCATAGCTGAATATCCCTGAGATGCTGTCTGTGATCTCTATGTTATATGAAATCATTGTTCAAATTGATTATATAACCATTCAATATAAACTCACTGGACACTTTATTAGGTACACCTTGGTGGTACTGCTTTGACCCCTTTTTGCCTTCAAATCAGTCTCAATTGTTTGTGGCATAGATTCAACAAGATGCTGGAAATATTCCTGCAGCTTTTGGTTCATACATGACAGCATCACACAGTTGCAGCCGCGTGACGTGTACAGACCTTTCTCTGTAAATGATATTGCTATGTGGGAAAAATCCCAGTAGATCAGCAGACCGTCTGGCACCAACAACCACGTCATGCTCAAAGTCACTTACATCCTGTTCTTCCTCATTCTTCTGCTCAGTTTGAACTTTAGGAGGTTTTCATTTCTATGTCTACATGCCTGTATGTTGCTCCCATGGGATTCATTCACTGGATATTTGCATTAACAAGCAGCTGAAGAGGTGTACTTAGGTAAGGCAGAGAGGGTTTGGACATGTGTAGAGAAAGGGTGGTGGATATATTGGACAAAATATGTCGAAGATGAAGCTACCAGGAAAGAGGAAAAGAGGAAGACCTCAGAGAAGGTTTGTGGATGTAGTTAAGGAGGACATGCAGCAGGTTGGTGTGACGGTATAGGATACTAGAGACGGTGAGATGGAGGCACATGATCTGCTACGTGAACCCCACAGCAAATCTTCTGCAGTCACCAGAAGTGGAAGATGAGGGCTCGGCTTTTGTTCATCCTCCCTTTAGGCCAGCTTTGTTCTGATTGGCTGCCCTTCCCAAACAGAGAAGCTGGTAGGTGGAGCTGCTGTGCTGATAAAACTACTCCACACAATGACATCATCAAGGGTGCTTTGAGCAGTCCGAGGTTGTGGACACCGACCGTATCACTTTACACTTTATTAAAAACCTTATTCTGTCTCACGCAGACAGAGCTGCGGGTAGAAAGCTGCTCGTGTTCTTTCTAATTGAACTCAGTGATTTTTTGTCCCCAGGGACGAATCTGGGAATTAATTCATATTGATCACAAATGCACCCTGAGAGAGACATAGACGAGTAAATTAACTTCATAGCTACATTTAATTAGAAATGCAGCATCAGCATCTGTGTTGGAGTCCTGGTTAGTTTTAGGTTATAGACAGTTAGCATTAAAGGAAACTGAAAATAAAACACAACGTTTTAAGTTTCATGAACCAGTACATTGATATTATATGCAGGTCTGTACTGTGATGACTTTGTGTGTGTGTGTGTGTGTTTATATTTACCCATCCAGCCTCCTGATTACAATCTGTTTTCATCAGTAATGATGTTGAAAGACTTTGCCGGCAGGAACATTTGACCTACACTTTGGTAAGACGCGCACACACACACACACACACACACACACACACACACACACACACACACACACACACACACACACACACACACACACACACAACATCATAACTCATCAGTGTTAATATGCTGCTCGGAGTTGCATATTTGATTGCTCGTCTAAGGCACAAAATATCAATGCTTAGATTGAGCTGTTTTAAATGACTGACACAGAACACCGAGCACGAGGGAAACCATGTGGAAACAACGTGAAATGAACAATTGTATCTTCCTCTGCCACGACGAATTGGAAAATGTGGTGACGTGAGCAAAAAATGAAATGTCAGGCAAACGCTAGAGATGAATATGTTCTTTAATACTCTCGTCGCTGAACGAGGTTTTCTGGATCTGCATTTTAGAATCATCCTCACATCCTCACTGTCTCAGCTTGGCAAATATTAACGTCCCAAAATCTCAAACCAAACAGAAGGTGTCTGTGAAGGTGCTCAGTCATCCAGGTCATCGCAGTCTAAGGAGCTTGGAAAGAAAAGCGTCTGGACTTCTTTAAGTTGCTTGAAGACGTTTCACCTCTCATCCGAGAAGCTTCTTCAGTTCTAAGGTCAAATGGTGGAGAGTCCCAGATTTAAACGCAGTGGGAGTTTCCCCCCAAAGAGGATCAGGGGGTCCTTTGTCCCTCTTTGGGGGGAAACTCCCACTGGGTTTAAAACACAGTGTACCCCTTTGGCCTCTACAGTTCTCCTGTGAGCGGTTGGCGTCATTGCTTTCCTAACACTGTACAACACATATAATGTATATTTAGCCACCCTGATGTTTCTGATTGTTATTTCAGTTCATTTATTGTCATCATTGTGCCTGTTTTTGTTAGATGCTATAAATGTGCAGTATGTGTGTGCCACAAATGTGTTTTAGGCGCCGTTAACGCTGAATATATAATTCTGGCTCGCTTGGAAGTTGTGATGGGCTGAGCTAACCCTCTCCACTGTTTGTATTTGGCTTCAGGAGCCAGTAAGTTAATGACTTGGAGGTCTTTCTTTCTTTTACCTTTCTTTGTCAGGCACAACGCAAGAACACACGGTTACAATAGCAAGGGTTCAATTTATTCTATTTTAATATTTTCTTTCACTTTTTGTTTTTAATTCTGCTTAGTTTCATTTTAGCGTCTGTGATTTGAAGGCATAGGTTCAGTTTGGTTTTTGTTCGTTTCAGTCTTTTTAATTATTTTTGTCCTGAGGGTGTGGTGCGGAAAGCAGCTGACTCAGGCTTAGACATCCAAACATGTCAATCAAAGCCTTATCAGAAACGTGAAAATGTTCGATATAAGATTAAAATGTTTTACCTAATTAACTAAAACTACGAATATTTCCTCTTTATTTTGTTTTATTTTATTTGAGCTAGTTTTCCAAGTTCACAAAATAGTTTCATTATTTTTTCATTATTCTTTATGTTTTTTGTCACGATTTTAGCTCCGTTTAATTAACCTTGCGGAGGATGAAGAAAACAAGAACTTGACTTTTATTGGGCGGCCTATTTGTGAACTAACTTACATAATTAGATTGTTGGTTACATTTATGTATCTTTGGTTATTTTTCCATATTTACCTGCTTTTCTTCGTCCTAACGGCGGCGTGTCTCTTTAACTCGGGGCAGTTCGTGAAGCCGCGATACCAAACAGACCTTGTGCGCCTGCGCAGTTTGTACAACAAATCTTTCGGGCAGCGGAGGAGACGAGTGGTCGCTAATGCGCATATTTGGGGACGAAAAAAGGTAAGTGGGAGCGATAGGAGTTGTGTTTGCAGCGACACACGATTTCGAGAAGCGGTGAAGCCCGCGGCGTTTGGCGGGACTCTCTCCCGGGAAGTCTTTGTTTGTCTTTGTTTGGCTCCTGTGTTGATGACCAGATTGAATTTAGAGGTGAAGGCTCCGTGAGCCCCTAATCGACCTGTCAGTACACCGACCCGCTCAGCCGCACACAAGCTAAGCTAACCTAACAGACCGTTAGCACAGCGCCGTGTCCGCGGTGGCTGTTCGGGGCGGAGGCGCTTTGTGATGGATGATTGTGCTGATGGTCATCTATTTTTGGATCCCGCTGACACATCCGGAGCGCTGGACGGCAGCCGCCATTGGTCGCTGTCACTTCAGCCACGGATGTCTCGTGGTCATGGCGTAACGACGCCCTTTACCGCGTCCGTGTTAGAAACCGCGCTGCTCATCTCTAAGTAACCAGAGGAAAGGGTGCAGCTGCTGAGATGGAAGTTAACTGTCATCATCAGCAGGTTCAGAGCTGAAGCTTAACGCCTGTTTGCTTTTCTGCAGATAAACCCCCCCAAACAGACCCGCGGGAATCATGGGGAGTGGTAAGTTTACCCACAAGCAGAGACGGAAACACGGATTCCTCCTTTTCCTGCTCTCGCTTGTTTTTTCTCTTCTATTGTGTTGATTTTCCACATTGTCCATGCCAGTAAACACCGCAGTGTCCCCCCTTGTTAGTAACAATTCCCATTCTTTCCGGGGGGAAATTCCTGTTTGGATTTTGCTCTTTGTCCTTTTTTTTCTGCTTTTAAGCCTTTTGTTGATCCCATTCCCGGAGTTATGAGTCAGACAGCCATTCCTTGTTAATTTGGGCATGTTGTGGCATCTGGCTGTTTCTTTGGGGAGTTTATGTTTATGTTCTGGGTGTGAGGAACAGAGGGCCACCTTGTCTCTTCAAGTCGATTCTTCCAGTTTCTTTTATTGGCAGAGGGACGGATGCCTAAATCAAAGGAGCTTTTGTCTTTATGTAGAAATGTGGGCACGGACCAGCGCTCGGCTCGGCTGCCTTTGTTTCAGTCCCCACCTCGCTCCCTCTCCAATTTTCCTCATTATTTTTCCCAGCATCTCTATCCTTTCAATGCTGTCTAAATTCCTCCCCCATGCTGTTCTGCCTGCTGACTCGCCCTTACTTTCCCATCATCTTCATTCCTTTCCTGTCTCTGCTTGTTGATTACTCGCTCCTGTCTTTGCTTCCTCCCTCCTCCACTCATCTGCCGTTTCCCTCGTTCCAGTGTTCCTGCCAGCAGAAGCGGCCCACTCGGTCCTGCGGAGGCTGCGCAGGGCCAACTTCTTTCTGGAGGAAATAAAGCAGGGTAACATCCAGAGGGAGTGTCGGGAGGAGACCTGCACCTATGAGGAGGCCCGGGAAGCTTTTGAGAACGAAGAGAAGACGGTGAGAGGATAAGGAAGCGTGTCGCATCACACAGCGCACATCAAAACTCCAACAGGAACCACGCGGCGTTTTTCTTTAACAGGAAATCATTTCCCATTGAGGCACATTTGTGAATGCTGGAAATAAACAGCTTAAAGTGGAAGATCCTTTATTTTCCTGATTCTTATAGATGAGGACAGAATTATTTGCCCACCTATAAAAAAGTCTTTCCCAGGTGCTTTTTCAACAGAGCATGTTTGTGCACTGTTTCAGATTAGTTTGACCGGGGTCAGTATTATTCGCCCTTCTGGAAAAACAGAGCTTTTTATCGTGCCACCGCACGAAGCACTGCTGGGAAATGATGTGATTTAACTTGGTGATGCTCAGAGCTTCTAGAATCAGGATAAAACTGAAGCTTATTTTCCTATTTTCACTCAGTACAAAAACTTCAGCGAGGGTCTGAGCATCAGGCAAAGCAGGAGATGGATATGCAGAGTTTCCACAGTAGAAAGCAGAGTGTTAAACCACAGAGACGATGCTTGTGTTTGGAGAGAGAAGTGAGAGGTGTACAACCAAAGAGCGCTGGCTCCACAGTGAAACACGGGGGTGGGAGTTTTATGCCGTGGGAATGCTTCAGCCCACTTTAAACAGAGGATGGAAGGAAATCTGAAGCTTTAGAAAGAAAACCTCAGACAACCAGCAGCAAATCTGGGTCCTTATTTGTCTTCCAACCCAAAACATGCCTGCTGAAGAACAGCACGAAGCCCTGACACCAGTGCCCGTCTGTGGGGGGGCTGGAGATCAAGATGATCAAGTCTGGAGGATCTCGGGAGATTCACTGAAGAAGACACGTGTTAGCATAGGGAGCTAATAATTTTGACCCTGGTAGTAAAATAACATAATCATCCAAAAAACGAGGATGATTGAAGCTCCTCGCCCTTTTTAAAAGCACTTGGGAAACACTTGAAACATGAAAACATGGCTTCCACAGGTCAGCATCACCAGTGCAGAGTAACCCACGCCAGCCACGCTAACTACAAGTGATATTTTGTGGCGTTCGTGTCCAGCAGTGAGATCCTGTGGCGAGAGCGGAGCGAGGGTGTTTGTCAGAAAGTGATGGCAATCAGCAGGAAGAACAGCCCAGTGCACCATTGTGTGGCGGCTGGAGCGAGGTCACGTGTGCGCTCACGTGGTCTCTGTTTGTCTGGGTGTTGTTGTCGTTTCCTTTGCGTTGCAGTGGGGGGGCTGTTTGTTGACGGTGTGGCTGTTCTGTGTGCAGAGGCAGTTCTGGGAAGAATATGTGCGTGAAAGCAGCCCGCCCGGAGGCCTGGAGGCAGCGGTGGGCGGGATCCACTCGCTCTACCTGATTGTGCCGCTGCTGCTGGTCGTGGTCATCATCGCCGGCGTCGCAATCACCGTGTGGCGCTGCCACTCCCGCAAGCGCTCACAGCGCAGCCCCAGCATGGGACTCTCGCATCACAACAACGTCTTGTCGGTGGTCTCTATGGACCACTGGGGGAGGGAATACCACGGCGACCAATCAGAACTCAGCATCCACAGCAGCCCAGCGTATCCAGGCTCGGAGTTTACGTCGGGGCGCGGAAGCGCTGGCGACCCGCCGCCATCTTACGAAGAGGCTGTGGGCCACACGGATGTGCAAATAGAGACGGAGCCGCCCCCCCAGTACGAGGACATAGTCAACAGCAGCTCTGTCGGTGTCAGCGGGGGCCAAGGGAAGTGAACGTGTTTTAACCAGCAGCCTAACAAAAGCTCTAACACACACTAAGACTGTTATTGTTTAGCAGTGCTACTGCTGTGGTTTCACCAGCCCCCCCCTGCAATCCAACACACACAACAGAAACACTAATAACTGTTTGGACTAATGCGATCATTCGTGCTGGAACAGACGTGGCGTTGAAGGAACGAGTGACGGTGCGATACCTACACGCTGCAGCTTCTCCTCGCGCTGTGTCAGAGCTGCAGCTTCACAAACAGGGTTTGTGTCACAGGTGTGCGACCAATGCTTTAGTGACGCTCGGTACCAACTGATGCCAGTTTGACACCCGAGTAGGCGGCGTCGCATCATTCGTTTTTCATCTTTGAATACGTCCTTGTCAGAAGTACTTTTTGTTACTCAAAACATTCATCCACAAGTTTGTCGTTGTACATTTGCTGTGCGACTCGATCATAAGTGAACTCAGACTTCACCAGCCTCTCGTGGTGGGCAGGGAGCCTGCATGAGGGTTTTACCTGTAAACAGTAAACAGATGTCAAGGCATAATATATATATCTTTAATTTAACCAGGAAGATCCCATTGAGATTAAAAACCTATTTTTCAAGGGAAACCTGGCCAAGATAGGCAGCAGCAGGTGTCTCCCCGTTACAGACATGACTCAGTTAATATGCCTTAAACCATGAGGTGACTCGCCAAACCAAAGCATTGGTCCATCTTTAGTAAACACTTCTGTTCAAAGGGAAGGAGGGCAGTTATGCATCATTACCTGCTTATGCTTTGGTAACGCCTGTAGTTCATGCTGTCCTCGTGAGGTTAGAGGTGTCGCCGTACTGTTTAATGAACACTAGTGGGGCCTCTGACAGCTGCTTCAACTGTGGACACCCTCCTTCCCAAACGGACCTCCTGGATGTGAAGCTGCAGCTGTGCCACAGTTACTGACGTGCACATAAATGTGGGGCAGGAAGCAGCAGAGACGGGTTGTCAGGGGAAGCTTGTGTATTTACAGTCACCGTGGATAAAGTCTATGTTTAGCATGAGTAATGTATCTATGTAACTGTGTATCTGTGTGCAAACATTACGGGGAGGCATTTTTTAAAGCTTAAAGGCCAGTGACTGCACCGGTGCTGATGTGACCGTAGTACAGTCGCTGGTGAATAATGAAGCTCAGAATGAGCCGTTTCATGGAAAGTAGGACCGTCTGGTTTCACGTTTGCTGTGTCACTCAGCAGTAACAGTGACGTTGTAATCCTCAGAGTGCTCAGTCTCTGTGAAACACTGCTGCTGCTGCTGCTGCATACACTCTAAAGCCAAATATGTTGTCACTAATGCTGATCACTGTCACAGCAGAGCACTGAACTATGGCAGCGTGACCTTTGAGCCTCAGCTGTGACGCTGAGCTGACTCGTGCTGGTAGACGTAGCAGTTTTGGTTCGGTCACTTGTTGTACTGTTACTTAACAGAAGCCTGTTTTTACAAAAGCCTTATCGAGGAACAACATGTTACATAACACTAAGAGTAAGGAGCTTGTTATAAATCTTTCACTTGTGCAAAAGCTTGAATTCATTTGTAATAAAATATTTAAAACGCACTACTCGCTGCATGAATCTTTCAGCGTCTCGAGAACATGTTTGTTTGGGTGAGCACTTGTTGCCCCCCCGCATTGTGACCATCATCACTCAAAGGGACAAATTATTCATCACCTGGTGGTTTCCCAGGGAGAGATTCTTACGAAGGATACATTTGTATCCTTCGTAAGAATCTCTCACAAAGTTAGAGATTCTTACGAAGGATACAAATGTATCATTACATACATTTGTATCCTTCGTAAGAAGGATACAAATGTATCCAGTGTGAGCTTCACTTTATTTGAAAGAAACAGAAGAAGAGAAGAAACTGTAGAAAGACAGATTCTTGTTTCCACCTAACCTGTGACTCACATTCGTCCTCTGTGGGTCAGAGTATTGTTTACTGCTGTTCAAACAAACCATAAAGTGATTCATTAACCACAAATCAAAGACCAAGCACAAAGCAGAGAGTGGTGAATATCCATTTATTCATTTTGTGGCAGAA
Source organism: Neolamprologus multifasciatus (assembly GCF_963576455.1). Lineage (NCBI taxonomy): Eukaryota > Metazoa > Chordata > Actinopteri > Cichliformes > Cichlidae > Neolamprologus > Neolamprologus multifasciatus. Next base: position 416,494 of record NC_140460.1, on the reverse strand, counting down.
ACAGTCATAATTGTGGACATTGGACATTGAAAGCAGCTTCTATTAACATTAGCAGAGCTGACACAGTGGCTCAGTTTGTCTTTTTCAGGTGTTTGTTGAAAGCGAGCAGAGGACGGCTTTAACGGCCACATTTAGCTGGTCATAGAATAAAACACACGTTTAAAGGAGCACAACGGAAGTGTAGCTGACCTGAAAAGGAGGTCGCCCATTAAGTCACATTATTTGGTCTTGCAGCAAGCAATGGCACCAAGCTCATGAACTGAGTTTGACATTATTAGGTTAGAAGTCAGTTTTACCAAGGCTCGTTTAACAAAATGAAAAAGCTCTTCAGACATCTACAGCTCCGTATTATAAAATATTAAATGTTGCCCAGCCGGTCGATCAGCCAGCTTTATAAAATCGATGTTTTTGTCCAATCCCGGGGCGCTCCGGTCACACCCAGTCTTTGGGGTTTCGTAACGCATCCAGCATCTCAGCCTCCCGGGTGCCTTTGGCAGGCTCGTGCATGTACTCCCACCTGAGGATGAAGAGTGATTCTGTTACCACGCGACGCGGGCAGCCTGCGGTCGACACAAGCGAGGAGCAAACAGTGCTTTGAAGAGGCAGCAGCTTACCTGGCGGTGAGTGGGAGGGACATGAGGATGCTCTCGATTCTCGAGCCGGGCGTGGCCAGGCCAAACTTCACTCCCCTGTCGTACACCAGGTTAAACTCCACATACCTGCAGAGCAACACATCCTCACTGTAGGCTCAGAACGTGCTGTTCATTGTTCAAGGTGATCAGGTACTGTATGAAAACACAAACCGAGGCAGCCCATTCTCTGGGTTTACTTTCACAGCAATAATATTGTAATGTGTGTTTATTCATTTTGTTTTCTTTGTTACTGTGACAGGTTTGTGGGAGAGATGCACGATACCCCTTTTTAATGTCCGATACCGACATCATAAATTTGGATATCTGCCGATACCGATATGAATCCGATATAGTGTTTTTATATCAATAAAACGTTTTATTAATATCTTGCTGCATTTTGTATAAGTTCATACTCAAGTTTTTTTTTAAAAAACACTAAAGCTATTCTGTTACACCTGTATGCAAAAACTATTTCATAGTTCAGCAACACTGATCAGTCTAATAAACGTAAACCTGCACCATCCTCCCTCTTCTGGTATTTTAAAGAGTACTTAGCAGAAATATTAAGCAACCTGACTAATAGGACTGAAAACGCCCCACAAAAATAAATAAATTGGGAACACCCCCACCCTCCACCCTCCACCTCATGATGCTTAATCGACGTAATCAACTTTAATTTAATGCGTGTAAAAGAAAATTCACAGAAATCAATTATTTTTCAAGAATAATTAAATAGATTCAACATCTTTCTTCAACAGAACTGCAGACTGCACAGATGGTACCCAAAGGAAAAAGTACTATAGCTTACTAGAGTATATTAGACTTAACAGTTACTATATACAGTAATGGACTTCTATACATTTTACATCAGATTAAAACTTTGGGTGTAAGATTCAGATAATTATTTATTAAAAGCTCGACATTTTAAATGAGAATAAGAAAGAAAAGTATGTCTTTGTGCCCCCTTTTCCCTGTTCATGCCCTATCGGCCCCCCTGGCTAAACTTTGCTAGATCCGCCCCTGCACAGTTACGTCAGCTGTAGAAAAAGATCCTGGTGTAGAAATAATATTAAATAAATTCTAACAACAGCTGATCAAGCTTAAACTGCTGCTGTTGTTCAGCCGCTGGTTTCCTCTTTCTGGTGAGAAGTGGGCCAAAAACTAAGAAGAGAGACGATCAGCTGATCATTGATCAGTTTGGTGATTGAAGTAGCAGCAGGAGAGAGAGAGAGAGAGAGAGAGAGAGGCAGTCGCTCCATATATCGGTTGTTAAGCTTAACGTGGGAATGCTTTACAAACATTCAGAGATGAACTTTGCTTTACTTCTCTGGGATCACTTCCTCGGAGATGAAAGCTGCAAATGCTGAACCAGACCGCCGACAGGCCTCGCACGCCACAGCCGCTCTGTCACGTGACGCATACTGCCCCGACATGCGAAAGTTATGAGCTGAACTTCATGTCGCAAGTTTTGTGGGGCGCTTTCTGTATGTGCCAACACTTACCACACTGAGCTAATCTGAACAATCTAACCACTCCACTGGTTTCCAGCTTGCTATCCATTCTCAAACTCGCCCTTTAAGTCAGTCTGTGTTGTTAGCGACTCCCTGCCAGGATCCACTCCAGCTTCAGACCACACTGCAGTCAGAGCTCTGTAAGGAGCTCAATCACACAAGTGAAGACTAAACCTGAGACTGGCAGTCACTACAAGTCTGTGGCCTGAAAAACAGGATGGACTGACTTGGCTCAGCTGGTCTGTGACCCTTTATAATGTTGTGTTTATTTGAGCTCAAATATTCTTAAAGGAAACTCTGAATAAAAATAATATCAAACTCTGATGTTTTACTTGTTGTAGAAAATGAGCAAAGGTGCAAAAATAAGTGAAGCTTTGTTTCAGTATGTAGTGTGGATTCTCCTGCAGCAGTAACTGTAACTAGAGCTTTGTGTCGATCAGACCTGCAGCCTCTGCAGAGCACAGCATCAGCTCTGGGGCGTCTGTGCGTTTGCTTGCATGACGTGCTCACAGCAGGTTCAACATTTCTGCGTGTCAGGACGCTCACTCTGACTTCAAAACGGTCTCTTTAGTCTTCTTCGACTCCTCTATGATAAAAAGACTTGTGTGTTTAAGGTCACTGTGTTGATGTGTGAATTTTATTATTGTGCAAAATCCAAGATGAGCATGAACAGCTCTTTGTTGAAGACCTCAGAAGTCTTGTTTGTAGACTTCCACAAAGATCTGAAAATCAAACTGATGCCTGATCAGATGGGTTCTCTCTTAGTTACTGTTTGGTGCTACTCACCGGCCTCGTCGGACCTGCTGCCAGTCCTTCTCCTCATCAGAAAAAGAGTCGTTGAGATGTTTGTACACAATGGGCAGATAGCAGGGCACCACCGTGCGGGCGCAGCTCTTGACGAAGCTGAACACTTCCTCCTGATTCGGGGAGTCCAGGTCGTCAAAGAAGATTCCTCCTATACCGCGGGTCTCTCCTCTGTGGCGGACGTAGAAGTACCTGTCACACCTGGGCAACATGAAGTAATATATACTGAGACAGAAGCAGGGCCAAATAAATATCCAAATATATGGCATGACATACGACAAATGAAGTCTGAAAGACAGATTTGCCTGTATGTTGATGACAGTATTTATAATGACCGAGTAATGAAAATTTATTAAGTAAAATACAACGTTTAAAAAACTAAAGATGCAAGAGAAACGTCCTCTCAACCACGTTATGAGCAGTGATGTTCCACAGTTTGTCCACCAGAGGGAGCTCTGCAACTTCTGTTGCTTGGATCACCACAAACACACCAACTCAGCAGATTCAACAAAACAATATCTTAGTGAGGATTAAAAGTAAATATGAATTGTGTTTATGCTCCATTTTTCCTGAGAGAAAAGGAAAAATATCGGCCGATATATCAGACTTTTAAATCATCAAACGTCAGTAAAGGTATCAAAGCTCCAAATGGGCTCCAAATGAATTAACAGCAAGTCGACTGAAAGCATATCTGTAGACAGTAAACTGTGCTACATTTAGTGGATGAGAGGGGTGCCAATCGTCTCTGTAAGAGGAAAGGCATATTTATGAAAACATCACATTATTCCTTAAATGTAAAATTTTACTTCATACAGCAAACATCAGATAAACCACACCCATCATTTCCCACTGAAGTCAATCCCTGACTAACGTCTTGGCTCAACGGTTTTTCTGCAACTGCAGATTTTAGGCAAAGACTTCCTCTTATCATCACTCCACAGTGGGGACACACCCAGTGCAAATCCACACACAGATGCGTACGTGCTGAAGGACGCACATGCAAGTGGAGGGCACGAGCGTGGGGCTAACCAAACCGTACCATTTCTTAAAGTCGGGGTAGTACTGTGGGTGGTGCTTGTCACAGGCCTCCTTCAGGGTGTTGTGGAAATGAAAGGCATCTTCCTTATCTATATACACCGGGGTCAGGTCTGTGCCTCCACCGAACCACCACTGCTTAGTGCCTGGAACAAGGAAGAAGGAAACAAGGGTTATCATTCACTCCCACACTCAGCTGTGTCACTGACACTGAGAGCCAACTGCTGATGTGATGAAGGCCTAATGCTTACCATCTTCCTCCTCAATCTCAAAGTATCTGTAGTTGAAGTGCACAGTGGGAATATGGGGGTTTTTGGGGTGGATAACAGAGCTTACTCCCATGGCAACAAATGGCAGTTTACCTGGGAAAAATAAAGACACCAATATTAAAGTTTAAATCGCTGTGTTCAATAACACAAATCGCAGTATTAACTCACCATCTTTCCCTTTGAGGACCTTTCCTCTGCTCCTCATCTGCTTCGCAGCCTCCTCTGTCAGGTTCCCAAACACCACTGACACATTAACACCCGCCTTCTCAAACACCTTTCCGTCCTGCATCACACAGCTGATGCCTCCACCACCTGACACACACAGTCAGTTTACTTTTGCTTCTTTTTTAAGCAAATATAATCATGTTACACTCTGTTACACTGTACGTGGAAGCGCCTCACCTTCCTTCCTCTTCCACCGGTCAACCCTGAACTCCCCACCGTCCACTTTCTCCAGGGCTTTGCAGAAGTCGGCCTGAGTCTCCATGATCAGCATCTCCATCTTCGTACGCATCTCGTCCTTGTTCCCCTGCAGCACACTAATGTCAGTCACCGGCGGCGACATAAAGCCCCGGCATCTCTGAAGAATGTCCGCTTCTTCCCCCGTCTCCTTTGCGGCTCGGGGGACCCTCGTTGCCATCTCTGCGCGCTGGAAGTGGTCAGTGTTAGCTAGGAACCCCGCTACGGCCGCCGCCGCTGTTACTGCTGCGGCTCCGCTGAGCGCCAGGGCTCCCCTCCTGGTATTCCCGGACCTGCCTGCGGTCCCATGGGACATGAACCTCACGCCGGTCCCCCTCGAAAACCATCTCGTTCCCGGAAGCAAAGGCACTGACCGACTGTGAGTGGAGGCTAGCCGCGAAACGGACTCTCCGGCACTAGCGAGCCCCTTTAACGGAGAAGTTAAACACCGTCTCGCGGCGGTGTGAGCCGTTTTGTTCACCGAGTAAAAGACGACGGTGGCCATCTGTGGACACGATTCTCTGTCCGTGTGTCCGGCCGCTGCCTGTCACCGTGTTCTCGCCACCAACTTAACACTGTGTCAGAAGTTTCACCTGCGTGATCTCAGGCATGTTTTAGATGAAGGGGCGTGGTTTGTCAAAGAAACGCAACATGGGAAATGTCGTTCTCCATTATCGCGGTGCGGAGCTCAGAATGATGCATGCCTACACAAAACTCCAAGTCCCAGAGTTCAGCGCGCCACACAAACGTTGCATTCAAAGACTTCAAAGACTTCTCTGTTTGGGGACGCATTTAAGGACCTCTGTTTCTCATACGATTGTTCATAACATTGATTGATTTATTAGACTTCTGCGGGAAATCTTCGTCTTAACTTCGACGACGTAACGGGAAACCACATTTAACCCTGACGCTGCAACCTCCCACAGCTTTCAGGTCATTGCGGGCTACATGTTACATATCCTGGGAGGTGCACATCCGGTTACATGGAAGTTAAAAGGAGTTTGTGCTTACTTCCTAAGTTATGACTTAGAATTGCAGCAGAAGTGTGAATCGGGCATTACTCTTTATCAGTGAGTCAAAATAAAGAACAAGCTGATTCTCTGTCACTGTACAGTCATCTGTCAATGCGAGAAATCTGAGAAAAGCACCAAATGTGAGCTGGACGTGTAATTCAAACGTTACACGAAAAGTCACGCTAGTTTGGGGCGTCAAACATAGGGCCCAATGGCCAGAATAGGCCCACCACAAACTCCAGTATGGCCCACTGGATGTCTTTGGAAAATGTGATGGGAGGCAGTTTGGACTTCTAACTGTACTTTCATAAGTTTAACAGCTTTTCCTACTGACAAGCACCACCATGGCCATTCAAACTACACCAAAGTAATTAAGAAAAAGATGGGGGAAAAATTTTTTGGACTACCTACTATAGAAAAAAAAAAAAAAAAAAAATATATATATATATATATATATATATATATATATATATATATATATATATATATATATATATATATATAATTATTTCTTTATTTTAAAAGTGGATGCTTCTGAAAATTAGCGAAAACTTTGTGTTTAATAATTACAGCACCACCTGGCCAATGAGCTACCAGAACTTTCTGTAATTGAGTAATTTCTTACAATTTAAGCCCAGAGAGCCATGCTGACAGCAGCATTTGTTTATCGTGTGCAAAAAAGACATGTTGTTCAAATAGCGCTTCTTTTTCTTATATTAGGATAAATGCAGGAATAAATGTGTTGTTAAACATTTTCACACTGACAGAAGTTTCACTGCTCCTACAAACATAAGATCAAAGTGGACCGTGTGTGGCAACTGATTTAAAACTAGTTAGAGATCTCTGCTCTGGATCCCTGCTTTTCTTATCAAGAAAAAGAAAAAAGTATAACAAGTAATGATTAAATTTTTTTCCATCCATCTAAAGTGGTTTGGTCGTCCTGGCATTGTGCGTACAGACTCGCTATCATATCTTCTTCTTCAGTATTTTTAACTATAACGTGTCTGGTTACAACATTTCTGGATGTAAAATCCCCAGGCTCTATGGCTTCCCTTCTTATACCTTTTTATCATTATCTGTAACAACGAAAGAGTTTCAGATTAGTGTAAAGTTTGTGTTCAGGGTTTTGATGCACTGAGCTGCACTGTTGGAGGTGGTCAGTTCTGTGGAGCTTCAGTGTTTCTCCACACTTACAGAAGAGGCAGTTGGGAGTAAACGGGAAAAGAAAGGGTCTGATAGTGACACAGGAAAGGTAGAAAGGTAATAAAGAGGGTGGGGGAGATAAAGAAAAAACAGGGGTTATGAGGAGGTGGACAGATAAGAGGTAAAGAGATGGGATGGGGGAAGGCTGGGGTAGATAGAAAAATGTTAGGGGAAGGGTGGAAACAAGGCAGAGGCATGGGAAAGATAAAGGAAGGTAATAAATAAAATAAAATACATATTCAAAGTGGGAAGGGACGGAGGTTTGATGGGACTGTGGCTGTAAAAGGTGTCAGACCTTTAGTGCAGTTCTTTCAAAGAGCCAGAGGAAAATATTTCTCAAAGTTTTTTATTCTGATTTCCTCTGAAGCTGTTGTGCTACATGAGTGCCTTGAGGCAACCGTTATTGTGATTTGATGCTGTATGAATAAAACCTATTTGAATTGATTTGAACATTATCGACTCTGTCCTTCTGCCTTCTTTGGACTGTTTATAGTTTTATCAGGAAGGCCTTTTCCTGCCGCCCAGGCTTATTTGATTGACCCTGATTGGTACCACTTGGTTGTTGTGTCTCTTACTGCTCAGAAATTAGGCTCTTTCCTCTTCTGCTTAATCTCTTTGTTCTTTTAGCTGTATGTTAGTGCCTGTTAGTGCCTGTTAGTGTCTGTTAGTGTCTGTTAGTGCCTGTTAGTGTATGTTAGTGTCTGTTAGTGCCTGTTAGTGCCTGTTAGTGTCTATTAGTGCCTGCTAGTGTCTGCTAGTGCCTGTTAGTGCCTGTTAGTGTCTGTTAGTGCCTGCTAGTGTCTGTTAGTGTCTGTTAGTGTCTGCTAGTGCCTGTTAGTGTCTGCTAGTGCCTGCTAGTGCCTGCTAGTGCCTGCTAGTGCCTGTTAGTGCCTGTTAGTGCCTGTTAGTGTCTGCTAGTGTCTGTTAGTGTCTGCTAGTGTCTGCTAGTGCCTGCTAGTGTCTGTTAGTGTCTGTTAGTGCCTGTTAGTGTCTGTTAGTGCCTGTTAGTGCCTGTTAGTGTCTGTTAGTGTCTGCTAGTGTCTGCTAGTGTCTGCTAGTGCCTGCTAGTGTCTGCTAGTGCCTGTTAGTGCCTGTTAGTGCCTGTTAGTGTCTGTTAGTGTCTGTTAGTGCCTGTTAGTGTCTGTTAGTGCCTGTTAGTGCCTGCTAGTGTCTGCTAGTGCCTGCTAGTGTCTGCTAGTGTCTGCTAGTGCCTGCTAGTGTCTGTTAGTGTCTGTTAGTGCCTGTTAGTGTCTGTTAGTGCCTGTTAGTGCCTGTTAGTGTCTGCTAGTGCCTGTTAGTGCCTGTTAGTGTCTGTTAGTGCCTGTTAGTGTCTGTTAGTGCCTGTTAGTGCCTGTTAGTGTCTGTTAGTGTCTGTTAGTGCCTGTTAGTGTCTGTTAGTGTCTGTTAGTGCCTGTTAGTGCCTGCTAGTGTCTGCTAGTGTCTGCTAGTGCCTGCTAGTGTCTGCTAGTGTCTGCTAGTGCCTGCTAGTGTCTGTTAGTGTCTGTTAGTGCCTTGTAGTGTCTGTTAGTGCCTGTTAGTGCCTGTTAGTGTCTGTTAGTGCCTGTTAGTGCCTGTTAGTGTCTGTTAGTGCCTGTTAGTGTCTGTTAGTGTCTGTTAGTGCCTGTTAGTGCCTGCTAGTGTCTGCTAGTGTCTGCTAGTGCCTGTTAGTGCCTGTTAGTGCCTGTTAGTGTCTGTTAGTGCCTGTTAGTGTCTGTTAGTGCCTGTTAGTGTCTGTTAGTGTCTGCTAGTGTCTGTTAGTGCCTGTTAGTGCCTGTTAGTGAGCTGAAGCAGCCTTAACTTTGAAGATTTCCTACCTGCTGTGCTGCGACCTCAGCCTCCTTTGTCTTCTTTTCATTAAACACACAGAAACACATTTCACTGTGTGATGAGACAATATACGTACATTGGGAGTAGCACCCTGAATTCCACATACAGTATAATATGTGAAATAGTTTATTCATTAAATTATTTTAAATACTTTACTGACTTTGCTAATGTTTTTTTTTTAAACAAACAATATCCTGAACACGTACAGCAGGCTGGCACTGACTCAAGAAACCATATTTACACAATAAACATTATTGATTAAACAGTCGTCCATATTACTGTTATTTACTAGCAAGGCTCTGTGCAAAGCAAAAGACCCTGACAAGGAAAAAAGTCAATAACAGGCTAATCTGGATCAACGCCTACTCTGTGGTGGCAGCACATACAAAGGGATCCTATAATGATGACACCCCAGAAGTTTTCCTGCAGTCAGGATTCACTCATAATACTTTTCATTATGTTGCATGCATCCATAAACATGTATAAGTAGCGCTTTATAATAACGTCACACTATTTATCATTATTAAAATATTAGTAAGCTATTAGCAAGTGCTTAATTAGTGTGTCATTTATAAATACAGATATATGATGATGACTGTGATTATGACTAAAATATAGTCCTACAGGGTGTAACAGTAACAGAGACATAAACATATCTGTATTTATAAATGACAGACTAAGGAGGGGTAATGATATATAAATGATGAATTAAACACTTACAAATACCTTACTAATGCTTAATACTGTGACATTATTATTAAGTATATATATCCAGTTGCTAGCTTGATAAAATCGAGCTCTCTTGCTGAAAAGAGGCAGAAACCTGTTCCCACGTAGTGTGCACTGTTGCTGATTCTAATCATCCACTAGTGTTTTTTTTTATTGACTCGTACATAAAGAAATATGAAATTTACTTTTGAAAAGTAAACACATCATATAATGTGTTCGTTTTTATAAAGTCCTGAATCATTCACCAGCATCTGCAGCATTGCTGCCACAACACTTCCTGCTGAAGGCTCCTTTCAGTTGTTTCATGTTTGAGAAACATCTTTGCAAAGGTTCACCCTTTAATCACAAGCTTATTATAAACAAATGAGAGTATGCAAAAGTATAACTTCCAAGTTTTTTAAACTACTTTGGGGTGAAAGTCTAGAGTTACTTACTTTAACCGTATGCTAACCAGTATGTGATAGTACACATACTTCTTATCAGAGAGGTGGTTGGAGATAAATGACTTACTTGTTTTACTTGCCTGCCTTTTTTATTCTTTAATAAAACCCAAAATTAGATTAAAAATGTCACGACGAATAAAATGCAAATAAAAACGGAATGCAAAGACTCGCAAATCTCATAAACCCAAGTTTTATTCAGAACATAACACAGAAAACATATCAGTGTTTAAACTCTTGGTATTCTGGTTCTGTTTACATTTTACACGTCGTCCTGACATTTTTGGAATTGGTTTGTTTTTTTATTCTCACCGTAGATGAAGAGGCGATCTTCTAAGTGCAGCCTCTCCTGGCTCAAATGTGCGCTTTAGTTTTGTTTAGTCATAAAAATGTCCAATAATGGAAAGACTCGCACAAAAGGACCCAGTTTATCGGATTAGTGCTTTCAATGTAATCAGCCTGGAGGAACAGATAACTCATTTAATAACTTTATTAAATATTTACGGTCTTTTAATGCCTCCTGGTTTTTCCCTCATGTTTACGCTGTGCTCATGGAGATTTTCTTTTCTGTGAATGCGTTTAGCAGGTGGTGTGCGCATGCGCATGTGTAAAGCGTGTTGCTGGTCTCTATGACGACGTGTCTATTAAACCTTTTAGGGGCCGTGGAGAGACTTGAAGCAGATTATGTGCACAGGTGTTGCTCCACAGGCCGGCGGGGACTACGCAGGTCCGTTAGACGGTTGTTGTTTTACTGAAACAGGAAGAAGCTGCTGCTGGTGAGTTTAACACTGTTGTCACATTTTACACCGCTGCTTTAAAACCGATCGATGTAATCCGACTGGGTCCAGTCTGCTCTCAGCCTGCCCTCTATGCGCTATAAAGCACATAGAAACAAATAAAGTAAAAGCTAAAGACGCTGTTTCTGTGTGTTTTAAGCTGCCTGGTGACCCAAACACACATGCACTGAATCAAAAGCGCGTATAAATCTATAGATGTTAGTGAGGGATGTTATATACGTATTAAAGCCAAAAAGAATTGTAGATTTTGACAGCTATTCAACTTTGATCTAATACCTGAGATGGGCACAAAGCCCTGATTTATACATATAAATGAACCCACTTAAAAATGGCTGTGATGGAGTTTTTACAATAACATGACAAATACAGGTGCTCACAAAAGCTGCAACACAGAAATATATTTCTTTTGGATTGTCTGTTGTTAGTTTTCTTAAAGCACAGGCCCACTGTGGTAACCCTGGTCTGCCTCTATGTGCTTTGCATTATTCTTTATACTTAATGTTAACATGCTGTTAGTGGTGCCCAGGTCGTTGGACATCAGCACCATGACTACCATTGAAGAGCCATCATTGGCTGGATGTCATGTGCAAACACTTGGGTGAATAAGGTTATCTGTACTGACATGTACCGCCTTTGTTTTCTGACCTTTACTGTTATATTTTGGCATAAAATAAACAGCACATATTATAGAGGGACACTGGATTTATTCAGCTTTCTGATCACCACAAATAATGTATTTAATGAGGAAGACTGTGATTATGCACTTTTTTGTCTCATGTGTTAACCAACCTGTTGGTGGCAGCCTCTCTGTGATTAAACAAGAGAAACCCGAGAACACAACCAGCAGATAAAAACAAAATAACAACACAATCCACACAAATGCAGCGTCACAAACAGCAGCTCAGATACTAAGATTTAAATCGAGGGAAATTTAAGCCTCAAGTTTGAGAACAATGCAGGTTTTACTCTACAGGAAAGATGCTCACCATCCCAGATGTATCCTGGAGGCTGTTTTCTGCACTGTGATCTGTACTTATTACACTTAAATGAATAATATAAAACGGCTACTTTTCTCTTGAAGCAAGTCAGAAAACAGTGAGCAGAAAATAATCATCAGTGATTTTAAACCTGAGGTGTTGTTGGGCAGCACAGGTGATCTCCACGGTCTACAGCGACGATCGCATCGTCACTGTGCTGTCTCAGGCTTGACTTCACTTTGCTACAGTGTGAGTGTGTGCAGGGAGAAAAACTTTTCTAAGCGTCACATCGTTCTGTCCCCTCTTTCAGTGGTAGATGATGAGCGAAACAGTTTGCACAAAGACTCAGGAGGAGTACGAGGACGACTTTGAGAAAGATCTGGACTGGCTGATCAGTGAGGAAGGCCGGAGCGAGGACCAGGTAGGTCTGACATTACATCTCCTGCATCTCGTCTTTCTAATCTTTCTCTCCTTTTTAGCGTGCATATATATCTGAATGCTGCTCTACTTGCTGCAGGCTGAACGAGGTGTGTATACCTGAGCCTGCTCTGTGAAAGTGTGACACGAGCAGTGTTGAGTTACCACACCTGGCACACCGAGTTTGGATGTGAAACCTATGCTGCTGAAATGCAGCGGCATGCTTTCACTGTTCCACTGCTGGATGCAATATTGATGAGCAAAATAAAACATACCTGTTATCTGTTGCTCAGTATTGATGTTGCACCTTCATTTACATGCAGACTTAATTAATGCATGCAGAGCACGTCTGTCTTATCCCCCACAGGGCTCTGACTATGAGGACATAGAGGCAGACATTGACAAAGAACTGGAGGAGGGTGAGAAACGACAGCGAATGAAAGGAAAGAATAACTACAAGGAAACAAAGCGAGACAACAAAACAGAGCAACTGGAAGAAGATGAAGAGAGGTGGCCATCTCCTATGGAACCATTGGAGTATGACTCAGACAGGGACAGTCCCAGTAAGTCATCATCTACAGCCCCGCCTCCTCCAGGGATGGATGACCAAACAGACGAGGAGAAGAAGTACATCCTGGAGAAGATCCAGCAGGCTAACCGGGAGCTGCAGGATCAGGAAGTGCCAGATATGACACGACGCAGGCGGTTGCATTTTAAAGAGACATTGGTGGACCTGGTGGTGCCTCCGCTGCAGTTTGAGAGAGATGAAGTAGAGGGGGAAAATGGGAGCAAGGAAAGAGCTGATGCACCGGCAGATACTGAAGTGTCAGGAAAGCTGTCCGAGCTAAAGATTTCACCTCGCAATGAAAGCAGGAGTTCTGAAGGAGGTTCTGGCAGGGCTGGGGAGAGCAGCGAGGGAGGCCAGGGGATGAAGGAGGGCAGAGTCCTTGTGGAGAAGGACGGGAAGTTTGACCTGGTCAGCCTAAAAGAGGTGGAGAGTCACGCCCTTTTCCCTCCTTTAGCGAACAACTTCAGTGACAGTTCTCGCTCCTCGCCTCGTGTTCAGGAGCAAAATGGAAACTCTGTTAAGATCCACAGTTCCTCCTCTTCTCCTCGCCCTCGGGCTGCCTCCTCCTTGTTTCCACAGGCAATAGATCACCTTCGGGCCCCCAGACCCCCAGCACAACCAAAGAGCAGGCCCAGCTCAGCCAGCCAGAGTCAGAGAGGCAGCCAGAGGAAAAGCAGCAAGAGGCGTGTGCAGTCTGCCACGGAGACACCCAGCCAGGCCACGTACACCCTGACCCCCCAGCAGAAAGAGCAGCTGCAGAAGATCCAGGAGAGGAAGCAGAGGCTGGCCAGAGAGGTAGGAAATTAGGTCATTTCAAAAGAAGGTCTGGCTACATTTCTTCACAGTCATTATGTTTCTCAGGCAGAACAGAGGAGGCGTGAGGAAGAAGAGCTGAAGAGGCAGGAGAACGAGCTGGCCTTCAAAGCCTGGCTGATGAGGAAGAAAGAGCAGCTTCAGGAGGAGAGAAGGATCCACAGAGCCCAGGAAATCGAGAGAATGAATTGTCAAGTATGGCCACACGGGGGCACAGTAAGCTCATAACACGGTCGCTTCACGAGGACCACTCCCCCCCCCAACACTTTTTGTGTCTTAAACTTTGATGCAATACAAAGAAAGTGTCCGGTAAAAGTGACCGACTGAGGATGGTAATACGCTGCTTCTGCGTCCCCCGTTAGAGAGACACCAACCTGGACCCGGAGGAGGCCTTCAGGTCGTGGCTTCAGAGGAAGCAGGAGCAGCAGCACAAGGAGAGGCAGCTGGTGGAGTTCAAGAGGCTGGAGGAGGACAGTGGGTACCTGCTACACAGCCGTGAGGAGTGCGACGAGGCTTTCAAACTGTACGTCTGCTTTTAAACTCCGTAACCTGCAGAAAGTTTTCATATGATGACACGTAAGAGTAGAGACAATCACGTCTGTCACCGCTTTGCTCTAAGGTGAAGTTAAAGATTTACAGGTTGAAATGTGGTTCGTTGATTTATATCCTGTCAGGAGTAAAGTTACATTTAGACAATATTAATAATAAAAAGCAGGCTAATGATGCAGCCGTCATCTGGCTACAAAGGGCAAATATTCTGAAAGCGTGCTGAAGTATCTATCAGCTGACTGAGATACCTTTTTCCTCTCTCAGGTGGCTGAAGCGAAAGCGGACGGAGAAGCGAGCGGAGCAGCAGGCGGCCCGAGAGCACTCCCGCAGGCTGGTGTTAGAGGAGCGGCGTGCGCGGCGCATGAGGGACTTGATGTGCACCGCCAGTGAAAGCAAACCGTTCAGAGTCACTGAACAGCTGGCCTACCGCTTCTGAGCCGAACCAACCCGGCACGCCGACCAAAGACACATGTTACCTCTAATCAGGTCCCCACAAACTCAAACTAAGGACTCGGGCTCGTTACAGAAGCAGGTATAAACTCTCAAGTTTGTTAAACACGAGATGACCGAAATCCAGGTTATTTGTTCCAGAAAGAGGGTTAACGTAAACTCTGACTCCCCCGACACACTGTTTCATTTCCTCATTGATCGGGTTAATATCAAAGTGTGTAGCAGAATGCATTAATATGCACATGAAATCCCAGGTTTAGTTTAGTGGTGCATTTAACACGAGTGCTTTTAGAATCAACCAGCCTTGTATCATGGATGTGATCAGCACACACTGTAGATTTATTATTGGATGGATGGATGGATGGATGGATGAATGGGTGGGTGGGTGGATGGATGGGTGGGTGGGGGGATGGATGGATGGATTGGTGGGTGGGTGGGTGGATGGGTGGGGGGATGGATGGATGGATGAATGAATGGGTGGGTGGGTGGGTGGGTGGATGGATGGATGGTGGGTGGATGGATGGATTGGTGGGTGGAAGGATGGGTGGGTGGATGGATTGGTGGGTGGGTGGGTGGTTGGGTGGGTGGATGGATGGATGGATGGATGGGTGGATGGATGGATGGGTGGGTGGATTGGTGGGTGAGTGGGTGGATGGATGGATGGATGGATGGATGGGTGGGTGGGTGGATGGATGGATGGATGGATTGGTGGGCGGATAAATGGATGGATGGATGGATGGATGGGTAGATGGATGGATGGATGGGGGATGGATGGATGGGTGGATGGATTGGTGGGTGGATGGATGGATGGGTAGATGGATGGATAGATGGATGGATGGATGGGGGGATGGATGGGTGGGTGGATGGATGGGTAGATGGATGGATGGATGGATGAATGGGTGGATGGATGGGTAGATGGGTGGATGGATGGATGAATGGATGGGTAGATGGATGGGTGGGTGGGTGGATGGATGAGTGGATGGATGGGTGGATGGATAGATGAGTGGATGGATGGGTGGATGGATGAGTGAGTGGGTGGGTGGGTTCCCCGCTATGGTGAACCATGACATCACAGCTCTGCTGTTTGTCTACTCGTGTGTTTGACTCTGTCTGATCAGCAGGAAGCACAAACTCAGAGTTTGACCCTGGTTTCTGTAGCAGAGCTCTGGTGGAGTTTCTTGTCATTTTTGAGCTCGAGTACATTTGTAAAAGTACCACAGTTACCTCTCCTCTGTAAATAACTGAATAACAGTAAATACAGGTGTGGCATGGTTTGAGTAAATGCTTGCGCAAGTTGTATGGGCAGAGCTCCTGACAAAGCGCTGCGATGTGATCCTGAATAAAAATGACCTTTTTCCTATTGTCTGTCTTTTCTCTGAGAGTTTGGTTACATAAATACATTTTCTGATAAATAGTATTGTTAGTTGCTATACGTAATTACAAAACAATATGGACACAAAACACGTGAAATATTTTTAATTTATAGGCACGTACACATACATGTGTTCTTCAGCATTTCAGAATCAAACAGTAAAACATTTGAACCCACGTAGAAAAGCCAAGTTACTCTTATTCATTTTTCTTCTCCACCTGATCTCCAGTGCACGACTCGACCGTTCTGGACCAACCACACAAAGTAATAAAAGACCGTCATTCAACACGTATTCCTTGAAACAGGAATAATTGGCATCTTTTATGAAAAAAAGTTTCTTATATAGCCAGCAGCTGTCATTACGAGACAAACACAATGAAAAACCAAACACACTCTGTCCTCGTGTCAGCGAGCATCTTAGGCAGTGATTTATTACAACTAATGAACTAAACTGACTAAAGATGTTTCCCGCTTCACTTAAATATTCAACAAGACACTAATTATTCAGATGAGTCTCATTTTAGACTCGGAGAAAACAACAGTGCACCGCGTATTTAAAAATATATTACATCATAGAAATACAAACTAATAAACAGGGATAATGTGCTTAATATCATACTTGCCTGTACCATTTGTGAAGACACAAGTTAATATATGAACATACAGTGAAAATGTTTAAGTCTGTTGCCCGGAGCAGTGAAACTTCACAGTTGAGTGAGATTACAGAGCTGACGACAGTCAAACACACGGAGGCTGTGATTGGATTGAATGCCCGAGAACCAAAATGTAAACTCAAGTTTGAACGAGAAGCAGGAGGAAACATCAAAATAACACAAAACGACATTAACCTTGCACTTCCAAAACAGTAGAAAAATAGAAATGTTCTGATCCAGAGGTCATTCAATAAATAGTGAAAACATATACAAGTGTTTGACTGAAGGTGGCGCCATTCTGACGCTTCTACAGCTCATCTTTGGGGTTGATGTTGAGACCTTGACCGAACACGTGCTGCGTGTCCAGGGCCTGGACCACCTCGTCCGCCTGCAGCCGCTCCTGTAGCAGGAAACAGTTTGTCCAACACGTTTATTAAACAGCACAAATTCACTGAGATTTTTGTGTTTGTACATTTTTGGTTAAAACATTCTTCCTTTCCAAACGGTCCCAGTGATTTCTACCAGTATAACCAGTATCACACAGGATTACTTTTCATAATAAGTTGTTCTACTGTTGAGACTTTAATACAGCAGCATGTATTTAAGTACACAGTGATCACTGGCTCCTCTTAAGAGGTCCTGACATATCGACAGAACACCTGAACGTTTTCTTGATAGAACGACAACAAAGTGCACGAAACAAAGTGTCCACACTGAATCCTCTGACAGCGTCCTCCAGTATAAACTAAGGCTACGTTCACACTGCAGGCGAAAGCGCATCAAATCCAATTTTTTTGACCCTATGCGACCCATCTATCCGATCATGGTGTGTCAGTGTGAACGGCGCAAATCCGACATTTTCAAATCCGATCTGGGTCACTTTTGTATGTGGTCCTGAATCTGATACATATCCGATGTTTTAGAAAGCTGCTGTTTGATGGTCATGTCGCATTAAATCCATCTTTTACGTCACTGACACAAGACAGACGCCGATTATCAGCGCTGGAGAAGACATCGCGAACGCTTCCTGACCATCCCGTGTAGATGTCAGTGAAACTGTTGGGAACAACGTTGGAGAAACGTGAACATTTTCTTTGTACTGTATAATCTGCAGATTCTGACAGAAATCTGCAACTATCCTTTGAAGCAGCGCTCCTCTAAAACAGCAATAAGGATCATTATTAGGTTATTTACATTATTATGTAAATAACAAAATAACTTAAAGCAAAAATTGGGAAACGTGAAGTCTGAAGTCTTTATATTAAGGCCATCAGTCAAACAATACTGTTGCTCTGGGTCTGAACAGAGCGCGTTGTGTGTGACGTCTTCTTTTGTGCATGCGGCCGCTTTGAGCGTCACACTAGAGCGCGTTTGCTGTCACATTTTATTTGTCGTGTGAACGAGCAGACAAAAAAATCTGATTTGATCATCAAGACCTGCAGAGTGAACGTAGCCTAAGGTAGTTTTTATTCTACCAACTGAGTAACAATGTGACACTGTTACAGTGTAACCAGTTACTCAGTTTATTCTGCAAAGACGGTAACAAAGAGACTCCAACAGCAGATGTAGACAAAGAAGCTACGTGTTACCAGTTCTCTGTAGAGTGGGTTCAGGGTGAACCAGAGAGCCACAGCACACCTCTGCCCACTCGTGACGGCCTTCACGCCGTGTGGATTTTCCCCTCCTGATGAGAAACCCACCATTCTGCCACACTTTGGTTTCACGGATGCCTGAAAGGGACGACAGAAGGACAGACGTGAGGCTGCGATGATCTTGTGATGTGAGCACAAAGCTGAAGATAAACTGTGACACTTAAAAATCATCAACTTCACACGTTATTAGGATTTTAAAGTAAATATTATGTTCGTGAGTTTTTGGGTTTCCAACGGTCCAGTTCCTCAGATTTAAGGTCACACTGCACAGCATGCTGGGATATTCCAGCTTTCCAGCCATTATAATAATAATAATAATAATAATAATAATAATGGATTGCATTTATATAGCGCTTTTCTAGGCACCCAAAGCGCTTTACAACGCCACTATTCATTCACTCTCACACTGGTGGAGGCAGCTACAGTTGTAGCCACAGCTGCCCTGGGGCAGACTGACAGAAGCGAGGCTGCCATATCGCGCCATCAGCCCCTCTGGCCAACACCAGTAGCCGGTGGGCTGATCTGTAACCTTCCGGTTAGAGATGAGCTTCCCAATCCCCTGAGCCACGGTCGCCCATTAAGTCTCTGTGAAACAGCTTGTTGGTGCAAAAATACTCATGCTTGTCAAGACTATGTTAGCATTTTAGACTCAGCTGAAAAAAGGGCAACAATGTCCTTTGGCTGGTTTCAATTTAAAATGAGTTTCTTGCAGGTTGTCTTTGAATGATTAATGTGTTAAATGGCTTAAACACAAAAACATTCCTCTGAAAACGAGTGACAAAGCAGCCTGAAGAACTACTGCTCAAGAATATTTAACACAAACTTACAAGTAAACGTGTTTGGAAGCAAAACAAATAAAAGCTATGAAATCATCTTCGCTGGGCAAACTTCTCACCGTGACGGTTTTGGCATCCATTTCTGTAAATATGAACTCCCCTCCTTCAAAGTCGCCATTTAGATATAACAGTGCACTGAAACAGAGAAGGACATTAAAGCAGGAACGTCTCAGTATAAAACAAACCTCACAAACACTTCAGTCTGGATAAAGCTCCTACCTGTAGTCTCTGTTTGTGTAAGCTGGAGGCTCCTTCCAGCACTCGTTGGCATCAGGGTCCAACAAGCAGTTGTCGGCGTGGATGGGATGGCTCAGGTCATTCCTGTGATCTTGCTGACCTAAGGGGAAAATCACGACACTGCTTTTCATGTGACGTAAACGCAACAACCATCTATTTGAAATCATCGGTGTGAAAGGCAGCATTTTATTTCCTTTACTAAACACTGGTTTTGGCGTCAGCTGAAGACCTTTGATGGCTGTCCGGCACACCAGGTGTGTGTAGGAGAAGTGCAGCGTGGAGTTTAGCACGAAATACGACTCGATGATTCGCCTCGCCCGCTCGCTGGTTTCGTAGAAGAGGCGAGCGCTTCTCATTGGCACTCTGCCCTCAAAGCCGTGCTGGGAGGAGAGAGAAACGCCATCAGAGCGGAGGTAACCTAACAGTCCTGTTTATGAAGCGAACATTCATAACCAGAGACGTGTTTGTTTAGTACCCGTGTTTACCTGCAGCGTTTTAAGCACACTGGCTCCTTCGAACCTCTCGTTGGGAGTGTGAGGGGACATCCTGCCTTTGTAACCGTCTCCTGCCATCGTGACCGTCTTTATTACAAGATTACAGAAACCACTTTAAATACAGTTTCACACACTGAGACAGAAACAAATGCACGATCTGTAAAAGTGTCCTTACATGTGCCAGCTGCCTGAGCTCTGCACACTCTTCCTCAGATATAACCTGATCCAGCAGCACCCGCTGGGTCCCGTTCAAAGCCGCCGAGTTCTGCACCAGCTGCACGCCCTCGTACAACAAGGGGCCACCTGCACAGATCACAGCGTGGGAAGAATGCAGACTGTTATCTCAGCCCGTGGTGGTCTTCATCCTTCATTCTGCTCCGTCT
This sequence comes from Neolamprologus multifasciatus, assembly GCF_963576455.1. Lineage (NCBI taxonomy): Eukaryota > Metazoa > Chordata > Actinopteri > Cichliformes > Cichlidae > Neolamprologus > Neolamprologus multifasciatus. The sequence goes on along the minus strand of NC_140460.1, from coordinate 396,374 downwards.
GTGTCAGCAGCCAAACTTTACCTTCCTTGAGACTCTGCGGAGACGTGACGGTGACGTTTTTCTTATGCGAGATGGGAACATACTCCATCCAGCCATCGGTGCCTGAGGGGACGCTGAATGTGGAGAGAACCTGGTGTGAAGATACCCACTCAGGAGACGCAGCGACATACAGCACGAACATTTTCTGAATTTAAAGCTCACAACACAAACACTGGAGCTGAGTTTAGCTTCGTGGACATCTCCACCTGCCTGGAGCAAACCAGCGTTTGAAGCTTTGACACACAGATGTAAAAACATCTATAAAGCTGAGCGCGCGTGGCGAAGCTGAACCAGCACGTGAACTGAAGCCTTTTCATTAACAGACACTTTTGTCAATATAAACAAAAGGATGAATTCACGTTGTTTAAAGTGTGTCACCTGTTGGCGTCCTCTCTTCCACCTGTGCTCCTCCAGTAGTTCTGAAAGGAAAGAGAAACTGTAAATGTGCACGTATCATTGCGTGTGGCGGCATGGCCAGCAGATGGCGCTGTTAGCTGAGCAGACAGAAGTGCAGCAGCCATGCCAGACACCTGTTACCTGAGTGAGCCAGCAGCAGCAGGGGCGCATTAAGGCTGTTACTCACTCTGCAGGAGATCTGCATCACAAACATACGGACTCACTCACCAACAACTGCTCGTTAAATTACAAACTAAATCTCCTTCATTTTTGGGGGAAAACAAAATTAAAGAACGTCTGTTTGTTATTAAGCGCTCAAAGGCTGCTCCAGGCTTTCGTAGCATAACTTACCCCTTCTGTGAATTCTGCACCCATGATTTTGCTGCCGATCAGAAGCAGCTTTAGTTCCTGTTTGTGCCTCCTCAGGTACCATGCAGCTTTCTGTTGAACACAAAAGGTGAACAGGGTGAAGGAAACTGTCATCTGCATTGTTTGTCTGCAGATAATGAAACGCTGCTTCCTGACAAACTCCACCTGTCTGAGGTTAAAACCCTGCTGTCGACTCACCTGGTAACAACCAAACTAATTGTTTCTGTTTTAGTTCCACTTACTTTTCCAACCCTCGACTCCAGAGACAGTAAACATGTCTCACTTTAAACATGTTATAAATAATAAATAACGGTTTTATTTTGTTCTCTCGTGCAGAAAACGCCTTCAGACAAAATTATTCATATTTTAATACGAGTCCCAGATAACTCAGAGGTCTGTCCATAATGTCTCCAAGCTCTAACAGTCACAGGGTCTTCCTCTTGTCCGTATAAAGGAAATGAGACTGTTTCCTGTGGCTCTCTGTGCTCCAGTGCCGGGTTAATGGTTTGTGATGAACTCTCCTCATTTCTCAGAGGGAAACTTTCCCTCCTCGGGCTAAAAAAGGAATAATAGTAATAATACTGCAGTAACACAGAGAGCTGCTCTGCATTGAGGTGTTTAAAATCTAAAGCTCCCACAGTGTCTCACACACTCCTGTGAGTGTTTCCTCCTCCCGAGTGTCTAAGAAGGCAGACTCATTAGCGGGGAGGCGCTCGGACGAGCCGCGGGACCCCGACTCTGTAAACGAACTCGGAGAAGGAGGAAGTCTGCGGCCCAGTGACTCTGCTGTAAACTGATGGGGGTGGAAAGGCTTAGACAATATGCAGGCTATGAGTGAAACCAAAAAATCAAGCAGTTTGTGTCTCTAATGAATAACAGGCTTGAGGAGAAAAGCTGTTTACTTGCAGCTGCACTGAGGCAGCGTTTGAAAGCAGCTGATCAGAGGAAGCACAAACGCTCACACAGCTGATGAGCAGTAGTCGGCCTCTGCAGATTTCATTTTCACTAGCATGCAGACATGTAGCCTTTAGTTACTCAGAATAACAATAAAAAGATGGCAGGGGAAAATATGTTGCCGTAAACATTGGATGGAGTGAAAAGAGCCGAGCGCTGCCAGCTGGATAAACGTACACGAGTGAAAAGCAAACTGAAGAGGCAGCAGCTGCCAAGTGGCAAGTAGCTGCTGCATCCCAGACATGCAGCAGGAGCGCCGCTGCCTCTCGTCTCCTCGGTTTCCCTTAAATCCACACTTTTCCTCTCCAGTCCCGGACGTCAACACTCCTGTGACATTACTGCACATCTGCACACACTTTCATTACTGTTTCTTTGACACACTGCCAGTTATCTCAGCCTCGTTCCTCTCAGCGCAGAAAGGTCTTTGAAAGAGTTTAAACATTGTTCTCATCACTTAAAAGAAACCGCATAAAGCCCCGGAGCGCCTCGAGTAACCTGATTACACCGTCCAGCGTTGAGTCTTTGAAAAGAGGAAGAAGAACGAGCAGAATCTGCAGATAATTAACAAATACCGGCGGCGCTCAGTGCTACCCCTCCGCCTCCTGGTGATGCACATGTGGGATGAATTTCAAAATCCTACGTCACCTTGTTCCCAAGTTATCGCATTCACAAGATTTTCAGGAAACATGAGACACACTGAGACTCGAACTTTGTGTCCACAGTTTTGGACTTTGTGTCCACGCCACCTGCCTTCAGGTCACTTCAGTGAAATCTTCTCAAATGAATTGTTGGTGTTTTATTTGCATGTTTAATTTCATCAAAACTTCCATCTTTACATACAAACTCAAACAAACAGAGGCCAAAATAAATGACGCAGCTCTCGTGCAACATCCTGCATATCCGAGCACAGACACTAAACACACTCGACACATTGCTCTTCTTATGAAGTTTCATTCAGAGGCCCGTTCACTACATTCACCTACTTTCTGGTGTCTTCACGTCCAATCAGCTCCTTACCTCTCGTGGCTCAGCATCATGTCCCAGCTCCTCTCTGTAGTAATCGGCGTTTTCCTTCATGAACTCCTCGCCCTCGTGGAACAAAAGGTAGGTGAGAGCGCACTGCAGCGCCTCCTCCAGCCTGCCCGCTGCAGAGACACACAAAGCAAGTGAAGGAGTTTTATGTTGGAGTCTGACATGCATGTTACAGTCTACTTCCACAGGAGTCGACTGTAACATGCATGTCACACATGTGCAAAGCGACTGGAGCATGTGAGTTTATGAGATCCATGCAGCCGACGTTCCAAAACTCTCATTACAAACAAAGCCAAAGGTTGACGTAGTGGAGACGGCACACACAGGCTCAGGTTGCTACAACAGAAGGAGATCGGCGTCCGTCTCCCGTCACCGAGCGAGACATCTGTGAGCACAAACGCTTCCTGACGAGAGGCTGAAGGTTAACCAAAGCTCTCCTACCTCTGCTGAAGTTTATTATCTCCTCCCAGGCGTCAGAGTTTTGAGCCTCTGACGTTTTTAGGAAAAAGCTGCGACGCTATGAGTCATGCTGGTGCTGAGGAGTGAAGCAGCAGGAGGCCACAGTGTCACAGGCAGCGGCGCCTCGCAGGCAACAAGCAGCTGCCGTAAACTTCCGACCTTTAAGCAGGATGTTAGCGCGAGCGCTCCGAGGACGAACTTTTTATCAAGGAAACAAGTCAACAAAAGTTCAAACCTTTTAAGTCTGATTGGAAGAAACAGTTTCGAGTCGAGAGACACGCCCACTCAGACCCACTCAGACCCACTGATCCACGATTCCTTATTGCAGCCACATGTTTACACCACGATAATCAGTGATGTCACAACTCGTCTACGCTTTGTTGCCGTGCCAACACGTCTGCGCTGAACTCTTCACTCCCTCGTTTAGATGTTTTCACCACAGAGCACCAGCGTCAGGTTCAGCCACGCCCTTGATGCTCGTGACACAAGGCGAGACTCGACCGGCGTGCCGTCTGCAGCTCTGTGTGGTGGCGGGCCTTCGTGTGCACACACGTCTGTGTTTGTGTGGGCGTTGGATTCATGGGTGGATCTTCATAATCGTGCAGTCAGACTGAGCTTCACACAGATCATGAAAGGATTGTGCCGTCACCGTTTTAAAGAACAACCTACCTTTGAAGTAGGCAAACTGGAGGTAGTCGTAGTGTAGAGGCAGGTAGTTCTCCATAGGTGAGAGGCGGCCGGGTCGCGTGGCGAGGTCTCTGACGCACTCGTGCTCGCAGTGCAGCACCTGCGTGAAGTGATCTGCAAACAACGAAAGATCTCAGAGCTGCTCTTTGATTTGGAGTTTAGCATAAATCCTTCTGCTGTGAGACGAGGACGTGACCTTTCCAGGTCACCGCGGGGTCGTGCAGAGAGCGAACGCTCGTATTGTTGCTTTATATGTTCATAGATGTTTGACAATAGGCCTGAAAGAAGCTGCAGGAGGGATCCTGTTACAGGATGTCCTGTTCACAGTGCACAGACACGCCGTGTCCATAAATACACACATAACAAATGTTATAGTTACTGCAACTCATACAGATGGTATGAGAGCAGCTCAGCGGTAAATCTGTGATTGACGCACATCACAGGACGACGTTCAGCTGGTCTAATGGAAAAGAGCCCGAGCTCATCTCAGATGCTTCATCCAAACACTGACGAGTCCCAGTAAAGTCTAATCTAAAACACAGAACGTCTGACAACTTTCCGAGTCCAAGTTTGGAAAATAACTGGATGAAAACGTTGATAAACAAATGAAAAAGCTTCTCGCAGTTTTCCAGTCTTGGCAGATCTTTTTAGAATTAAACGTTTATGGAAATTTAAAAAACGAGGCTCATGATTTCCTCATGTTGCTCCCTGAGAGCAGAGCCAGCAGAGCTCGATGAGCTTCACGAGGACGTGCGCTCATCGTCTATGTGCATCACTGAGGTGATGTGTGAGCAGCTGCAGCAGCGCTTTCCTCGCAGGAGCAAAGATCTGAATCGTGCAAAGGGATTTGACTTTCTGGGTCAGTGAAGGAGGAAGTAATCCTTTAAAACTCCCGTATATGTGAGTCATGTTGCGCATTATGACGGTCGCAGCCTGACTAACCTGCAGCTGCTAAAACTCGCCTCAGCTTCCACACACAAAGATCTGACTCTCACAATGATAATAACACCCTGCACAAAGTCCCCGTGTAATATAATGATACTAAAATTATAGTTGTGATCTGGTTCAAGATCATTAAACAGAAACAACAACTGACAGCAGCATGTGCAGCATGAGTGCCTGTTATTTATCCAGCTCATTAAAAACGTTTGAATGATATTTTGTGATGAAACTAGGCGGTTAACCTTTCGCCAGCTGTCAGTGTGATGGACGCCAGGCTGCCAGTGACCTTTGGAGTTGAACTGAGAGACGCCATTAGGGAGATAAAGTTGTGTAAATTACACTAACTTTCATTTTTGTGGTTAAAATCCCCCAAAACTGTCGACGTGAAAAACACTGAACCGTTTAAAAAATCTCGTGGTGTGTTCAGGTACAAGAATAAAAGCTCCTAAAAGCCAGCTTCACAACACGTTTCCTTTTATCTGTCACACCTCGAGTCTCAGCTGCAGAAACCTTCATATTCTGCATGAATAAAAACCAATAATTGCATGGATGTCACTACAATTTTAGTTAATGAGCCCAGGCATGTAGTAACTAATGCTCCTTTAAGCAAAGACGCCAAGAACAACAGCAGCAGTGGAATGAGGAGACGGGAGAGAGAGCTGGCCTGGTTCAGGCCGTTTCTGCCAAAGATGGTGATGAAGCATGTCGACTGACTCCCAGAGCAAAGCCACAGCTCTGCTAATAATCTGAACAGAATCAAATAAACTGGAATTTATTGGGACTCGTGTTCTTAAACATGCAGCTCAAACTCCACTTTGACTGGTGCAGACAGACGTGCCATTAGAGGTGGGAATCACCATACATCCCACGATATAATTGCAATTTTTAAAATATTTAGCGATATTCAGATTCTGTACATAAAGGTAAACTTTATCAATATTCATTTTCTCTAATATCAAAGTCTCACACTCAGTCTTTCTCTCATTTCAGTTTGATTGTTGACAAACTGAACGGTTTGTATTACAGTCTAGTCCAACTTAACTGAATCAACCATCTGGTACAATTATAGCTATTCTGAACTGTGCAGTTTATGAAAACTATGCAGCCCCTTCAGCAACTGAAGAATTTGAAAGTAAATGAAAACAAAATATAATTTTACATTAAATAAAAAAGTTTTAAACTTCATTAAAATAAAACATGTCTTAAATTAAAATAAGTAAACTGTCATGTTTATTAAACACATTTGGACAGTGAAGGAATGTCAGGATTCTTGCTCAGAAAAAGGATCAACATGCTCTGAAGTCAGAGCACAAAAACCTTTTTGTAACAAAGTATCCATTTCTGCTGTCCCTGTATCCATACATTATTAGCAAACAAAATATCACCATGCTACACAGTATCCATTTCCCCCCACCCCTACGTGCCATGGCTTTTGACTCTGTGCGGGACACATGAGACAAGACGTGACCTCGGTTCTGGATTCGCTTTCTTTTGTTTGCTTTTCTGCAGTGAAAAGCGGGACAGCAAAGCAAAGGTCAAAGGGCAGACTGGAACCCAGACGCCTCCTCGACAGAACAACTGGTTTCTTACCTGATACGACTTCATGGAGGCTGTAGCGGTATCGGAGGTGATCTTGGCCCTCAAACTTCTGCGGGCCTTGGCAGAGCGCCCGACAGTCCACGTCTGCCTTGTAGTATTCCACCAACGCCTCCTCAAAGACAGCCGTCGCTCCCTCGTAGTCGCCTTTATCGTACAACTGCACCGCCGCTGTGAAGGAGCGCTGCGACAGGAGGCGATAACAAGACAAAAATGATTTCAGCCATACAGTCGCAGAGCAATATGATGACAGCTGTGAACATCTGCCGCCGAGGAAGGGCGAGGCAGCACATGCTTCAGCAGAAACACTTTGGACTCATCCACAGTTAAAACTTTCTCAGTGGCAGCTTCACCACAGCTGCTGCTGAGACGTTTCCAGTCATTAAACTTCAAGCACCATTAACACAAAGCCCCTTCAAACAGGAAGTGCCGTTTCCCACGGTTTCCAATTTTTGGAAAGAAGCAAAGTAGGAAAAGTGAAACCTCGGGCAGAAAAGCTTTTTGTATTAAATTCAGTAGACGTGGTTTATGAAGATGCATCAGGACACGTGTGGCACAAACCCAAATAAACTCAAATGTCTGACTGATTAAGGTCTTGCCTGGTGAGGCCGGGCTTCTCGGTCCACAAAGTGGGTTTCCTCAACGCCCTGCAGGTTTTTGTACTGCTCCAGGTCCCGGCCCATCTCCACATGCTCTGGATTGGCCTGGAAGTAGGTGTGAGCCGCCTCTGCAGCCTTGTCGGGCCGCTGCAGCTGGAAATGAAAGGAGCACAGACAGAAAGAAAAAGGTTATTGAAATAGTGTCAGCAGAATTAAGACCTGACACAGAGATTAAAGTTCGAGGTGCATTTCTGGAGCAAACTACAGCAGAATTCAATAATAAATGTATCTTCATGTTTGCAGCATTAAACAGATGGACTCTGCTACCCATCAGCTGACGTGTTATACCTGGAAAGAATCTGCAGCCGTTCCTCTGAAGCATCTGCCCGAAGAAACACATTACTTTCCTAAAATGTTTGGCATCAATTTTTGAACTCACTTGAAATAAGTAATATATCTACACTTGTTTCATTAAGCCAGAGAAGCAGATTTAGTAGCCACACTGTCTCCATCAACATCCTGTCAGTAAACAGAGCTGTCAGAGTTACAGCTGCTGGATAACTTTGCACTCAGTGAACTCTGTGGGTTTTATGAGTAATATAACTAAAGAATCATTTGTACCGTTGAGTATTACAGCGTTTGTTCCTCAATCAAACTCAAATGCATCCAAGGTGCTCGTCTGCCATAAAGCAGCAACACGGGGGGGCGAGCACACGTTCAGCATGTGCAGGGGCTGAAACAGCAACGCTGCACCTGAACAACTGCTGCCCATAAAGCCAAACAACGAGAGGTTTAAACATTCAACGAAGCGTGACCACTGATGCTTTTTACCTCCAGCTCTCCATCGCCTGCTGAAGTTCAAACCAAGCACAAAATAGGAAAGAGAGACTTTATTGCCCGACAGGCTAAACAACAATCAAGCTGATAGGAAGGAATCTCACACAGAGCATCTGTGAACACACACCACACTGGATCCTGAAGCAGCCACGGAGCCCAGCGAGTGCTGAGCCTGTCAGCCAACAACAGCAAACCCGGTGATTGGAGAAGAGAGGAAGCTCGCTGCGTGGTCGGCTGGCTCTCGGTGGGCTGAGGGTTTGATGTACACGATGTGAAAACTTGGATCCATCCTGCCTCGTATCAATAACTCCTGCTGGTGCTGGTGTAATGATGGGGGATTGAACACTTTGGGCCCCCCAGTACTAAGGCAGCACTTGGTTACTGTTACAAACCAAGTCCATCACTAATGACCGTGGGGCTGGTTGAAGCCACGCTGGGCTCATGTCTGTGAAGGTTCTCAGTCATCCAGCTCATCGTAGTCAAAGGAGCAAAGAAAAGCGTCTGGACTTCTTTAAGTTACTTGAAGACGTTTCACCTTCATCAGAGAAGCTTCTTCAGTTCTAAGGTCAAATGGTGGAGAGTCCCAGATATAAACCTAGTGGGAGTTTCCCCCCACAGAGGGACAAAAGGACCCCCTGATGATCCTCTAATCGCCTGAGCCAAGGTGTGAAACTGGGTGTGGGTCCCAATCAGCCAGAGTTTCGGGTGAGCTCATTGTGAAACCTGGCCCCACCTTATCATGTGATTTCCTGAGGTCAGATGGCCCAGGGTGTGAGTGGGCGTTAAGGCGTCTGGGGAGGGATCTCAAAACTGGATTATAGATGGCAGAGAGTTGGTGTCGTAAACCACCGCCTCTGTTCAAAGATGGTCGTCACAGTGGACATAGATGCTTCTTTCACTCCTCTTTCAAACCATCTGTCCTCTCTGTCCAAAATGTGAACATTGGCATCCTCAAAGAGTGACCTTTGACCTTTAGATGCAGCTGGACAGCTGAGTCTTGTCCTGTGGAGGTGGCTCTTCTGTGTTGTGCCATGCGCTTGTGAAGTGGCTGTTTGGTCTCTCCGATGTAGAGGTCTGGGCATTCCTCGCTGCTGTACGGCAAACACCACATTGTTAAGTCTGTGTTTTGGCGTTTTGTCTTTCGGATGAACCAGTTTTTGTCTGAGTGTGTTGCTGGGTCTGAAGTACACCGGGATGTCATGCTTGGAGAAAACCCTCCTGAGTTTCTCTGATACACCGGCTACATAGGGGATAACAATGTTGTTGCGTCTGTCCTTCTTATCCTCCCTCGCTGGTGTCTGATCTTCTTTTCTGTGCCTCTTTGCTGACTTTAAGAACGCCCATTTAGGATAGCCGCACGTTTTGAGTGCTTCCTTTACATGTGTGTGTTCCTTCTTCTTTCCTTCAGGCTCAGAGGGCTCAGGGCACGCTGGGCTCAGTATATATTAAGCTACAAAACACCGCTGCTGGCTCCGGCCTCCACCGAACAGCAACAAACCAAACAAACGGATCAGGGGGAAGATTGAGGACATCTTGAGCAATTTGAATTCCAACGTTTGCCTTTTTCATCTCTAAAACAAACACTTTGTAAAAGTCGGCTATCAGGACGCGCCTGGTGCCGTTCAGATTAGATAGTCATCGTGTTCAAGCCTCAACACGGACACATTTCTCTCTGCAGCAACAACACAAAGGGCTCGAAACAACAGCCTGCATTGGATGTCTCTGTTTGAACTCAAACATGATGAGTGCCTGCAGGTTTTAATCTGCCGTCCTGTTGGAGGGCTATAAACACGCTACCAACAAAGCCAAAACTGAGCGATAAAGAAAAATTCAAATGAAGTGCTCGACAGTGGCTGAACTGTAGGCAGAAGCAGCCGAGAGGACGACAGAGCGATTACGAGAGAACCAAACACAGAAAGGTGAAAGTTGACCAGGTTGGAGACGACGTCGGCTGCGTGTCCCCTGAACGCTGCTCAGCAGCAGCGCCAGCTGACGCCAATTGTCTCAATCCATCATGTCGCCAACAGGTGCAAATTTAAAGCAGACCCCAGCATTTCACCTCTCTCCAGTCGAGTACGTCGGACTGACCCGGCTGCCAAAAACAGAACGCACGCCAACCCCTCATTTGGCCACCAGGCACTGATTCATGTTTGCCAGTAAAAAGGCATTTGTTACAGTAAAGGTCTCGCTCTGTGCTCCTTTGTTCTTTATTAGATAACGTTTGGGAAAGTCCACATGTATGCACGGATATCCTTTTCTGCAGGGACCTTAATGCACGAACATGCTGGAGACAAACAGAGACGTCTTTGTTTGCTGTGGGGGATAAAATCTTCCAAGAAGTGTACATCATGAAAGCTGCAGTGGCTGCTCTGATGGAAGAAGCAGAACCACAAATAATGAATTTCTTTTTGAAGAATCCCTCCCCCGTCTGTCTGACGGCCAGCTGGACGTGCTGGGTTAGTCCTGAGAGTGAAGCAGCTTTCCTGGACTGAAGACACGAACACAACTACGATAAGACCGAGGTTCCTGATGAAGTCCATCAGAGGTTTAAGATAAGGAATAAGATCAGATGGTTGATGAGAACGTGTGTTCTGAAGATCAAGATCAGCTTCTTATTTTAAAAAAGCATCGATGATCTTTGTGGCTACCAGCCCACTGCTGCTGCAAACACAAACTCAGTGTAACATAAAAGGTTTGAAAGCTTTTGAAAACCACACAGGAAGAAACAGAAACATCACATTTACACAACCACGACGTGCACATACATGCACGATGACGAGTAATGCAACCTTCGCTGGAGTGCACGGTCTGAAGAGGACCAGAGGGAGGAGCTTTCCTCTGATGGCACAGCGCACGCTGCTGCGTTCGAGATGCAACATTCTCCTTTAAGACACTGTTGTCAGCTCTGATCATCTGCTTGGTGCACAGTACCAGCAGCTCACAGCAGCGTGGTGCACAGTACAGCCACCTATTCTCTCCACAGCTGCTAACACAGACTCACAGGGACGACGTGGCTCAGGGCTCAGCGCCTGCTTTACAGAGGCAGGCCCTAAACTAAACATACTGTTCATTAGCAAAGTTTAATAGTGCCGGAGCTCATCAGTCTGAGATGCTCGCTACCATTTTATGGAGAAATAAAACAAAGTATGTCTGAGAGTCGGTGACTGAATCAAACTGTGAAATCCCCCAGTGAGTCCAAGCTGGAAGCTTCTGCATTGAAAACACATGTTCGTATATAAAACACTCCCTCAGCATGACGGAGCCGAGTCCATCATGGCTGTGAGGTTTCCATCACGCTGTTCAGCATTCGGCATGAAGACAGTCACGTGTAGGAAAATCCAACTGATGCTTTATTAGCAGCAATTTTTCTGCATGTGTGCAAATATTACATTGTTGGTATCCTGAGAAATCACTTCTGACTACACTCAGACTAAATGCTGAAACAATTCATGCTGACCGTGCAAATCAAGCACCTGACTGCAGCAGATGGCCCCGCCCCTCCCTGAGCCTGGTTCTGCCGGAGGTTTCTTCCTGTTAAAAGGGAGTTTTTCCTTCCCACTGTCGCCACAGTGCTGCTCATAGGGGGTCACATGATTGTTGGGATTTCCCTATATGTGTTATTGTAGGGTCGACCTTACACTATAAAGCACATTGAGGTGACTGTTGTGATTTGGGGCTGTGTAAATAAAGCTGAATTGAATTGCAGTGTCGTCCTCACTCATAGACGCAGCATGAAACAACACATTTCCCTTGTGTGGGACTAATAAAGGTTTTCTTATCTTAAACCGGAGACATTACAGGTAAATGTTACAGGCAGACTTTCTGATGGTAGTTTTTTTTTCTGCAACTGTGAAAACTGGCGGATTTTAAATGAGCCATATTACACGTATTCATTTGATGGTTAGAAAACTGCCCTGTCAGTCACAGTGAGTTCAGCTTTCACTCTCTCCAAAACAACACCGCACAAATATTCTTCCTGTGCATTTAAAACTCACAGTTTCTGCCACAGAAAGCAAATCTTATGATGCACGATGTAAACTTCTGAATGTGCCGACTTTCAGCTCGTGAATTTCAAAGCAGCACCTGTAGAGATGAATGAGCACCAGTCAGTGTGTCCAGCTTTGAAAAGGGCGACCTGTGTACGAGCTGCTGGCCCGCCCTGCCACTCAGAGACGTGCTCTTGATGTGGGAACGTGTCAGTGCCAAGTTAAATGTGCATTTGCATGCTTTTCTCCTCTGGGGCTGCACCTTCCAGTCAAAAGTATGCAGATAGGTGTGGGCTGGCGCTGCAGACGCAGTGATGATGTGACACAGTGCACATATGGCAGCGCTACAATTTCCTCTGCACACAGTTCTGACAGCTGAGAGATGAGCAGATGAGCTTCTAGATACCAAGAAGTTTGAGCTTTGAGAGTGTTACACAGATTTTAGTGTTTACGTCAAAGGTAGGGGCAGGAAAAGCTGCAGGATAGTAACAGTTTCAAGATTATAGTGCACAACTCCTCCTATTCCACTTCTTCTTGCAAAGGTTTCAAACAAACTCCTCCCAAAATGTTACAGCTTTCAAACTTGAGGGTTTGCAGGCTGAATACGGCGTTATTTTTGTGCCACTATTCTGAGCGCACGTAAAAAACTTTGCAAGTGCAGGTGTTGCATTTTGAGGAGAAATTTGTTTGAAGAAAAGCTGAATTTGAGTGAACAAACTTCATTGCTGCGTGCAAAAACTGTGTTTCAGTGTTTGCTATTATTATTATTATAAGTTTGTTCACTCAAATTCAGCTTTTCTTCGCTCGAAATAAATTTCTCCTCAAAATGCAAACTTTTTTTTTGCGCTCAGAATAGCGGCACAAAAATAACGCCATGGCTGAAAGGCGTCGCTGCTGTATGCTTCAGCCACTCAGTGAAACTGCAGTTTGTGTGCATCCTGATCTTTAGGATATGAAAATGTCAGCACCTTGGTTTATGAAATGCCGTCATAGTTGGCAGGAGACGAGTCAGTCATGGCTCAGCAATGGCTGCTCTAGCAGATCATAAACGAGGACAGGACGGGGGTTGCTCTCACCTGGTGAAGAAACCTGCACACACCTGCTGACTCTCAAGGCTTCTTACTGCCAGTGAAAGCTGCTGCAGCTATACTGAGTGAAAACACCAGTGCCTGCAAGAGAAACCCACCGTGGGAAAATGTGTCCAAATGGATGATGACCTCCCGATGAGGCGAGCGCATGCTTCCTGCTGCTTTGCTTCAGAGGTCACCAGCGAGCGCTTTGATGGATAATTCAAGTCTGGAAAAGACGTCGTGTCTGTTTGACGCTTGCAGCGCCCGCTTTGAGACCACGTGCCAACATCAACAGCAATGAAGCCCCTTTTTAAAAAACACCAACTTCAACAGAAAAATATCACAAAGCGTGCTTTTGATTCACGCGACTCTAATTGGCGAGGAAAATGTTGTTACCCCTCCACATTAGCCTTTCCATCGCGCACACTTCAGTCTTTGAATCTCTGGAGCTTTGATGGACAAAACATGGCTTCAGTAGGAGCGAGCTGGACACACGGGCCACACAATGTCTTTACTGTGTGAGGAGGAGGAGGAGTGACCGAGCCGCTCCTTCATCTCAGCTAAACCAAGACTTGACTTTCTTTGCTCTGCTGATATAATCAAAAAGCCGAACACATTATTTACTCAGTTTTTCCATGACAGCGAGGAGCCAGACGGTCAAGATGCACATGAAACACGGCTAACGCATTGAGCACATGCTGTGGGAGACAAACAAGAAAAGTGGGCCAGTGGAAGTTTTCCTCTGAGTGATGTCATGGTTAAAGTGGCCCGCTTTGATCTGCTCCACCCTCCTCTCTCATTTGTCCACTCCTGCTGACAGATCTGCACACTGGCCTCTTTCTGCCCGTCCTCGGCCCAGCATGTGCTGATCTAATAAGGTCACGCCAAAGGAACGCCTAAAACACCCTCACCGCTGCTAAAAAGCCTCTTTCATTACATCCATCAAGATAGTCCCGTGTTTCTTCCTGAAAGCGCCTCAGACTGTTCACTGAAGACAAAACAGCAGCAGATAACAACGCCACTGTTCAGCAGCAGCTTCAGACACGTGTTGTGAAGCTGCTGGCCGTCCTTAGAGAGGGAGGGGAGGGGAGGGTGAGCGACCACAGTGGTCTGAACTCATAACGTACAACAGGCGCTCATGATCCAGAATCGTATTAGCTGTCCAAACATAACGAGTCCATGTATGAGCTCAAGTGGATCAGACAAGCTGACCTGAGGCGGCTGCAGGCATGTCTGGGCTGCAGGGGGAGCATCGCTCCCTCCGACTTCAGCGACATCCAAGGAAAGACTTGCAGGAACGCCAGGACAACCTGACTTTCCCTCTAAGCTATGCTGACGCCACCACATGAGCTACTGTATCCTTGGACAACCATCACGCTCTTTCCCACGTCAGATCGTGCTTCCTGGGCAGCGTTGGGGCACACAGGACCGACTTTGTGTGGAAACGTTAAAGAAAACATTAGGTGAATGTTCGAAGCAGTGCAGACGGTGGAAAATCACCCGTAATGTCTTTCTCCTTCCCCCTCCTCACATTCCCTCCTGCCTGAAACACAATAGCACGCTCTCTTCTCCCCGGGAGAAACAGGCCCGGTTAGCCAGCGTCTTTATTTGGTTACTCTCCCGCAATCTCACACTCCATCGGTTTTCATCCACGTAAAAATAGCTGCCTCTTTCCCAAACTGGAAAAGCGTTGACCAGTCCAAGAAGTGTGAGAACAGTCTCGTCTGTTGCTTTGTGTAGATCTTTTTTTAGACCCTGACAGAAACAGGAGCCCGTGAACAAAGTGCCGCCGGCCCGGCTTCCTCACCAGCTTCTACCATGTTGCACTGGATTAAAGGAAAACACTCGGGAAAATTGGCTTTCTTGCCGATATATGAAAAAAGAAACAAACCGTGTTTACTTCAGCTTTTACTCTCCCACAAGATTAAAGGGGAAACGTTCGGTATGTAAGAGTTTAAAAAAGCTGCAGCTTTACATCCGAAGAGGTGGAAACCTACACAGAGGTTATGGGTAACACGAGCTGACTGATCCCAGCATGCAGCGCTGCAAATGAAACGCAGCCGAGGATCGAACTCGTCCTTGGAGTTGGTGAGAAAGAGACGAGATGTCACAATAACCTCTGACAGCTGTTTGCTCTCATCTCTGTTTGAATAACCACAGAGCGAGGAAGCTTCCCTTTTGGAGGATGTTTTGAGAAACGGCACATTTAAACATGCCAATCAGACTCAGGGGTCAAAGGTCATTTCCAGACGTGGCGTTTGTGTGTCAAAGCTAAAATAAAGACAAATGTTGAGTTTACACGAGAGAAGCGCAACAAATGAGCGAAACTGTCAGTGTGAGAGAGACCGCCTCTGCAGACAGCGACCCCCCAGGTCTCAGCCCACACCCCCCAGAGGAACAGCTGATTACAGCGACCAGCTGCCTTTCAGCGACACCAACGTCTTCTGTGGCTGAGAGACTGAAATGCATCCAAGAGCCACAGCTGGACCAGAGTTCAGCAGCAGATTCAGGAATTTGGAAACATTCGAAGCCTTCAAACTTGTGTCCTTTTAGTTTGATAGAAATCTCCATTAAATGTGCAATTAAGCCCATTTCCCCACGTCTCTGTAATACTGAGCGCATCCAAAAATGCACTCAGCTGCCAAGAGTCAGGAGACGGTTCAGACTCTGGAGTAATGATCCACCTTTTTCCTCGGGATTAGACAAACAAAGAATGATCGAGTGCTTCTGTTCAAAGGGTCATAAAAAGACTGCAGCCCATAAATCAGACCACAACCCTCTGAGCCTCAGTCAGGGGGAAGAAAAACCCTTTTACTGCACAGGAAAGGTGAAGAAATGTCCAAAGAAGCAGAAACAATAAAACCTGCGCGAGTCAAAGACGGAGAAGGACGTGCCTCGTCTCTCTACGCTGACGTACATCTCAAACCAGCTACGACCGCTCGGTGTCTAATTATTCCCTTTCACGCTGAGTTTCCTGCAGAAACCACCGTCACTGGAGAGCGATGCAGCTGGATACAGGAGGCGCCGCCACCACAGGGGTCAAAGGTGAGGCATCGAGGAGGTGGGAATGAGGAGAACAGCTTAGTAAAAAGGGAAAAACGCAGACAGGAGTTCAGCTCGCAGTAAGAGGCAAAAAGTCGAGTTCATAAAATATTTACTACGAACTTTTGGACGCAGAGAGAAACACTTGGCGTTTCTTCTGATGTGGCGTTCGCTTGTTCTCATTTAAACCAATCACATTAAAGATGTTTTTCCATGTTAGTTTAAAAGTAAAGTGCTTTATATTATAACTCTGTTATAAATCTGTCACAAAGGCAGCAGAAAACAACAACTACTGGCTGCTCCCTTATTTACACAGGGATCGTCACAGACGTGTGTCGTCTCCGGGAATCCAACCAGGAATCTTTGGCGTGTTCACCAAGTGTGCAAACTGCCACACTACAGAAGTGAACAAATCAAACCACATCTGTGTCAGCTAATATGAACATAAGAGTGAATTTCATTTTGATTAGCAGCTGTTCAGGAATGAAAACATCAGGATAAATTATCCACTCAGACTGGAACAATTATTAGAAGAGATTCTCGATGTAGCTGAAACCAAACCAGCTTTTCCGTCCTCCCGCTGCGAGATGTCAGCACAGCCTGTGACAGCGACAATAACTCTGATTCATGTTTAACAGTCCAAACACATTCTGCACATAATGGGATGATGCAAAGAAAAGCACATGAATCCTCAGTGGAAGCACTGGGACGAGTGTTTCAGGAGTGTTTCAGACATTTTCATGTCACCACTTCCCTCTTGGGGGCTGTTTGAACGCCCCCCCAGCCTTTGTGGGCCGAGCGTGGCTCTTTGCACACATTTGCTGGGGACTGCAGCGGAGTGTGGACACAAACGTACGTTTCAGGATGTGTTGGGACACGTGGAGAAGGACTCCCGCTCCCATGATGTCAAACTGAGGGTAAAGCTGAGCAGACCTGGGCTGTGATTTCATTGGTTGGATACCTTCACACGTGTTTTCTAAATTTATCTTTGCCTAGAAAAGAAAATGAAGAGAAGGAATCCAGTCGATCCACGATGAAACCAAAATATTTTACTGTGATTTCTGGAAATGAACATTTTTTAGCTTTGTGGAAGCAGTTATGAGGCAGATACAGAGCAATGCTGCTCTGCACTCACACACACACACACACACACACACACACACACACACACACACACACACAACACGACTGCTGATGCTGTCACATTACACAAATGTAACATTCTTGACTCCCAGCATGAGACTGGAATTCAGCCCAAGCCTGCCAGTGCACGTAAAATCACATGATAATGGTTATGAGACATTCTTAATGGGAACCTGTCAGACCCGAGGCTTTGGGGAAATTAATGTTTGTGTCCCGTGCATCTTTCCACAGCAAAGGAATTCAGAGGTTTGTCCCGCAGTGACCGTAAAAAGAAGGAAAAAGTTTAACCAAGCAGGTCTGTGCCTGTCTCCCTCTTCCTGTTTGTGGTCACGTCCTCTGCAGAGGCATTCGCCCCCTACCAGCCCCTTTATTTGATGGGCCTGGCTGCGAGGAGCTGGACAGGTCTGAGGTCAGGGGTCGTGGAGGTGCCGGCCGATGACCCAGAGGTGACACGTCGCATGAACATGCATGCTTTGCATTCTCAAGTAGTCATGGAGGACGCATGGAGCATAGTGGGGGGAAACTGTCCTATAAAGAGATGATCAGGTGTCGATTATCTACACAAAATTCACGGTTCGGTTCGATACTTTGGTGTCATGGTTCGATATTTTTTTGATACAAAAAAATGTTCATGCTTTTTTAATTTGTCATTTATTAAAATTATAAATATATATTTTAACTCAAACGTACAGTTTTTAAATTTAATGTTGCTGAAACAACAAAGTAATAAAATAATAAATCTGATTGAGGAATCCCTCATCTTTGGAAAAGAGAGTTTATTACAGAGAAACGTCTCTTTCAAAATAAAAGCTCTACTATACGCTTCTTCTGGGCTATATTCTCAGCAGCATATTAAACATATCAGGTCCCCATAAGGAGAATCATGTGCTAACGGCTGTCTAAATGACTCGGCTAAAGTTTGTAGCATGCGTGCTTGTTGTTTTTGTCTGCTTCCACTTGTCTTTGCACGAGGATGATGTCGGAGTAAATGTGCAGTCATATTCGTTGTGTTCCCACTAGTGCTGTCAGCGTTAATCTGAAATGACGTTAACGCCACAACACGGCAAATCTCAGTTAACGAGCTACCGCGGACCGCTGCGTGGGGCTGGACGGCCAACACGTTAACGAGCTAACTGCGCTAACGCACTAGTTCCCACCCATGTAATTGAGCATTGCGTGACACATCCGACATACTGTTTTACTTTAGTCCATGACGCGCTTACCTTCAGGGTCATACGTCACATGAAGACCAAAATAGTTCCAAATGCCAGATCTGAATGAGGGTGGGGGAGGTTCAATTTGCCATGTTGCAACGAGCTTAGCTTCTGTCTGCTAGCTTCCGTCTGTGTTGAGCGCTCAGTGAATCTGCGCTCGACAGTGCAGCCTAGGCGGAGTAGTCGAACGCAGATTCACTGAGCGCTCAACACAGACAGCCCCGTCAGAAGGAAAGTTGATAAAATAAATTAAAAACTTTGTATTGTTCAATACATATGCGTACCGAACCGAAAGCACTGTATCGAACAGTTCAATATCGATACGAGTATTGTTGCACCCCTAATAGTGACATTTATAATCACAACATAAATACCACACATAATCTAAAAATCCATATTCATTGAATTATCTTTAACTTAAGAGTCAATTTAATATGAAATCTCTGGATTTTGTTGACTCAAAGTCCGTGTCCAGCGGTCAGGAGGAACAGATGATAAGTAATAGAAAAAAAAAGGTGTTTTTAGTAGCAATAGGACAACATGTCTTCATTCACCTGTTGTTTTATGAGGCAAGACTACTGGGTTAATGAGCCTCTGCTTGGCTGAATCACCTTATGCTGAACACATAACCTGAAGCTGCTCATGTTCAGAGTTAAAATCAGCTGGAAGCCGAACATCTTCACAGATTCTCTGCTGGGACAAATGCAGTTTACAGCTGAGACTGTAAAGTTACCGCAGCACAAACTGTGTCGTCAGGTACTCGACTCTGTGCACCTAAATCCTCGTCTTTTACCGTAGTATTTGTGATGCTCTGTCATCAAATCAACAATTAGTCGGCTAACTTTGATCTCCACTGTTGAAACCTAGATAAGGACTATTTATTTCCTTTTACATTTCTAAAGCAAATCTTGATGTAAAACGTCATCAAAAGTGTCGACAGGCTCAAAAAGTGTTACAAAGGGTGAGATGTGATGCTGCTGCTGTGGAGAAAGGATGTTTTTAAAGGTCAGTGCTCCTGAACTGCACAGTGGGATCTTGTTTGTGGTGTTTGGGAAGCGTGAAGGACAAAGAAAGTTAACCGTGAGGCGGCTGCACTGAATGTTTATGTCACAGTTACAGAGATGAAACGATCTAGAAAACTTTACCTGGAATAAAAAGCACTAAAGCTGCTCCTATCTTACGATCATGAATCCAGACCTGCGGTGTGCATTTCCTCCTTCAGGCCTTAAATATGATCACAGGATTTCCCTGCCTCGCTACAAACACCTGTTTCGACTTTACGTCCTCTGTTCGTTGTTAGCAGGGCGGCGCTCGCTCCCTCCGCTCTGCGTTTCCATCAGCCTGCCCCCCAAGCTTGAGTGAGAGCACATTTGGTATTTATTTCACAGCAAAATGAAAGAAATATGAAGTGTGTGTCTGTGTCTCCATAAGCCCTCGTAAACCTCAGAATAATATGTCTCCACAGTGAGGCAGGTGAAAGTGGACAGCGAGTGGGTCACAGACCCCCCACGGAGCCGTCAATGGTCCTCAACTGAGGCCACTGGTTGTAACAAATCCTACGTGGCCACAAACACTGAAAGCGTCTCAAATTCTGATTCCTATTAAATACCTGCAGGACTCCACGAAACAGTAAAAAGGAAAAAAGCAACAAGAAGAGAAAAAGGCGAACAGTGCAGAGTTACTAAGCACAAACATTCAAATCCATCCGGCTCGTGGTCATATTTCATGACTGTCACCACAGCAAAGATAAATGACACCATGACAACCGCGTTTGAAGGGTGGAGCTCGTGGACGTTACCAGGAAACCACCAGAGCAGGAATGCTCCGCCCTCCGATGACAACACAAATCAAACAAGGACAAAGTGGCTAAAACTCTCGTGTTTGTGGCCTCTGGCCCATAAAGCCCACAGAGCTGCAGCCTTTGAACTGTTGCTGCTTTGCTCTATAATATATGCAGGATCTACCACAGGCTGTCCTTTTGTTTCTGTATGTGTCGCGTCTCTAAGTGTTCCTCGTGATGTGACTGACGGCAGCTAAAGCCTCAGTATCAGCCGCCATGAAGCACATCGAGATTTCCATCAGCACCCGAGTCTGCACTGGTGCTGCTGCAGCGCTGCAATACGACCGAAACATCTGCCGAGGTTAATCTAGAACAGCGGTCCCCAACCCCCGGGCCTCGGACCGGTACCGGGCTGTGAGTCGTTTGGTACCGGGCCGCGAGAGTTGAGGTTCGGGTGTGAAATGTTTGGTTTTCAGGGTTTTTAATCGGTTTTCAGCGTTATTTTGTTATCGTTTTTATCGTTTACTCGGTTTTCCTCGGTCTTTTCACGTGTGTTAGGAATAAATCTTCTTTTTTTTGGTACCGGTACTAGTTTTATTTTGTTGTATTTATCCGCGACACCTTAAAGGCCGGTCCGTGAAAATATTGTCGGGCATAAACCGGTCCGTGGCGCAAAAAAGGTTGGAGACCGCTG
This sequence comes from Neolamprologus multifasciatus, assembly GCF_963576455.1. Classification (NCBI taxonomy): domain Eukaryota; kingdom Metazoa; phylum Chordata; class Actinopteri; order Cichliformes; family Cichlidae; genus Neolamprologus; species Neolamprologus multifasciatus. The sequence goes on along the minus strand of NC_140460.1, from coordinate 375,535 downwards.
ATCTAGAGTATGGGGTCAGGAGATGTGTGTAGGCAGAGTGAGATAAAAGTGTTAGTGGCAGAGAGCATGTCCCACATGTATGAGCTTAGCTGCCTGTGTTCGTGTGCAGCCTTGCATGTCTACACCTCAGGCAGAGGTTTATTTGAGCGTCCTCTGCTCGTGGAGGATCCTGTGCATCTGCACTACACCCGAGTGCTCCAGCTTCCCTACAGAGATCTTACAGACTGCTCAAGAACAGAGCGAGGACATTAAATTACCATAAGCGGTGACCCTCGGGGGTGGGTGGGAGGGGCACAGGTGGCCTCGTGTATGTACTCTGTTAGTCTGGCAGCTCTGACGCTGCTCGACGTCAAACTTATTTTCAGGGCGTCTCTGCCATAAACATTTCAAAGAGCAGCTTCTGGTCCTCGGCTACAATAAAACCCGGAGAATATTCTGAGCTGTTTGTCGGACGTGAGCTGCAGAGGTGACGTCTCAGCTCCAGGTCTGGACTCTGCCCTATTAATAAACTGTGAGGAAGTGGTTTGGCAAAGATAAACACACAGGTGGACATCTGTTCATTACGAGAGGTCTGCTTCTGTTCTCTGAAAAATCGAGGTCATCGGTGGCCGAGCGGCGAGCAGAACCCGTCACGACTCCTTTGTTTCACACACACGTCGCTCCAGTTCACAGAATTATCAAATAATGTGTTCAACATCTGAAAACTAAGGCCCAGAAATACTCATAACTCATACTGCCATTCACAAACGAGCCAGAGAAATCCAGGACGAGGGGAAAACAAAACATTTGGACCAAAGCTGACAGACTTTTGGGACAATAAACGGATTGTGGGTGTTTGTGCCAGTGAAACAACATGAAATAAACTGGCTGTTTGCAGGATTGGAGGAGCCAAAGTGCAGGAGGCTTTGCTGCTGAACACCAAAATAACTGAATATCTCCTGTTGGAGGAGTTTGGTTTTAGGCTGAAATGACATAATTGATAATGTCGATGTTAACATCTCAGAGAAAACTAAGCTTTCTGGAGCCTGGCTGGAGCTGAAACGTCTGACGTTTCATTGGTCTGTTTCAGATCGTAGCCAAAGATTAGTAGCTGTGAAGACCTCTGAGAATGCAGCACCTACTGATAAAAGGTCAAAGGTCAAACATGACATAAGACTGCTTTGTTTCCATTTCCATGATGTGGAAGATATTGAGATCACTCTTCAGACGCAGACACACTACATGCGATCGCTGCTGTTCTTGCAAAGGAGGAAATGAAGAGTGGAAAATGTCTGAGGCTAAACTTGGACGAGACTCGGAGTCCGAGCCAAGACTTCCAGGAACTCCAGATTAATCATGAACCGGAGATTTGGTTTTTCAGACATGTGGATGCTTCAGTTGTGTGCAGACAGCTGAAGCATCAAACATATTATTGGTCTGTGGATGATGGCTTAGAAAATAAAAACAGTGAGTCTGAAAAACTCGTCAGGATCTTTTGGTTGTTAGTGTCAGCGCTACAAAAGCATATTTGGGGTCTGACTTTACAAAAGTAACATAAATAAGAGTCCACAGGAGGGGGGGGGGCAACAAAAAGAGACACAGCTGGGCACAGCTGGCCTACATCTCTCTACTTTTCTCTAACAGCACAAAGAGGAAGCTTATGTGACACATCAAGCATCAATCTGTTTTCATGGTGCTTAATTATAGGAGCCGAGGGCAAAAAGACCTCTGAGGTCAGAGGTCAGTGGAGCGGGATCTGCCGAGGCCCCATTAATCCGTCAATCCCATTTGGACACCTGACATATAAACTAAAGGACACAAAGAAGTCGTATCTGACGGACGAATCCGCTTCTCATCTCATCTCATTCAGGACTTTTAAAGCCACGATGTTGGACGTATCGCAGACTTAAAGATGTGACGACAGTGTCAGAGCTGCGCTGATGTTCACACCTATCAGTCTCCTCAAAACGAGGCTGGAAAAACTATCTTTGTTGTCCACGTAGGTGAACTCCCAGCGACTTCGTCCAAATTCCTTAAAATCGTTTTTCCCACAACCAAAAAGTAAATTTTGGAGCTGTTATTTGAATTTCCCTTCTGCACAAGAATGTGTTTACTCTTGGCCCGAGTCGTCCCACACACAGCTGCTCGAGTGATACGAGGGAAGGAAGGATCGGCTGTCTTACTGCATGAACTGGCATTGACACCAGAGCGAGGCCGCGTGATGTGACGTTTAAGATAAGAAAAACTGCCCTCGCATCAGCTACACTAATCTAAACTAATCTAGGGGGGAGAAAAAGTCCAGTCGCTGAAATGAGGCCTTTCCAATGAGTCACAGCTCAGATAACAGGATGTCCCCGGGGGGCGAGAGGAAACCCCCACAATCTGGAGAGGAAACATAGCAGCAGAGCTCTCAAAGCTCGCTGTGTGGAAACATGAGGTGCTTTTACCTTCCACACAACTACAGGAAAGAAATGCATCATCATTACTGCTGATGTATGTGGGGGCAGCTCCAGAAATATGACTTCCTAAGAAGAGGCTGATCTCATTTCCTCTGCACTCACAGCTGGCTCTCGTTGAGCTCCTGAGAAAGAAATCAGCTCCCATGTTGCCTTTTTTCTCCCCTTTTCTTGTCTGCATCCACCCAGGACGGAGATGTGACACCGCCTCGACTGCTCTGTCCATAACTTCATTAGCTGCACAGACGCATAAACCCAAAGGCTCGCATTCTTCACCATCGCGTCAGTGGAAACGCACTCTGGGTGATGGCTGTGGTCGCCCCGCTGCACAGGAATGCTTGTGTTAGCAGCTGAAAACATAATAACACACTTACAACATGTGTGTTTGTCCCAAAGCACTAAATTACAAAGCGGGGGTGACGTCTCAACTTTCACTGAGGAATCCACCCACATGCTCCGAGTGCTGGAAAAACCCTTTGGTGCCATCATAATAACCCCCCCTGACGTGTTTCCTAGGCCTGCAGGATAACCACAGATTGTTTGAAAGTAAGTCATGACAGCTGTAAGAGGTGGGACTGATAAAGCACACCTAAGACAGGAAACATCCCCCTGTCCTGCTCTGACACGACAAACGTCAGTGAAGGTCTACTTAACGCTTAAACACAGGACAAATTTAGCTTCACTTAAAAACCCTCACACACAAAGGCCTTGAATAACCAGACTCCACCAGCCTACCTTAAGAAATTCATCCCATCATAGTCCCAATATCCCAGTAGAGCACTTTGCAAAAGTAGAATGGGAGGCTCCCAGTTTGGATTCAGGACACAGACACTCTCTGCTCTTTTTGATAAAGCTCACCATTTGGATCAGCTGATCCTGTTATTCTCCTACAGGCTCTTTGTTTATACACCATCCTCATCCTCCCACTGATCCTGCAGGTGGCTGCTCCTCACGTATCCTGGTTCTCCTGTTAAAATGAAGCTTTTCCTTCCTACTGTCGCCCAGTCCTTGTTCATCAGGATCATTCGATTGTTGAGGTTTTCCCTCTGATATTGTGGGGTCATCACCTTACAGGATAAACTGTAAGGTTTATACCTTATAAACTTTATACAGTATAAACTGCCTCGAGGCCAAATGTGTGCTTGAACTGGTGATAGCTAAATAACAGAGGAGTTGAACTGATCTACGACCAGGTAGAGGTGGGAATCACCACACATCCCACGATACGATATTATTGCAATTTTTTAAAATATTTTGCGATATTCAGATTCTGTACATAAAGGTAAACTTTATCAATATTCATTTTCTCTAATATCAAAGTCTCACACTCAGTCTTTCTCTCATTTCAGTTTGATTGTTGACAAACTGAACGGTTTGTATTACAGTCTAGTCCAACTTAACTGAATCAACCATCTGGTACAATTATAGCTATTCTGAACTATGCAGTTTATGAAAACTATGCAGCCCCTTCAGCAACTGAAGAATTTGAAAGTAAATGAAAACAAAATATAATTTTACATTAAATAAAAAAGTTTTAAACTTAATTAAAAGAAAACATGTCTTAAATTAAAATAAGTAAACTGTCATGTTTATTAAACACATTTGGACAGTGAAGGAATGTCAGGATTCAGAAAAAGGATCAACATGCTCTGAAGTCAGAGCACAAAAACCTTTTTGTAACAAAGTATCGATTTCTGCTGTCCCTGTATCCATACATTATTAGCAAACAAAATATCACCATGCTACACAGTATCCATTTTCCCCCACCTCTACTACCAGATCACCTTTACAGGAGACTGAGCCAGTCAGCAGGTGTGTCTGGTGTGTTCATGAGCATTAATGAAGAATGCAGGCTGATGTCATCAATATCATGTACACTTCAGTAAATTTGTTGTTTGTTGTTCAATCTAAGCTCAGTTCCTTAACAAGACTGAAGGTGTTATCGTGTGAGGAAAATTGGCTGCTGGACGATCCAGTTCATTCATTGCTACATCCAATGGGGAGCACTCCTCATGATGTCACGGCTTCATTTGTTTTGTTGTCATACCTGCTGACACATACTGAACAAAAGTGGAAAAAGTTCAGGAGTTTGTATGATTTCCTTCATGTGTTTGGTGGGAACTGGGAACAATCCCATCCAAACCACCACGGATGCAGATGAGCTCACTCTGACCTGGCAGCAACGCAGCGTCTGAGGCCATGACAGAGCTTGCCCTTCACGCCACACGTGCAGCCCGGGTGGAAGCCTCCCACTCGCTGTCGGTGCACCGAAACCTCACCGCCTGTGCCATAAACCACAGCCAGGCTGTACTGTAAAGCCATGGAAACATGAATGGCCCAGACTGCACTGCATGTATGAAAACCACACCGCCGACGGCAAGTAAGAGGACAAGAGGGGCTGTTGGCTGTGACAGAGCCACCGAGTGGACCACACTGGAGTTTGAGTGAGGAGGCAGACAGGATGAAGAGGCTGCGTTATACATGGAGCATCTTCTATTAATGTGCTCTTATTTAAGGATGAAGCAGCCTGCTGTCTGTTTACAGCGTGAACAGGCTGAATCTAGTGCCAGCGCCATCGTGATGAACAAATGAAGTCGTCATCGCTGCAACACTCAAATTCACGTTTTTAGAGCAGCGTTTTCCCCACAGACCATAGCAAACAGAAGGAGAGCTGTTTACTGTCCAACATCCACATGATGTCATGAAGACATTTCTGCACAATGGCTGTACTGTATAGAAAGTCGCTGGCACTAATACGAGTCCATGTTACAGACTCTGGGGAACTAACCACTCGTTTCGTCAGAGTGACACAGTTTCAAAGGTTCAGCTTTCTGCCCAAACATGTAAAAATTCCTCTTGGATGAAGAGATGCAATAAACCACGGACCCAAAGAGAAGTAGCCCTGTCATTGGGTCTGTTTGTATCCCCACTGCTGCTTAGTAACCAACCCACAAGGTGAGCGTGGGTTTCGTTAATATCGCCAGACGTATGCCAGCAGACGCTAATTTTAGGAAGAATTTATTTTTTCCCCTACTTCATGCGATATTACACCATTTCTAAATGATTCCAAGTATTTTTATTATATCCTATACAAAACCTCAAAAAACATCTTAATGCATCTTAATTCAGTTTTTTAATATATATATAGTATATAGCACCAAATCTCAACAATGGTTGCCTCAAGGTGCTTTATATTGTAAGGTACACACTATGAGATAATACAGATGACCCCCCCATGAGCAAGCATTTGGCGACAGTGGGAAGGAAAAACTCCCTTTTAACAGGAAGAAACCTCCGGCAGAACCAGCTGACAGCACATCCAGAAATCTGTGGTGACGGGAGGGAGGTGGGACAAACTACACGCTGTAATTTATTAATTATTATTATTTATTAATTTGAGTTTAATAATGAAGTGTTGAAGGCAACGTGGCGCATAAACACAGCGAGTGAAGTCATCAGCTCGCAGCTGATAACTGTAATTCTTTACATTTTGTCACTTCTGTCTGGAGAAAAACAAGCTGTGAGAGTTATGATGCTAAAGTGCTTCAACATGAAGGGTTTCATACAACAACAAATTTCCCACGTGTGGGACTAATAAAGGTTATCTTATCTTATACAGGCTGTGTCCATCTTTTAGCTACAGTCTGATGAGCTAATATATTGATCTGGTCCGAATTAGCAGAAGTAGCAAAGTAGTAAAAGACGGTGGCACGTAGCTCCACACTTGATGGCTCCGTTGCATGTGAGTGACGGTTAAAGTAAGAAAGTTAATTACAGACGCAGCTCATGATTGATTTCAGCTGTGCCAGGGAACATTACACTCTCACAAACATTCGCCATGAAGCAGTGAGATAATCTTAGTGCTTAACACCTATAATTAACAAAAACACTAACTACTCTGTTTGGCCTTTAAAAAGAAAATATGTTTTATTTTACAAGTTTCTGGTCATCCAGTAAAGCGACATGAGAGGAAATCTGCCGCTCTGTCAGCACGTCGTGGCTCCATGGAAACGTACAGAAAGCTCGCTGTAAACCAAGTCTGCTCAGTGCTTAAAAGGCTTCTTTGGGTTTATGTTTCTGATCTGCTCGGGTGTGAAAACAGCAGGACCTCATCCAGAATAAGTGGTGTGTTTGCTCTGCAGATGTTTCTGATGCAGCATGAAGCGTATACAAACGATGCATTGTTCTCAGCCCCACTCTGCAGCGCATAGTTTCCACATTTCCACACTTACAGTTACACAACAGCACAGGCTGTAAATCACAGCGTATTCTAATACGTCAGTGAAAATCATTATGTTGGAATGGCACAGCTTACTATAGCGAGAGCGCCACACGACACTGCTCAAACCCCCAAACACAGAATATATTTTTCTGAGTCAGAGAGCTGCTGCTTTAATAAATCAGCTGTTTACTTGCAGTTTGCTGTGGCTGTAAACAGTTTGGACCCTTGCTTAGAAACATTCAGCCTAAGCTGATGTGTTTATTATCAGCAGGCTTCTAGGACTAAATATTGACGATTCAAATCTAACACACAAAGTAAAAATGTTCTTTATCGTCTCTTGAAGGAAAATGTCCTGTAACACCACAACAAGTACGACAGCAGTAACACGACGCTGTAGAGCAGCTTTTCTAAGACGATGAGCACAAAACAACATCAGGCTTGAGGTAATGCGACACACCAGTGCATGTTCATGTGCAATACTGCAATGCATTGTGGGCTGCTTCTTGTTGAGTCTGACCGTGGCTGTGAATAGAAACGCTGCAGACAAACTGACGGGCTGGTCGGGACCTCGACCGTTCCCCCCGATCAGTAACTCCTGACCTAAAGCACTTCAAGTATTTGTGTCTGTTAAATTAAGAGGCCTGTCCAATCCATTGGATGTTTCCACACCAGGCAACAAAGATAATCCTGCAACTATTACATTCCTACAAAACAGACATTTTGCTGCATGAGAAGAGACACTGGAGTTTTCTAATCTATAACAATAGTTGCTGCTGTTCAGGAGAAGAAAATCAGAAGGACATCGTTCCACTGGCTGAACTTTATCGTTAGTCACAGGGTGCAAAGACCTGTCGATAATTATGACCTCGGCATGGACAGAAAGAAACATAATCATCAAAAGCAGATTCAGTTTCAATTCTCAAATTCAGTTTTAATTACGAAAACGACAGTGAAACAAGACGAGGCGTTCCTTTGTCCTCTGTGCGATCGAACCTTCGGATCCTGGCGTCTTTCTCAGGACTTGCAGGGATCAGTAATATCCTCCATAACTAAAACCACACACTCAGAGATCAAACAGGAAGCAGAGACGGCACAACAAAGCAGCTCCAGGCACAAAACCATAAACGACTGTAAACACGCCACCTCGTAGCAGGCGTAGCTATGGTTACACTGGAGACGCTCGGGATGGACGTCAGACTGAACTAATGCGAATCTGCTTTCAGCAAAATGTTTACAGCAGGAGGAAGCGTTTATGTTCCCGCTCCGTCTAACACGACTCGTGTCTCATCTTTCACTGAGTGTCAGGATGTGACGCGTCGTCTTGAAGTGGCAGCTCTCAAAATCACAGCGGGAGGAAAAACGTTTACGTTCATGTGACGTCACATCGCAGAGAGTGCTTCGTATCAGCCGCTGTCACAGTCTGGCGAGGGCAGACTGTAGGGTTGACAAAAGGACCCAAAATGCAGACTCCAAGGAACAGAACTAGAAATGTTAACAAAAAGCGAGACGTTTAATATGGCTGGTAAAAAATTACAAACAAAGAAGCAAAATTAACACAAACCTAAACTGGGAAATCTAAACAAACAATAAGAAAAACCTAGACAAGAAACTTGGAAACATGGCGTGGACAACAGACGAGCTGACAACGACACACTGAAACAGAGGATTTAAATACACAGGAGGTGGGAACACATGGAGGAACAGCTGACTGACATGAGCCTAATGACAGGACAAGAGAAGTGAAACTAAATACAACGAACAAAGAACACACGACTCCTTCAAAATAAAACAGGAAGCATGAGACAGACATGATAACACAAACTTGATAACATAAGATACGCAGCATGAAACAAAGGGTGAGGGGAACTTAAATACAGGAAGAAAACACAAGGAGTCTAACAACCAAATGAACTTCACTAATCTGATGAACTTAAACATAAACAACATCCAGATAAACTAAAACTTAAAACACTGGGTCAACAGACCAGGATCACGACAACCCGCTCGTCCAAACCATCACTGCTAAACTGTCAAACGCAAACACATCCAAAGCTGAGGCGAAGCAAAAAACAGCCTCAGAGTGGCGACGGGTTTTAAACACGCCGAACACGCCGCAGACGCAGGATCTCTGGACTCAGCGATGAGGTAACATCATGTTACCTACAAAAATGTAACTATTACTTCATATTACATCATATCTTATCATTATCTCTTTGTAGGTTCTGGTTCATTTGCCGTTACATCATCACAAACACATAAATACACAGTTCTGCTAACTAGAACCTGTAATAAAAACATAACAGACAGCGTCTAGTCCTGAAAGATGATGGGGATGTGCCTGAACTCGCTTTTGTTAGCCAGTAGAGGATCTGTTGTTGCAAACAGAAGAAGAAAAAGCCTGCTCACTGTCAGCGCAGTAAACTTTCCTGTAAGGTCTCAGGAGAGTTTAAAGTAACACTGAATGCATCACGTGAGAATAAAGAACCTTTTAGAGTGAGAACGCATTATTATTATAATGCTATTAATTAACATGATGCTACTGATGCTTGTGGTGCCGACCCAGCAGGCCCGTTCAGAGGAGACCTACAGGAGGCCGTCCTGCTGTCAGTGTGCACAGTCCTGCTGCTGCAACAGAGCTGGTCTAGCTCTGCAGTCAGAGGCGTCCTTTAACGTGGACACGCCGTGGTGGCACTGAGGACAACGTCGTACATGCACCGGTTTTTGTGTCTCGCTGGCTCGAGCGCGGCAGACTGAACGAATTCTGAGGCACACGAGTGGATTTGCTTGTGTCTGACCGAGCTCTCCATCGGAAAATACGTTTGGGTTTATTGACACGTCGCAGTGAAACGGATTTGTTGCATTTCACGACATAAAACGTTTGTTTTTCGACTAACACGCAGTGTCCCTCAGTCCCTCGCTCACGTCCACATGATGAAAGCTCACAGCTTTCCAGACCAGCGGCGTCTCTACACACCGTCTTCTTCTCTTGGCCGTTTTGAACAGACTCTTTCCATTAGACGCGTAACTTCATTTGTTTTGACCTCTTTTACTTTTACAAAGCTTCTTTAAGGACATTTGGCTCCATAACTCCACATGTTGGGGTTTAAAATAACTGCTCGCAGCTTTCTTGTGTTATTGTCTCATTTAGAAACTAATGCGTTATTTAATCAACAGTGTTGTTTTACTCTAAGCACCATGTGTAACGGTGTAAACAAGATGGGGAAACGTGATAAAGCATCTCTGTGATATGACAGCCAGTGCTTTAGACACCTTATTCTTATAAATGACCTGAAGTTTACCCAAAATATTCAGACCAGCAGCTTACCCATGATGTCATTGCTCCATGACCTCAGCCGCTGAGAAGGATCTCGGCTACAGACGACATAATGTGCAGCCAAAAAGGACAAAAGTCCCGTTGGTTGCACACTTTCTCCTCCCGTTGCTGCCACATCACTGATGAAGCACACCAGCCTGTCGTCAGCTGCCTGCTGAACTCTGTTATTAGTTACAATTCAGAGATCTGCAGCAGATGTGAAGCCCCGAGGTCAGTAACAACCAGGGTCGGGTCAACACGGGATCGTGAAAACACGATTGGGGAGAAAAAACGTTTTCTAAAGACGAAGCAGCAGGTCTGAGCGATGCTGAGCATCAGGATGTCCCGCTTGAGTCAAAGGCAAAAGGAGCAAACTGGAAATAGGAAGGCGTGGCCCTGCCAGCTGTTCATCTTGATGTGTAGCATAGGGTGGATGCAGCTGCATGCTCAGGAAAAACATCTGCAGTGGGACATTTACAGCACGGTCTGATAACCGTCTGCAGTAAGCCCGTCTCTTCTGTGCTAAACTCAGCAATTGCAGCTCTGCAGGACGTTAAACCTATTTTAGTCTTTGAGCTCCTACGTGGTCGTCATCTCAGAGGAAGCACGTGAGAAGCCCTGCTCAACACCCTCGACTAAACCAAAACCCCCCTGAAGCAGACCACCTCCCAGCGTCTGCCCAACGTGATAAACACCAGACAATCTCCCAACACGTCCGCTGTTGCTGTGGTAAAACGAACACTACGTAGATGTGTGCACATGCCTGTGTGCAGCCTGATGACAGCAGACTGGGCTGATGAATGATCAACACTTTCATTTGAATGTTCCTGGAAACAGCTGAGGGTCGAAGCAAATAAACTGTCCTCTTAATATTAATGAGAAGCCTGGTGACAGCTCCAAAAGGAAAGTACATGAGACACACTTCACGTTCAGCGACTTCCTGCTTACACTGAGAGCTTTGGTGTGGACCACACAACTGAACCAAAGACACGTCAGCGTTTTAGGCAGAACAGAGGACGAACATTTCCCCGAGCATTTAGGGGACGTTTTCCACGTTGCATTGGGATTTAAGACAAAGACCTCAGAATTAACTTGCATGCTTCAACTTTGGGCAAACTCCATCTCCTGGTGACGAGGGCTCCAGTTCCCAGAGTCAGTGAGGACTATTGGACCAGATCCTCAGCTCTTAACATGAGCCAGGTTACCACACAGCTTCACTATGCATTAAGACACAAGCCACACTGGGCCCTGCACAGCTGTGTTGCTTTATCCCTGCACTCCTTTTGGAGCGCTGCAGCCAAACTACACTTGCACAAGCCTCAAGCTAAACCCATTATTGTCAACACAGCGAGGTCGAGAGGGTGGAGGCGATCACAGCAGAACCATAACAGCAGAGCAGGATCAGTTACCTTCTGCTTTGCTAGTTCAGTGGAAATGTATACACTCACATCTTGCCATTGTCGTGTGTGCTTAACCGAACAGACAAAGGGGATAACAGGCATGTGACGCTGAGGCCTGCAGCTCTGTGCAGCTCTGTGCAGCTCTGTGCAGCTCTGTGCAGCTCTGTGCAGCTCTGTGCAGCTCTGTGCAGCTCTGTGCAGCTCTGTGCAGCTCTGTGCAGCTCTGTGCAGCTGGGACCTCCCACAAAGTCCCACAAACCTGCTGCCATCAACAGTCATTTACCCACGTTAGTGAGGAAGATTCAGGTTCCCGTGCACTCGCCCTTCTTTGCGCTTTCCACTCTTAACGGCGCACAACTTATTGTGGTCGAGGACAAAACCAACTTAATGCGGCCGCACAATTTATCAGAACAAGCTGTGGGCTGGATATGAGACACATCAGGTTGGCTAACGTGGCTTAAACCAGTGCCAACAGTTCGATTAGAGCAAAATGTTTAGTCTGAATAAGCAAACGAGTAAAGCTCTTGAAGTGACCACTGGCTGCGCGCAAGCAAACATTTTGATTAAAAGAAAACAGCAGCAGGGGAGACGGAGTTTAGCAACGGGCATGTCAGTGGGTACACGCCTGATCACTGTAGGCTGTGATCCATTATCTGTGAGTCCCTCCTCGTGGTGTCAGCTCTGCAGCAGCTCATCGTCCAGACCATCCAGAGTTGACTTTAGTATTTTTCTGGGGAAGTCAACACACATTACTCAGACACACTTTGTGCAAACACGCGTCTCCTCCCTGTGTGCTTGACTGAAATAAATGTGGCTCCCACCCATCCACCAAAACACACCTCACGATTTACCAAAATCAGTGTAAATGCAAACCCGACTTCTTCCACGCTAACTCAGGTTTCTGTGCTCAGACACCACGGAGACGTTTCAAAGTCACCAAACTAAGATCGACAGCCCCCATTAGAGGCATGCGAACCCTTCAATGTGAGGAAAGGGGGACAAAATCCACATGAACACGTCTGAATACTGTTCTTCCGCTTTTACCCAAACCCTGCTTATCGGATAAAGAGGATACTGTGAACTTTCATGAAAGAGGAATACAGTGCAGTCACCGTGTGGTCAGTGTGACTAATCCGTCAGTGAATCCAAACCGAAGGCTGAATCAAAGACGTCCTGATTCCTGTCAGATCCAACTACGTCTGTTCTTCCACTTGGACTCATTTCCACAGAGGCCAAGTCCAACTCTGCTGCATTCATCTGTCTTTTTCTGCAAAACGACGCAGCGTTTTCAGCTGATCCTGAATCAGCCTTCTGCTCTCTGGCAGCAGTTTGTTAATCGGGGTGCCACGCCCCCACATTCCTGTCATGGGTTATCCGCTGAAACCCAGTCATGCAGAAGACCTTTGGCACTGCTAAGTGCCACAATGTCTGATCATCTGGGCAGATCGCAGCATGCTTCACCCAGGAGGGCATTATGATGGTGCAGGTGTGGAGCTTTCTGACTCTGAAGGTGTTCAGTCTCACTCTCCTGTTTCCCGTTACTGGATCAACACAGCAGCGCATTTGTTGTTTTGGAACATTTCCATTTAATCTTCACTGTGTGACAGTTAAAGAAACACCAGTGAATCCATCACTCGCCAACTTTAGATCTGCAATGTTTAAAATTCCTGTTCAGTAAGAAAGCAGCAGAGAAGCAGCAGCACAGCTAAAACCTTTAAGGTGGACCTGAAGCATCGAGCCAGTTGGACTCACGCACACACAGGCTGACTCAAGTTTAAACTCAACACATCACGACGGTGACGATGCACGAACGTGTAGTCGTTTTTCTTGATGACATTAATTACGATGTACAAGTTTTTGGCTCTGGTGAGATAAGCCGCGATCTTTGAGGGCTTGATGTCTTGCAGCTTTGAGCACGTGCAGTGGAAGCATAACCTGCTGGTGATCCTATGCATGCACGTGTCCTGGTGGCCTTGAAACTAAATCTGCGGCTCTCCTTCATTTGGACAGCAGCTTGGTCTTGTTAACCCCAAATAACCGCCCAGAGGCAACCTTTTCATGGCTCACCATTTAACAGATGGTTACCAAGTGGCAAGCCAAGTCTTGTACACCTGAAACTAGAACTTGCTGGTTTAACTTTTTGCTCAGAGTAAAGCAGCTCGAGACCAAGAGCAGACACAGAGGCTGTGTCAGAAAGTGCAACCAGACAATAAGATATAAAAAATCTGTGCCAAGTCAAATATGTGAATTCCTCAGCAGCGGATCGAACAGCCATTCATAGTTTCCTCTTTTCAATTCTCCAACACGTCAAACCAGTTCTTAAACATCACGATTAAAAACAGTCTGGGTGTCAGTGACAAACAAATCAAGGCGCTGCTGCACCGTTTGATGAGACCTTTAAATTCAATGATCTTCTCATCTTCCTTCCACACTCGCATCACTTCTCAGGTCAACCGCAGCATGAGTGCTGCCGACACAAACACACGAATCAGACTCGGCAGCAGCTGGACTGTTTTTGTTGCTGTAGCTGTGCCACATGCAGAGCTCATCTCTGTGCTTCAACCCTCGTGTCCCCTCATTATGTGCAGATGACAACACCATCATCTCAGGCTCGCTGCTCTGAATGCTTTTAATACGAAATCTTTTCATTCTTTCTTAACAAACAATCACTTTGTCCAGGATCTAGAATCCAAACTAATGTGGACGTCTCAAAACAAGGAGCAGATGCCGGCCCAGCACCTCGCAGGGCGCTTGAGTCTCACAGGTTCGTCAGTTTCTTTTCTCTGATTCACGAACACACCCGAGGTTTTATGTAAGCATACAGGATGTATGGAGTAGTATCGCAACCACGACCTTCCAGCTGTGTTGTAATCAAATCATCGTACTCATGAATGAGTTTGATTTTTAAAATAGGAACAGCAGCAGACTTGAGTGTCCTGACCTGCTGCCACGTTCTAGCACCACGCTGGGAGACACGGGAAAGTCCTCAAAGCAGAAAAGATCAATGGGACAGTCGGACAAATCATGAGAAAGCTGCTTCCCCTCTGTTCTCATCTCTCAGAGAAAAGTGAACTCGAATGAACAGATTTACATGATTCCTGCCAAATCTTTGCATTTTTCCCATCATGCATTCAGTCCCGTTCATTATTAGAACAAAGAGGACTCCCATCAACAGGGTCATTACACCATCCCACTGTCCCAAATCTGTACGAGACGAATCTAATGACAGTGGACAGTCTGAGACGAGCCCTGCTGGGTCTGAAACGTCTCGGCTTAATCTACAGTAAGATGAAAATTACGTAAAGCAGGAGAAAATGTCTCCACTAGGGCTGCCACAAACGATTATTTTGATAGTCGACTAGTCACCGATTATTTTTGCGATTAGTCGACTAATCAGATCATCATCCATTGGACGTAAAACTTACAGCTTATTGCACCAGCAGCATCTGCTCTTATATAACTATCATTAGCTTACAGCTTTAAGTGTTTAAGCTATGTGCTAACTAACAATAAAGACAAGATGATAGTTTATTAAATTTTAATGAAATCTGCAGATTGTTTCGGTGGAGTTTAATAAACTCCTTGCTATCTAAAATATAACAGGACACCGGAGAAAATTCTCGAGCATCTCACACTTCTGATAATCAGCTGTCTGCTTGACGTTTATTCAGCTGTGTAAAAACTATAACTTTAATCCCAGGAACAAATAAAAGACTAAAAAAAATCCAAACAATAACATTTTTAAGTTATCTAAGTGACTTATATATCATGTTTAACCTGAGTAGCGAAAGACGGCGGTGGGTTTGAAGCCGGGAGTCCGGTGTTCTCACGGCTCTAGTTAGCCTAGCCCCCGGCTAGCTATCGAGCTAGTGGGTAACAGACGTCTCCGAAAACGTCGGAGCGCTTTTGAAAATATGTGGTGTCTTGATAAACTGAGCAGATATTTGAGGTTTACACAGCTACATTCTCGCCTGAAAATATGTTAAACGTTTATTTTGTGACCCAGAAAGAATAATAAGAGTAATATTAAAACTAACTAGCTGCCGCCATTGTTGGAAACTGAGCTGGGCTGCGCTATGAATTCTGGGACACAGCTTCTTCTTCTTCTTCTTCGGGGTTTAACGGCAGCTGGCATCTTTGTACATGCAGTGCTGCCATCTTCTGTTTCAGTCCGTTATTACACTCTTAAATCCTACTACTTATTCCTGCGTCTTTTGTGATCTTACAAAGCTTCAAACGACGCGTCGACTATTAAATCAGTCGTCGACGATTCTGATAGTCGACGTAATCGTGACTAGTCGACTAATCGTGGCAGCCCTACTCCACAGCAGTAATAATGGACCATTACCTGTACACAACGGAGAAAGGGAGACGCAGCTCACTTTGGACCAGAACTATGCTGACTTTAATGCAACATGTTTTTACCTGCTTAACTGATCACAGCACTTCCCTTTCCGACTACAGAAAAGTAGAATGGGAGGCAGAGCCTTCAGTTTCCCCTCTTCTGTGGAACCAGCTCCCAGTTTGGGTTCAGGACACAGACACTATCTCTACTTTTAAAGCCTGCAGGGCTGGATCAGGTGACCTGGTCACCGTGTGTTTATACATCACTCTGAACTTAATCATTAGTTATTAATGATCTCCTGCACAGCGTGTTTTTGTCGTGTTTTTCTCTCTTCACCCTGAACCGCTCACAGCAGACAGCCGCCCTTGCCTGAGCCTGGGTCCACGGGAAGTTTGTTCCTGTTGAAAGGGAGTTTTTCCATCCCACTGTCACCCAGCGCTTGCTGATGGGAGGTCGTTTCATTATAGATGGTTTTCTCTGCACCCCTCAGCGTGGTCTCCTTCTTTCCACTTGGTGTCCTGTTTTAAAGTTTGCACGTGTGCTGGATTTTCTCCATTTTATCAAAAAGACCATCCTTCAGCTTGGATTTCATTGACAAAAGCAATGAAGCCAAGTTAGAGTGCAACAATTGTTTTGGTGTGACACAAATCCAAAAGTGCCACGTCAGCGCCCTTTGTGGGCATTTTCTCTGACCTGTGGTTGAGGCCCTCTCTCCCAGCGTACTGCCTTCAGGCTCGGAGCACACTGCGGACTCATCAGAGTTTTTGGTGAACTGCTGGAAACCCTGATATAGGTCTATTAAGCTGATTGTAGTAGAAGCGCTGGACGCGCCGCAGAGATGCACAGGGAGAATACGGTGACGTGAACAGAAAACTTCCTGAGCACACACAATATTTGGTGTGAACTTTGAAGATTTAAATGTGTGGTGTGGGACTGAACGATGGCTGCCCCACCGAATGTCATAACAAAGAAAAAATTGTCATGAAACTTTTTTGAGAAGTTAAAAAGAAGTTTTTCAAAGCAGCTCCTGGAATGACAGTGGATGAAAAACAAACTGTTGCTGGGAGAGTTTAGCGAGCGCACAAAGACCACTACACAAGTTTCCCTTAATACTTACAAAAACAGGTGATGTGCATCTTTTTTTAGAAAGGTACACAAACCACAAAAGGAAAATAAAATATTTGCTGAACGACGGGCGAGCCGGAGACTTTCACCCAACAGCAACATGATGCCGCACAGCGTCAGGAGGAGGGTGTGGGACAGCGGCGCGTCAGAGGCTGCAGGAACACGCCTTTTATTTTTTATAACAGTGAGCACTTAACAGAGCAGCCCCCCTCTGCCCCTCCTCACCTGTGGTGAGCTCGCTGTGTTTCAAAGGGCTCACAAAGATGTCAAAACAGCAAAGGCAGGACTGTGTGTGCGTGTGCAAAACAGAGAAAACATCCTTCTTTGCAGACATTGAGAAACAGTCATATCTGGACGAGCATCTGTCTGTAAAGTCTGTGGTCACGTCTGGACAGGAGAGAGCGCTCAGCTCTGAGTCTTTCTCTGCGGATTCAGGAGAACAAAAACCACCTCACAGCGAAGCAGCAGCCCCAACACGACCCATCAACTTCCTCCCACAGTAGCAGCTGTGTGTCATCACCTGGGCGTGTGGGGCTGGTCTACAGTCAGCAGCATGCGGGAGGACGGTGCCAGCTGTCAGACAACAAACTGCCCTCGTCTGACTTCAGTGAAACAATCTTATTCCAGTTTTCCTTTCTTACATTTTATAGCTTGACTGGCACAATCACGTGCCGCGTGATAGTCGCACTCAGGATTAAAGCGTCCAAGCTAACGCGTTACTGCTGAGGGACACATGAAGAAGTCGTGTCACGGCTGTAGCCATGCTGAAGAGTTCTGGTCCTCACAATCCATCCAAAACTCCAGGAGACGCTTCCCTCACCTTTTCTCCCCCCTCCCACACAAACTAAGAACGGTGACTGGACTAAACCAACACGGGGCTTTCCAACTGTTCTCTAAACATCCTTTAATGAGAACGACCAGCAGTGTTTACAGTTTGGTGAAGCCGTGCACAGACAACCCACAAATATTCACAGACTGCCAGCGACACAAACCTGCTCCTCCTTGGGGGACAAAAAGCAGCACACCGGCCTGAATAAGCCTTTACACTTTGTTCCCAACTCTCCTGCTTTATCTCTCTCAGATTGTTCCCACGCTTTGCTTTGTGTTCACCTAATGATGAGCCTCAGCTCCATTTAGAAAGTCTGTGATAATGCAGACCTAAATTATTTATATTATACATAAATGACATATGTAGCATTTCCAAACTGTTAAAATGTGTATTGTTTGCTGATGATACCACTCTGTATTGCTCAGGTAAAAACCTGGAACAGCTTCTGACTACAGCGGAAAAGGAGTTAAATATATTAAAAAACTGGTTTGATGTAAATAAGTTATCATTAAATATAAAGAAAACAAAATTGATTATTTTTGGCACTAGACAAATGAAAAATGTATCTAAAATCAGGGTTAATGGAATTGAAATTGAAAGAGTGTACGAAAATAAATTTCTTGGAGTGATAATTGATGATAAGCTGAGTTGGAAGTCTCATATAAACCATGTGAAAACAAAAATGTCAAAAACCATTGCTATTCTCTATAAAACAAAGCATGTCCTGAACAAAAAATCATTATACACACTCTATTGTACTCTGTTGCTTCCATATATGACTTACTGTCTGGAGATATGGGGTAATGCATATAAAACGAACACTCTTCCTATTTTCAAGTTGCAAAAAAGAGCTATAAGAATTATAAACCAATCAAACTATATAGAACCAACTAACATTTTGTTTATTAATCTGAATACCCTGAAATTTTATGATTTAGTTGAATATAAAATGGCACACATAATGTATAAAGCACAAAATAGCTTGCTTTGCCCCAGTACTCAGAAGCTGTTCAAAGTCAGAGAGAGTCAATATGACTTAAGGGGAACAGATTTCTTTAAAAAAAACAAGATAAGGACAAATATAAAGCAGAGATGTGTTTCTGTTAGAGGAGTTAACCTGTGGAATAGTTATGACAGTGATTTAAAAAGGTGTAGTTCATTTTCCTTGTTTAAAAATATGTTTAAAAATAGAGTATTAGAAAAATATATATATCAAGAATGAAAAGAGCAAAAAAAACCAAAAAACAAAAAACAGAAAACCTCTTGATTCTTTTGCTTTGATGTAGTTACTTACTAAGGTGGTGGTGTTTTTTCTTGTTTGTTTGTTTGTTTGTTTTGTTTTTGCTTTGTTTGCCTTCTCTCACCCCAACCGGTCGCAGCAGATGGCCCCGCCCCTCCCTGAGCCGGGTTCTGCCGGAGGTTTCTTCCTGTTAAAAGGGAGTTTTTCCTTCCCACTGTCGCCAAAGTGCTGCTCATAGGGGGTCATATGATTGTTGGGCTTTTCTCTCTGTATCTATGAAGCGCCTTGAGGCGACATTTGTTGTGATTTGGCGCTATATAAATGAAATTGAATTGAATTGAATTTTATTATTTGCTTCGAGCCCTGTGTACAGGAGCTGCATGCTAAAAGATCTTTTGTTAAAAGGGTTGGCGTAATAAGCAAATGCTTCAACCAATACCTTTTGATTAGCCTTGTCTCATGCTTTCTTGCTTTGTGGTAAATCTTTGTTCTGTCTTCACTGAGATATTTGAATGCTAATCAATAAACATATCAATCAATCACGTCATCTTAATTCGTGCCTCTTATAGACCTGAAGCTGTCCAAAGGAAAAAAGTCAAAGGACAGGCTGAATGTGTTAGTTCACTTCAAGTGGACCTTGGTGTATCCTTCATACAAACAAGCGGCTTTGTAACACTGTGGATGTGGGAAGAGAGAGATGGAAAACCCACAAACGTGATGAAAAACAGTGCACGCTAAGAAGCCGCAAAGCAAAGCGCTGCTGTAAAACAAAGTGCACAGATCAGCACGACAGCAGCAGTTTCATGTTACAGCACAGTGTTGTGGTCATGAGAGCATCACTGTCAGCCTACAGATGCATAGAGCTGCATTATCATGACCAGCATGATTGATCTACAGGTAACTGAGCTGGTGGGAAAATCCAAGTATTTGTACTTGATTACAAAGTGATGCAAATACAGATGCCAAAGGCTCAGCATCTACTGTGTGTTTATGAAAATGCTGTGTTTGTGTTTTACACAGTCGTCTAATATTTGCTGGTCTGCGTCTCTCAGCCTGAACAACAACGACGGATTGAAGCACTTTGTGAAACTGTCGCAAAGCAGCAGCTCAACGATCTCCTGCGCTCCGTGTCTTCTGGGTGGGTGTGTTTCGTGGGGTATCAAACTGCCCCTCGGGGATCATAAAGCGTATCTGGACTCTTAAAGCGATGGTGTTTTTTTAAATACTTTCATTTTCCTTTGATGACGATGATGTGTATTAACGTGTCAACAATAACACACCTACTGCACGCACCGTGTACGTGGGGTACATTGCGCAACACTGGCACAAACAAAACTCTGCTGTTCTCTGCTTCTTGTTGTCAGGCAGCAGAAACTTTCTGATGAGGAATGCAGCAGGTAGCGCTGAGACCGGCCAGACAAACCTTCCCCCGCCGAGTCCGCAACAATAGCGCTCATTCAGCTCCAGCAGCTCCCTCCTTCCCCCCCCTCCTTACCTTCTGATAAGCCTGCTGGAGATAGTTGTACGGGATCCTCCTGTTGAAGTCCTGCACCACATCCTCGCTGACCTTGTGCAGAGACTGCGTGCCAACTTTCTCCTCGATGCATTTGTTCATACACGCCGCTCTCCGCAGGACCGAGTCGAAAAAGCGCAGATCCGAGAAGCTTTCGTCTAACGGATGCTGGTCCTGGCACCTCAGCCGGCACCGGACTCTGGTGGCCCGGACCTGTCTGTGGCTGCTGAGCGCTCCCTCCATGTAGCGCACCACGCTCTCGTAATCGGCACTGTAAAACGCCTCCACCGCGTTATCGTATAACACGTCGTACGGCTCCAGCACACCGGCGGAAGACGGCGACACGGCTGAGAGCAGGACCGGGAGAAAGATCAACACGTTTCCATCCATCCTCTTCTCTTCAGGCTGCGAGCAGCTGCAGGCGGACAGCACACGAAAATCAGCTCAGCCTCCTTTTCCAGTTCATCCAAGCTCCTCTCAGGGATCAGCCGAGCGAGGCGGAAATGGAATAATTACTTACCGAGGACGCACTTGTTACGACCCCCTCTCGCTCCTTTAACTCCTCCCCTCCGAGATGAATGGCCAGGGTACACGCAAAGCTCGTTTTCGTAACAGGGAGACAGCCCCACGGGGAAGCACGGGCAGTCCCGTGGGTCCCGTTTATTCAACATGAAAACACGAAACGCTGCGTTTAAAGGAGGAATGCGCCGTTTAAACTGTTTGGGTTCATTCAGGTAAAAACAAAATCTCCAGTTTTAGACAATTTGAGCTGAAGATGTTTTCAGTCTGAAAACACTGAAAAGGAGACATTTGACTTCAGACTTAAAGAGTTTCCAAAAATAACCGAGAGACTTTCAAACAGGTGAGCAAAGCTGCTTCTGTTCACTGGATGTGTCGCCTTCACAGGGAGAAACGTTTCCACTCACGCCTTCAAATGAACAGAATCAACTTTCTGGGAGTTGTTGTCCTAAACAACAAACTCTTCAGCTCATCCACAGTTAACGAAACTTGGTTTCCACGCTGTTTGGGCAACTTCAGTAACTCTCATGTTAACTCAGCTGTTTAAGAATAAATCCAGCTGCGAGCTCAGGAAACAACTAGAAAACTCTTTGTCAACAAAAGAAAAACGCGCTCTCTCCCCACCAGACGCAGACCCACAGCTTTTCCCACATCAGTGGACGCTGTCTCCCTCTTGAGGTTTTCGATGTACAAACACTTTATTTAAAACGCCACAAAACGACATGAAAGTAGAGTCCAGGTCAAAGCACGTGCATAGACTTCTTTGATACGTCACTTTTATTTACATCGCTTTTATTCCTGCTCTCCAAACAAGTCAATTATAAAGAAGCAAGAAACCAAACGTGCCAGAAATAAAAAAAGCAGATATTTCAGTGATAATAAAAATGTGATGAATCGATAAAATAGGGGGAAAAGTCTAATAAATAATAAATGGAGAAGTAAGGTGAATAAAACATATAATTTTAGAAAGAAGAGTCGAAATAAAAGAAAACTGTCCAACTGTCTTTAGTTGGACAGTTTTTTATGAGTCTGTTTTTTAAAAGTTATTTCATCTGTTATTGACCTGATTACCAATTAAGCCAAACCGAAATATGTGATTAATTAATTTAATTAATCCGCTGTATGTGGATTTCACCACTAGGTGGCAGTCAAACCAAGCAGATTTACACCGATCACTCAGAAGAACCACTGGTACGAAGAGCCCAGTGAATGTAATACACCACCGTACATGTTTTAGACACACCATGAGCTAAACTAGAGCTGTATACATTTTTATATGCTGTGAAAACAATATTCTAATATTGATCTTTGAAAGTAAGTCAATTATTTCAGTGGAAGAAATAATGTAGATGTCAGTAAGCACATACTGCACCTGCACCTCAATCTTGTTTATTTCATGGCAGCGATATCCTGCTAATAACCATTGTTTACACAAACGTTGTCCAATAGCAGCTCTGCACTGCCTGCTGTGAAAGTCACAAAGCAAGAGCATCAACTATTACTTAAGAGGCTGATGGCAGTTTATGCTGGCGGTGTCAGCATTAAAGCTGTTGGCCGCAGAGGGCCCCGCCCACTCTGGACCTCCCGAAGTCCACAACCAGTTCGTTGGTCTTTGAGGTGTTGAGCTGCAGGTTTGTGTGACTCAATTCAATTCAATTTCATTTATATAGCGCCAAATCACAACAAAAGTCGCCTCAAGGCGCTTCATAGATACAGAGAAAAACCCAACAATCATATGACCCCCTATGAGCAGCACTTTGGCGACAGTGGGAAGGAAAAACTCCCTTTTAACAGGAAGAAACCTCCGGCAGAACCAGGCTCAGGGAGGGGCGGGGCCATCTGCTGTGATTGGTTGGGGTGAGAGAAGGAAGACAGGATAAAGACATGCTGTGGAAGAGAGACAGAGATTAATAACAGATATGATTCAGTGCAGAGAGGTCTGTTAACACATAATGAGTGAGAAACTCCATGTGAGGAAGTTCCTCACCAGACTGCTGTCCTCCTCTTCCTGATCATCTTCCAGGATGCAGTCATTTGCATCGTGGCTGTACAGCAGCTGTGCGATGGTATCGTGCTGCTACGAACCAAAATGTTTTCAGCACCTCGTTAAATTTCAGCCACAGAGAATCAGGGCAGTGATTAGATATGACGACTGCTTTCTTTCTGTTATTGTTTTGCTGACAGTTCAGGAAGGAATCTGTGCGGCACACGGCCACTCCCTCAGAGTCTGCATCCACTTAAATCTACACCCGCGTTGTGTTATGTTTCGAGTGAGGAGCGAGATCATTTGTTTCCACAAATTAGAAACTCACTAATGGAGCAAATGTGTAATAATCAATTTCACTCTTCTCTCCCAGAGCAAACGATTAAATCAAAGCATGTATTTATCCTTCGACCATCCTCTTGTATGTTTGCCCACACAAATGTTCACGTGGTGCTTATCTTAAATGGTTGGTTTTACACACTAATGACTGTGAAATGCAGACTGAACAGAAGTAGCTTTCTTACTGTCGTTCCATAATTTGTCTCGTCTGAGAGCAGAGTCAACGCTTCTGTGTACAGTGATGGATTTAATGACATGTATGAAAGGAAGGAAACGAATACACTGGAGAAAACACGCTCGTTACTTGTACACTGTGGCGTTTAAGATAACTGATGCCTGGATACAGCAAACAACAAACTCTTATGGACTTTTTATATTCAACCAAATGCAGTTTGTGTGTTAAAGCAAAGTCTGAACACATGTTAAACTTATGGCACTGTGTTTATTTTACAGCTGTGGTGGTTAGCAAGCAGAGTATTACTGAAAACTGGAATCTGAATATTTTAAATTATGCGACCACAGTTGCTCCCAGACAGTAAGAACAGCGACTGACAGAATCAATAATGACAAATATTACAAAGTTACAAAATGTAACAAAACAATTATAAATATCCCTGCAAATAACACAAGTTCAGTTTATATGGTGGAAATAAAGGCGCCCTCTTACCAAACTGTAAAGCTTCTTATTTTCTCTGCAGAGGGTGTGCACGATGAAGGGTGTGCACGATGAAGGGTGTGCACAATGACGGGTGTGCACGATGACGGGTGTGCACGATGAAGGGTGTGCACGATGACGGGTGTGCACGATGAAGGATGTGCACGATGAAGGGTGTGCACGATGAAGGGTGTGCACGATGAAGGGTGTGCACGATGAAGGGTGTGCACGACTGCTGCAGTGTGACTCTTCATTAGATGGAGGAGCTGTAGAGTGAGACGGCCACGGGCAGGAATCATTTCCTGTGTCGCTCTGTGGTGCATTTGGGTAATCTCAGTCTCTCGCTGAGCGTGCTCCTGTGATTGGCCAGCATGTCATGGAGTGGGTTGGATGTATTGTCTAGCATTGTCCTTATCTTGGACAACATCCGCCTCTCTGACACCACCTCAGCATTCCTGGCCGTGCAAATCAGTTTATTGAGTTTGTTGCCACCTGCGACACTTAACCTGCTGCCCCAGCATGCAACAGCGTGGAGGATGACGCTGGCGAGACTACAGACTACTGAAGAGTGTGCAGCTGATAAAAGATGCTTTTGTATTGTTGCACGTAGAGCACAACCTCCAAATTCTCCCTCCATTAAAAATACAGTCTTGCAGTGGCTTCATGGTTGTGGGTTTTTGTTGTTTTTGTCAGCATCTAATAATAAATAACAAACTTAAATAACTTCATATAAAGTTTCTGTCTTCCCAAAGGCGCCTTTTTAAAATGTCCAGGCTTTAAATATCATTTAAATATCATTTAAATATCATTGATCAAACACAGGAAAACCCAGACGAGAAAAAAAACAAAAACAAAACACTTTTATTTAATTATGCAAACAATAAAAAAACTGACGAGTTACAAAATGAATCACACACTTTAGACACAAACAGATCTACAAAGTACAACAGAAAGTGCTGCACTTTATGGCCACACTGAAAGCAAATCTTATTTAAATCTTATTATAAACGTGATGATTTTATACGTGTGCAGGAGGACGACAGGGTCACAAACATAAACCTGTAATTACAGAAGAAATTTCAGTGTTGAACCTTCACATCTTTACTGTGGGAAACAACACGACCGATCCTGATATGACCTCATTATTCAGTGAAAGTTTTTTCTTCTTCTTTGCTTTCAACTAGACGTAGTTGGACTTCGGATCACTGGTGGGAAGCAGACGGCTGGAGCTTATGGACACTGAGGACATGGCCGTGCATCTCCGACAGCTCAGGAAAGCACCTCCAGTCAGAGTGAGGAGTCCACCGGCCCAGCTCACAAACACGGCGTTACCAAACTCAGACCTGCCGGAGAGAGCAAATAAACACTCAGCGCGCTGCATGTTTGCTCACAGAGTTTATGTGACGATGTGTGTCAGCTGTACCTGATTAGAGGAGGCGAGTGATAAAAGTTCTGAAGAACAACTTTGACAAACCAGGAGGTGATGATGATGGTCAATAAACCTACAGACAGCACATGATATCGTCCATCACTGCAGCTGACATTTTAACAGCACATTGTTGTGAATACATTAGTCTCTCCACTCACTTAATTTAGGTTTAGATCTGAACGCACCTGAGAGCATGAACATGATTCCCCCGATCATCGCTGTCACAGATTTGCTCTGCGAGGCACCGTCCATGAAGTGGGTGCACTTCATCCCCACTGTGGAGACAAGCATCGCCAGAGCAGAGAGGAAGAGGCTGAGTGGCAGCGCTATCCTGGTTGCTTGAATCTCATCTACAGGAAACACAAATATGGGAACGTTTGCTAAACTGTAAATGTAGATTATACATTAAATATCAGTTTTAGAACATTTTTGCTTGTAAAAGCTCAACAAAAAGCTGGAAGTAATTCCACACAAACATTTTTACTTTGAGACATTTCTGACTAATTACAGCCCTTGTTGTAAGCTGGGGTGCAATCAAACCTACCTGGCAGTTTGATAAAGGAATGGTAAATTTCACAGGTGGCTCTGTCTTGGACGCCACCACAGGACATCCATAAGCCCTCATAGGAGCGGTGCTTGCCCTGGACCAGCTTCTTCCAGTCCACCATAACAGTGGCGGCAGCAGTCGCACCGACTCCGACCAGGGAGAGAAAAAATCCAAGCAGCTGTAATCCAGATGCGGCCATCTTATCCAGCAGAGGAGTTAACTTAATCGACGAGTCCTGAAGCGTCTTTGGGAATGTCCAAATTACCTGAAATGCTGATGAGTGCCACTGGAGTCAGTAGTCGCTCGTAGTTGCTCGGTTATGCGTGAGCGCTGCTGCCTCCTGTTTTTAAAGTCCAAGATGCGTCACGCTCTAGATCCCTTTTTCCTCCTGCAGCCGTTGATGGGAAGAAAATGTTCCAGGAAGTCTTATCTTGCTAATTAACTAATGATGATAACATAGATTACACTGACATGCTAAGGAAAGACACAACATGTTTGAACAAATACGAAAAAGATTCCTCTTCTTTGGACGAGTCCTCCTGATGACCTCCATGAGTAGAATTTTAATATTAAGCATTTAATGTTTCTGCAAATCTGGCCTGATGATCAAACTGGGTCTCAAAGAGCACAGACACAAGATTTCAAGATCGGTGCAAATCTGATTTTTCTGCACGGTTTCACTTTGCATCAAAAATGTGCTTCAGGTGTGGCGCATGCCTCGTGCATTTAACCTGCACCTATGAGCCTGCAACAGGGTGCAGGGAACTAAACTGTGAGCCCATCACACAACAACGACCTGATTAGTCATGAAAACAACTGTCATTACAGGTACACAGTCACAGCAGTTATCTAATATGTTTTAATGTGTAATTATTGGATGCATCTTTGGGTTGATGTACGATACAAAACATACTTTAAACTTTAAGCTTTGCAGGATTCAAACTGTGCTGAGATCGACATTTGTAAGTATAATTTTACAGTGAATGAAGAAAATAAGCAGAGTTACTGTAAGGCAGCACATCTTACACATGCAAACATTTGTTGGATTTATTCTGTAACTTCTGTGCTGCATGCTTCAACTGATAAACGATTGCACAAGCACAATTTACAATGCACAGTACTGTACGTTCTGAGACCCACGAGATCCATTAAAGATGATCTTTGAACCAAACGTCTGAACGTCAGCGTCCTCATTGTCATTCCTTTCCTCCATTTAACGCAGCGAGCTCGCGCTTACGTGGACAAACGCTTCATTTACTTCGGCAGTTACCAAATTATCTGACCATATTTGGTTCACAAGATGCCTGTTTGTTAACATTTGCTTTGCCTGTTAGATTGGATCAGGGTCCAGCCTTTCCTGAAATAAGCACAAACATTTTGCAGCAATTAAAGTTACAGATTCCATCTGAATGTGCCACTTAACTCATTTATTATTCTGTTTTTCTTTCCAGCATTGTTAAGTTTGACTTGCTTAGTCTGCTTGAGTCAAATCTTATTTCCAAGGAAGTTTCTTTTGTTGTTGCCTGCAGGCAGATGTTGGTGACAGCAGCAGGAAAGATGTTTTTGTGCCACATGACTTTTTAAATTACTTATTTTTAACAAATTATTGCACCAAGAACTCGACACAACGGTGCGCACACTTTTTAACCTTTCTTTAACTCCACACTGGAGTCAGTCGAGTTTTGCTTGGAGCATCAAGCTGGAGATTTCATTGTTTTTACCATCTTTCAAAATCTGTCTTCGTGCTAACGATCCTGTACGCAGACACACGCTCCATCATCACTGTCAATAATCTAATGTAGCACCCAACTCACGTAGCTCAGGATCAACTCTCGGTTAAGGTGATGATAGTACTACGAGCGGGGCCCTGGGTACGTTACTTAATTTTACTGGTAAACAGCAGAAACAATAACCAGTTTTAACCTTTGTAGAAGTCTTAATATTGGCAGTGCCTCCACTTAGTGAAAATAATATGAGTTCTGTTTAATCTTCACCAAGAATCATGAATTTATCTAACATGTTAACCCGTTGTTACTTTGTAGTAACTGTTACCACTTATAAACTCTGTAAATAATAAATATGACACAACACAAAACTTTAAATTCAAGATGTAAGATTTAGTCAAAATAACGTATGACTTAAATAAAAATTTCCTTACAATTCAATTGGATGTTTTCTCTTCACACTCACAGTCAATGTTTTAGAAAACACATTTATCCAAAATACTCCCCTTTAAGTTCTGTTCAAATTTGTAACCTTTGTAAGCTCAGTTTCTGAAACCGTTGCTCGGGCTCGTTGGGACAGAAAACACACAAACGGCCGCTTCACGTGTTAAACAAGCAGAAAAACGAAACGCACGTGCTCAGGTCTACTCCCTTTGTGCTAAGCGCGCGAGGGCAAGCTGAGGGGCGGGCTCGCTTTGTGACCGTGCGGCCTCCACACGGCAACGTGGTCGGAATTAGCGGTACACTAGTGATGGTAAATTTGATTCTTTTTACTGAATCGAGTTTTAATGAGTCACTCACCAAAGTGAGTCGGGTTTTTTGAGTCATTTGATTCACTGAGTCAGTTGACCAGAGAGTGCAAAAAATTTACATTTTCACTCAAACTTAATTTGTTTCTCTTTTCATGTAAATCCCACTGCTAAGATGAATGATTCTAAAAAAAACAACAACTATTTTATAGAGCAAAAAAGAGCAAAAACATTTCTAAAATTAAGCAATTTCTTATCAAAATTGCTTAATAAACATTTATTTTGTTTATTTGTATTTTATTAGTATTTTCCTTAAATGTGTTAAATTTAAATATATTTTCTCATCTAAATGTCCACTGAGCTGTGAGCCAGGGGGCGGTAATGCACCTTAACATTGGTTGCCAACCAAGAAGAAGAAGAAGCTGTGAGCCAGGAGGGAGGGGGTGAGTGAGTGATTCGTTCGCTCGCTCTATGATTCAGCACAGGAGGGAGGGGGTGAGCGAGTCCTGAGTGATTCGTTCGCTCTATGATTCAGCACAGGAGGGAGGGGGTTAGTGAGTGAGTGATTCGTTCGCTCGCTCTATGATTCAGCACAGGAGGGAGGGGGTGAGCGAGTCTTGAGTGATTCGCTTACGCTTACGATTCAGCACAGGAGGGAGGGGGTGAGTGAGTCCTGAGTGATTCGTTCGCTCTATGATTCAGCACAGGAGGGAGGGGGTGAGCGAGTCCTGAGTGATTCGCTTACGCTTACGATTCAGCACAGGAGGGAGGGGGTGAGTAGCTCAAATGTGCTGTTAGCATGTTAGCAGAGCAATGCTACTGTGAACCGAGGAGCTATTTTCTTGATGTGAGCTTCTACTCAGGGTTTTTTCTTCCAGTTCAGAGCAGAAATGCTTTTGTTAAGAAACTGGCTGTTGTTTTTTCCCCCCCACAATTTTAATTAGAAGCTAAATATATTTCTACTAAGCGAATTAGTTTGCTAACAGAAACAGGGATGAGTCAGTGAGTCAGTTGGGCTTGTGAATCATGATTCACGAGTCAGTAAAGTGATTCTCGAGTATTGAACGATTCGTTCACGAATCGAACATCACTACGGTACACCCGGCTGCTGAGTACACTGGGACAAACCCACGGAAATCCTATCCACAGCAGAAGGGTCCAGAGAATTCCTCTCGGTCCACTGTGCGTTACAGATTACTATTTAGTTCCATAGAGTAATCTGTAGCTTACTACTACATAGCTATTACTGGCTCTAAAATGCTAACATGCTAACTCGCGATTAACATCATACATTTTAAGTACTTCTACATTCTGTTTAAGCTCAATACTACATTCAGTACTCACTCATCACAGGGTAACACAGTGCATAACAGGAAGGTAAATGGCCTGTATTTGTACAGCGCTTTACTCGTCCCTAAGGACCCCAAAGCGCTTTTACACATCCAGTCATCCACCCATCCACACACTGGTGATGGCAGCTACATTGTAGCCACAGCCACCCTGGGGCGCACTGACAGAGGCGAGGCTGCCGGACACTGGCGCCACCGGGCCCTCTGACCACCACCAGTAGGCAACGGGTGAAGTGTCTGTCCAAGGACACAACGACCGAGACTGTCGGAGCCGGGGCTCGAACCGGGGCTCGAACCGGCAACCTTCCAATTACAAGGCGAACTCCCAACTCTTGATCGCCGGTAGACTCTGCATCCACGGCTATTGTTTTTGACTATTCTCCCGTTAGCTCTGGTATACAACCGCCTCCGGTAACGTGCAGCTGCCGACTCTCACTAGCTTAGTTAGTGTTTTTTTCTTCTTTCACTGACCCTAACCCTAATCCAATGGGATAAAAGAAAATGTAAGATTGACAACCCAAAATGAACGTGTAAAACAACTTGCAGCAAATATAAAGTTTTCCTTGTTTCACATTAGATAACAAACCTTTGGTTTTCTTGTAACTTTTAACTCCGTGAACACTTAAATTATGATTGACTTCTATTTATTGTGATTTTAAACACGTTTTTAATGCATTTGAATTCTTTTTTGTTTTTTAAACACGTGAAATATTTACAATAAAGTCTTTACATGACAATGTTTATATCCTTAACCTGTAGGGTCTAAAATAGATATTTGAGACCAGGCTACACTAATAATCCTGGTAACAGAGTGTACGAACTTACCGGTATTTGTGTTGATCAAACTGTAACACTAAAATTACATCACCTTGGTTGAGTAGGTTATGACATTATAAAATAAAAAAACGACAAAGAGAAACAAAGATTTCATTCCAGGCTTGATTCAGTCCGTCCCTCTATGGAGACCCGGGACGTCTGGCCCACGTCTGCCCTGACTGTGATGCACCTCTCAGGCAAAGAATTCACTGTGTGTGGGTATTCAGATTGCTTATAATAAGCCTGCTTATTATGAATAAAAGTTTTGCAGATCTCAAAAAAGAAGGGAAACAAAGAGACATGGAAATGAAAAGCAAAACATTTCAATAATGAAAAAGTTTTTATGAATGAATAAAACAGCAAAAACAAGGATCAACAAATAATAAAATAAGCAAAAGTAGAAAAAAAGAGCTTCAACAAAACATTCCCAGTGTGAAGCAGGAAGCTGTTGGGAGGCTGACCTCAGTGACGTTTGGGCAGGATGTGGCACCAAAAGCTTTTGAAAACAATAACTTTTTAAAGGGAACAGTTCTGTATGTCACAGGTGGGCGTGCAGATGAGCTTTGTTGTGTGTGTGTGTGTGTGTGTGTGTGTGTGTGTGTGGACACTTTCGATGTGTCTGTTTGGTTGATATTTATACATTATTGGAACATGTTTCAATTGCCTTTAAGCAGCCAGAAGCAAAGTTTGTCCTTATGTGTGGATGAATTTATGTATGGATTGCATCAGTAGATGGCGCTACAACCACAGAGCTCACCCACCTGCAGCTGAAGAGAATATCCTCCTGAGAACAAGGACATTTCTGTCCTCTGTAATGGAAATTTGTTTTTGGTCTTAACAGACGACATCCTGGGCTGACCACTGACATCTGGTGTGTTTGGGTGGTAAACAGGAAGAAAATCACACGAAAGTTAAATTCTTTGTTCCTGGATCCTCAGCAGGAAATATCGAGGAGCTCCATCTCTCCTGTCTGACCAGATGAAT
This sequence comes from Neolamprologus multifasciatus, assembly GCF_963576455.1. NCBI lineage: Eukaryota > Metazoa > Chordata > Actinopteri > Cichliformes > Cichlidae > Neolamprologus > Neolamprologus multifasciatus. The sequence goes on along the minus strand of NC_140460.1, from coordinate 344,018 downwards.
TTCTCAGTTCCACAGTTTAGTTTTCACTTCACAGACAGATGTTTGTCTTTCTGACATTCAGTCCAATTTAAATAACCAGCTGTAGACATGCCAGTAAGTGTTGAGGAGCACCAGTCATATAAGCTGCCACACACTGGTTGTGCATATATGTGATATGTACATGACACAGCTGGAAAAACAAACGTTGGTGTGAGCATGTAAACATCAGTGATCTTCTTCAGAGCCTGAAACCTTTTATCACACCATCAGCATCCACATGTTACCCTAATAACCCCTCTGCACAGACACAGCACACCTGCAGTGACCTGTAGGAGCAGCTGGAGGTTTCTGAATATCTGAAAGGGTTTGCTGGGTTTCAAAGACTCATTAAGAAACTGAAACTCATGGGTTTACAAGTGTGGTGGTCCCACTCTGGGCAGGGACACAACTGGCCCAAAGATCCACTTTACCCACTATTAAATACTTGTTTGAAAACAAATAATTACAATAAAACTACTGAAGCTAAGTGAAACTGTATATAGCAGATGTACATGAAGGTCCTTCACCACAGCAGCTTCTGCTTATATGTCTAACCTACACACACACACATATATGTCGCTTATTAAAGAATCTCTGGGTTCTTACAAATGAAGAATCTCAATACATAATTACTAAAGTGTTCCTGGATCAGAGAACGCTCTTTACAATAAAAAAGACACGTTTACGTAATGATTCATCAGGTAGATCAGATGTAATTATCTAAAGATGACTCACTGAAAGAGTTTGGCAGCCTCGTTAATCACAAACACTGACACGCAGCTCTGCAGGATTCGTGAGTGTTTGTTTACGGTGCCCAGCACACAGCTCCGCCCTGCTCTCCACCCTCCTCTGGGCCCCAGCAGCTACTCAAATAGGAAAGGAATGATGGAGGGTCATCTGTGGGGGCCACACCCAAACCCGCTGCTCCACCCTCCCCTGCAGCTGAGCCACAAACCACACCTCGCCACAGTGCAGTTGTGAAACAGGAATGCTACACAATACAAATCCAACAAGGTGGCACCTCCGAAGTGGCCACAGAATTAGTCACGTGATCAGTTAGCTCTGCTGTTGAACAAGGCCAGTTTCACTGGATTACTTCCTGTAGTGAAACTTGGGTGGAGGACATTTATTTATTTATTGGAGCAACGACAAGTAGCAGCAAGCTGTCCAGTGCTGGATTCTCTATAGAATAAAACTATTTACCTGATTGTTGTTCTCAGCAGTCGAGTTAGACATGAACAAACGAGCACAGATCAAATATCAAATAACTGCATCAGCACACAGTCGCTCCCAGACTGCATCCACTCACGTCCACTTTTTGTTATGTTTCGAGTGAAGACTGAGCTAATTTCTCCCCACTGTGACTCAGAAACAAACGAACCTGTGTTAATGTTCTCACTCTAATTATTTAATCGAACGATTCACGTATCCATCACACTCAGACCGCAGCCCAGTCTCATGACATGAACATGAACCAAAGTCGGTAAACAGCTTCTGTTTTTGCCTCCTGAAAATGCAGCTTATAGTCAAATCTCATCAGTTATCACTTACTTTCTAAACAATGGCCGTGCTTATCTCAAACGGGTGACCCACTAAATGCTGACTGAATGTAATGCAACAGGTTTCTCTGAGAGCGACCTTGGATATGGTCCTAATGGTCTGGAGTAATGGGCTTAATGACAGCATCTGTGAAAGGAAGGAAAGTATGACATCATTACTCGTACACGGCGGCGCTTAAGATAAGTACCGCCTGGTTACAGTAAACAAGTCTTATGAATGTTTGTGCAGTTTTGTGTCACATTATGGCGTCACAGACTGACAGCAGCTGATATTCCCAGTGAATGATGCTTTGGTGCTGTGGGAACGGGACCGCTGGTCAGGTGTGACCAGCCACATCACCTCGCCAGAGTAACACAGCTTCACATTAAAATACATTTTTAAACATCATCCTAATGATCTGAGCTTCATCAGTTAATAATAATAATAAGAATCTTGGTTATTATCGATCACATGATGTATTTTTGTCTCTGTGAGTTTCTGAAGATGATTGAACTGCATTAATGTTTCATATGGTAGATGTTTGACTGCACGTGTTTCTGTCTTTCAGTTCTGCTCACTTGCTTCTGATTTGTTGATTTCATGAACCATCAACCTGTCAGGTGCTCTGCAGAAAGTTAGCCTGTGTGGCTAATCAAAAACAGGAAAACACAGATTATAAAAAACAAAATTATTTTATTTTTCTTCTCAAAATATACAAAATGTTGATACAAAATGTTATCTGATCAGAGGAAGCATCACAGACACAAATAAACACATAAAACACACACAAACAAATCTGTATATCGGAAAAGTATCGGAAACTACGCTGTCTCCACTTTACATGTGGCCACACTTCAAACTGTTTGTCTTCAGTGCCATTATAAAGAAACTCTACCTGACATGCTCACTTGTATGTTTATCGATTTGTGGACTTTTTCAGACTTTAAACTTTGAACCTCGACATCTTTACAGCAGGAGAAAGCAGATTCTTCTGAGCAATCCTCACTCCGATCTCAAAGATCTCTCAGTGAACGAACGTATTCTTTAAATAATCCACAAACCGGCTCCTTCTTCAGGTTCTTGTGGCCTTTCCAACTAGACGTAGTTGGACTTGGAGTGATTGGTAGAAAGAAAGTGGCTGGAGCTCGTGGACACTGGAGGGTTTGTCCTCCAGCATCTCCGACAGCTCAGGAAAGCACCACCGGCCGCAGTGAGGAGTCCACCAACCCAGCTCACGAACACGGCGCTACCAAACTCAGGTCTGCCAAAAAGAGCAGAGCAGCATTAATTTAGCCCACTGCGTGTTTATTTACAATGTGTGTGCGCGTGTGTGTGTGTGTTGATGGCAGCACCTAAACAGCTTGTGTCCACTGTAAGAGAAAACCATGTTGACGAACCAGGAGGTGATGATGATGGTCAACACGCCTAATGAAAGAAAACATCTTTGATCATTCCAGCACTCGTGGACGCTGACCCACCTGTTCACTACTGACCAATAACAACGCTCGCAGCTGCTAACTTCATTATGACTGGTGTAGAGTACTTCAGTCTGAGCACAGGCTTTGGACACACCTGAAAGTATGAACGCGATTCCTCCGATCATCGCTATCATGGATTTGCTCTTTGGCACACCATCCATGAAGTGGGTGCACTTCATCCCCACTGTGGAGACGAGTACAGCCAGAGCAGAGAGGAGGAGGCTGACCGGCAGCACGGCCCTGGTAACCTGAATCTCAGCTGCAGCGAACAGAAGCACAAATATCAGCTTTACTACGCTGGTGAGAGAAAGATTTGGTTTGTTCTCTGATGGCTCGGTGGCTAAACTCCAAAGTAACTGTAACTACATTTACCCAAAAAGCAGCGTCTTGCTTTGAGATGATTGTAGGTGCGATGCAAACTTACTCGGCATTTTCAGGATGGACTGATAAATTTCACAGGTCATTCTGTCTTGGACACCAGCGCAGGACATCCATAAGCCCTCATAGGAGCGGTGCTTGCCCTGGACCAGCTTCTTCCAGCTCACCATAACAGTGGCGGCAACAGTGGCAGCGACTCCGACCAGGGAGAGAAAAAAGCCGAGGAGCTGCAGTCCGGACGCGGCCATGTTATCCAGCAGATCAATAAGTCCTGAGACTTGTTGTGAGACGGAGAACAGTGATGAGCTGAAGTCAGTAGCTGCTGATTTAAAGGAGTCCCTCCCTCGTAGTTGCTCAGACCTTTGTGCGAGAGCGCTGCTGCCTCCTGTTTTTAAAGTGTAAGGGTGAGGCCCCCTTTTTCCTTCCGCAGCCTTTGATGGGAAGAACTTTTTCCTGGAAGTGGTATCAAGCTAATTAAGTGATGACTGGAAACACCGACTATTCTAAAGAAGAGTCGCTTTAACATCACTTTAACATCTTTGCTTAGGCTCCTATCAAAATAAGTCAAATGGGAATCAGTTCACTCTTTATTATTTTCTTTCAAATAATTCAGAAAGAAAATAATGAAGAAAAGTTTTTTCTTTTTCAAACAAATAATAAAAAAGCTCTTTGGAAGACACCTCCTGATGTCTGTCAACTTTTGAGCCTACAAATCTGCAGAAATGTAATATTAGCCTACATGATTGTTGTGATGATGATCACCTAATGGTTACCCTGCATGTGCCTCTACTCTGGATATCACATCAGGGCAGTGACTCTCTGATCCAGTTGAATCTACGTAGACCAGTTAGCGACGTATGATCAGCCTGAGCCGACCAGTCTGCAGGTCGAGTTGCTGGACGCAGTTTCTGAGCCGTCACAGATGAATTGGCCGATTAGTCACGTTGACAATAGTGTTGTTTCTCTTTTTGGGTTTGTCAGATGTATTTGCACTGAAAGCCTGCTGGCCTGTGATCACTGGGTCGCCGGTGCTGGACTTTCTCATGTTTTGTAAGGATGTGACGTTCAGATGCTGCTGATCTGTGTTTGTCCTCATTTGTTTTTTAAGGGCAGACCTCACCAAGCTGACATTTTGGCCGGTGTTCCCCTGATGGCTCTTTGGGGATGTCAAACTGTGTTTCCTTTGACATTTTTTATAGATTTAACTAAAAACAGACAAATGATTTGTTTTCTTTAAAGAGACGATACTAACTTAGAGGCACAATTGAAAATTGCTTGTTTGCTAAGTCGGGAGAAACTTTGCTCCAGACCACTTTAAGAAATTGCAAGAATGCGTCTTTGGCAGCCAAACATACAGGAATGAAGGATGGCTCAAGGTCTCTGCACAGCGCTGTGATTCCCAAACATCCGTTAAAGGTCTTTGAAGCAAACGCTGAATGTCAGCATCCTCATTGTGACTCTTTTCCTTTGTGATGCACAGCAGCAGGCTCGTGCTGACGTGAACAAACTCTTTATTTTTCCTTTGACAGTTACTAAATTATTTGAGCATATTTGGTTCACAGGATACGTGTTTGTAAACACGCCGCCTGCATCGCCTGCTCGATTGGCTCAGGCTCCGCCCTTTCCTGAAATATGGCTTCATCAAAACATTTTGCTGCAATTCAAGTCCCAGATTTCATCTGACTTTGCCTTAATTACATCACGTCTATCCTTCCTTTAGCACTTATTAACTTATTTAAAGTCTGCTTAGGTCTTTGTTTATTTACAAGGAAATAAAGGTCACTGGGGGTCGCGTGATGAGCCTGCAGGGAGCAGATGGTCGGTGACAATATCAGGAAACCCGCTTGTTTGTATCTGTATCTGAATTGGCTTCAGCACAACACAAAAGCCTGCAGTGAAACTGTCTGATGAGAAGCCGGCTTCCTTCTATTCTCACAGCGAGTTGAGAGCGTATGCCAGCTTGAAGAATAATATGTCATCTTTCATCTAAACACACGTTATTCCCACTATAATAATACTGTGTTTGTCAGCCGTACTCCATACATGAAAGACTGATTCACATACGAGCAGTTTAATAAGGAATGCAGAGTCTGAAGCTGATGGTTTGTAACTGTGCAGTTAAATATGTGCCTACCAGCAACAGTAGCCCGTGTGTGCTGTGTGTGCAACAAGTGTGGTGGAAACGTGTAGGTCCATGCTTAGTTGTCAGAAAAGCTCTGACTGTTTGGTGTCAGCAGACCTTCAGGAGTGTCCTGTGGTGCCTGTGCAGTTGGCAGCAGACCCTTTGAGTCCAGCTGGTTAAAGTTTAAAACATCCTGACATCAATCCCCTGCATGGTCACAGGACTTTGCATAGATTCCCTGAGTCTGAAAATAAGTGTTTGTGGCCAGATCACTTTGCTCAAATGTAGCAGCTTCTGTGTTTCAGAGGTCTAATCTGCATCTGTCACACTGGAAATTAAAGGCCAGCACTGAGAGTACTGAATGAACAAAAGATTTATGAACTTATAAAGTCACAAGATAAACAATTTTTGGGATTTAGGTTTTATTGATCCAGCGAACACAAAGAAATCCTGGCTATGTCGGAGCCATGCCCCCATCCTCTGGTTTGTCTGGATCCTCCATCATTTGTACAGGTTAAATATTTGCCCAACTAAGGTGGTGCAAAATGTCTTGAAAAGGTTCAAACAGGGCATCAAAGGCTGGAAAGTAAGTAGCACTAAAAACAGGCGATTAGGGGAACATTTGAATCCCAAAGAGCTCTGGGCTTCTGTAATGTTGCTTGGACGCTTCCGGAGAAGTTTTTGTGCTGGGATGTGACTCACTGTCCTCCGCTGTTGCCATGGGAACAGTGGTCTGTGACTTGGTTTGGGTGTCATAACCTTTTTCCATGTGATTGTCAGTAACTAATGTTTCTCTGCAGAACGTTGCAGATCATCGTTTATTTTTGTGTTTGTGAAAATAGAGTAAACATCTGTTTCAATCAGCGCACCAGATCCAGCGGCTGGATTCAGACATCTGGACCCTGCAATCGCTCATCTTTACTCAGTTTTCCAAGTTTCGTACCAGCACAGACTTTCAAGACTAACATGCTGCCTTCAGCCTCTGTTGGTGATGTAAATGTCTGCCGACACCCACACAGATGGGGACGCGACTATTTGGAGAATTGTATTTTTTATTGACTCCTGCATCCAACTGGTTAACAAGCCTGGTTTAGCTGATTCAAAACAGGCTCTGTGAGGACAGTGCAGGGCTGCAGACAGCAGGAAAAGCAGGACTACACAACTATCAAAACTACAAAGAAACTAATTCAAAACTAACTTCAGTCTCAGCTGACTGCAGGTTTCCAACCCTTTAAACAGTACATTTGCACAACGACTGAAATGACTGACTGCTTATCAATGATCAAGAAACTGACCTCAGGAAACAATGAGTGGGATGCTAATAACTGAGAGGCTGCCATGTGGAGAAATGTTTTATGCTCAGATGAGACAAAGACGGAGTTATTTGGCTCCAGGCTTAAAAAGTATGTTTGGAGGAGTAAAAGTGAGGCTTTCAAACCTGAGAACACCGTACAAACTGGTGGCAGTAACGCTGGTGCTGCACAAAGTGGATGATGGAGGAGGACCAACTCCAAATTCACCTCTAATCAACAGCTAGACGGCAGAAACTTGGGGGCGACTGGGTGTTCCAATAGGACAATGGTCCCAAACACACATCCAAACTAGTGTTATGTTCTTGGAGTGAATTGAAAGCAACAAGAAAAGTGACCTCCTCCTCACACCACCCAAGAGCAAAAACAGAGTACCTTCCAAAGTGCTATGCAGCCATTTACGTTGGCAGCGAGCAAACAAAAAGAATAACAAACAGAAGATCCCTGAAGGGCCCGAAGCTTCCCCATGAAACAACAACCAAAAGACAACTTTACCCAAACAGGAGAAAACTGACCCGTACCAGCAGATACACAGTGACAGAGGTACACAAACACTACTTTACAAATCTATTTACAACAGCAATGAACAAACCCAGACACACACATCAGCTTATACTCACTGATACCAACTGATAAATATTTTTAGGCAAAGACTGTCTAAGTAACAACAATCAGACCCACAAGTGGTTTATTGGGTGGTGGAGGCTTGGAGCATGGCTGTCATCTGGTGGTTAAATACTGGGTGATCAGCCAATTATCCAATCGCAGAGCAGGAATGAATTCCACTCAACGACCCGCCGGCACTGGACTCCAGTAAGACACATCCAGGTGTCCACTAGGGATGGGTATCGTTTAGGTTTTATCCGACACCAGTACCAAACCGGTACTTTTGAAACGGTGCCGGTGCTTAAACGGTGCTCAAACCGGTGCTTAAAGAATCAAGAACACAAACTTTGTCCAAAAACCTCTCATGTTCAGCTGTTTTTTTGTAAAAAGATAACAATGTTAGCCTTTTCTGCAGCTATAGGGCATATATGGTATCACTCTTGGCTGGAAGCAGCTTAAACAATGGAAAAAACACAAACTTTGTCCAAAAACCTCTCATGTTTAACTGTTTTCCACTTTTTCTTTGGTCATTTTAGCCTTTTTGTCCAGGGTGAAGGGAGTATCTGCCATCAAACAAGAAGACAGCTGCATGTAGCTATGATGGTGTTTGCTAGTTCACCTTACATGCATTAATGTAATAACGTGGTTAGCCTACTCAACGTAAATTACACACGAACAACATTAAGCTCCTCACGCAGAGAAGAACGGCTGCTGCTGCATCATCATCCTCATCATTTCTGCTACACTGGCAGGGCTAGGGGCCAGGACTCTCCTCTTCGGGTTTTTGGGGGATGTTGCTAACTCCGGGTCGATAACAGGCACCACACCCGCAGTAGATGTGCTCGGTGTGAGGTCTCGCAGCAAGCTATCAAATACGGCGCATTTCTCGGCTTTTAAAAAACGCTATGCGTCGCCAGGTGTTTCATCAGATTTGAGGTGTTACCTCCTTTGACAGTATCACAGTATCAGCTTAAAGCACTTGTTGCAGCTGCTGAGTTTGCATCTTTTGCTGTGAAGTACAGCCAGACTTTTGACCGCTTCGCCTTGGGCGTTTTTAATCTGTAGCTCTGCTCTAAAAGAACGTACGTACCTGGACCCGCCTACTATCCTCGGAAACGTAAAATGATTGGCTAGAATCTGAAGTGTGTCACAGCTCAGGAAAAAAAGCATCGACATGTGCGCTGCTTTTCGGTCTGGTTACTACCGTTTATGTCAGAACATACCGGTACCCATCCGTAGTGTCCACACCTGAGGGAGAGAAGAGAAAAACCCACAGCCATCCTCTGGTGGGAGGAGTCACACACACACGGCCTACATGATCTTGGGTCATAACACTAGCTTTTGGATAAAGCAAACTTAAGCTCCTGGAATGAAATGGTGTTTAAACATCGTCTTTTCTCACTCTTCAGACGAGCCTTTCAGCTTGAACAGAGGATAAACAGTAACCTTTACAAAAGGTCGCGCTTACATAAAAGGCAAATAAAAATTCACTGTCACTGAGGGAAAAAAGCTCCATTTTATCACACAGCGACATTCCCTGGAATTACTTCCCAAACAAAGAAAGCAGCACTTATTTTGATTGTTATCGAATTCCAGCAGGCTGTGATTGTTTCCTCTAACAAGTAAAAGTGTTTGTTTGGGTGGAAAAGTCTCAGAAGCAAAAATGCTGTTTCACTGGCACACGTTAGGCTGTTTTTCTTGGGATAACAAAATCCTCCGAGATCAGTTTTCTGTTAACGACCTGATTTCCAGCACCTTGTTGTTGAGCAGTGTTGGTGCATTAGTGCTCTGTGTAACATGATAGTGGGTTTTTAAAGCTGCTATATCTTTTTTAATTCAAATATATATCTAGACTTCTTTTATGCACCTTTGTGTCTTTAATGCGATTCTTTATAATCTGATGTGCCGTTTGTGCCCGAGCTGGCCAAACCAGTTTTCACTCTTGAGTTTCTTATTCTGTATCACGGTGAGACGTGTGAGCCCTCACACACACACGCACACACACACGCACACACACACGCACGCACACATTCACTCAAAGCTCTCTGATGACGTCACATGAGTTAAAAGCGTGACCGCTGAGCTTCAAAGTAAACTGGTGCAGTGAACAGAAAGTTGAACCCTGACTGGACTAAACTGCCAGATTCAGTTTGTTCAGTCGGTAATTAGCACAGCTGATCAGAAATACTGCGGGTTCTACTTCTCATGAAAATGCAAAGCACCTGCCAAATATCAGGTTATAACTTAATGGAAAGATTCAAGGATTTCCTTGCAAATACTGCCTAATGCAGCCTTTATCACACAAAGGGAGGAAGCGGGCATCTGGGAGGAGCTACGCTGTAAACTCATTTCTGAGAAAAGCAGTGAGCCACCAACAACATGACAGCCAAATGTATTTAAAGTGAGCTGCTGGGAGAGGAGCAGGAACTGTGGGAGGAAGCTGAACTCGTTCCCTGATTCATTAAGAATGTGAAGTAGTGCGCTACAGGGGATTCTTGAAGAAGCCAACACCTGTTCCAAGAAGATGGATGACTAAGCAAAACCAGCCTTTTTTCCACAGCCACAGTCAGACACGAAGATCAGTGCCACGCTCAAAATCAGGCCACAGTATGTGAGTGAGACGCCATCTAGTGGCATCACTGAGCAAGACAAGGTGCAGGAGGCACCGAGAACTCAGTGAGACTGAGGTTTGCGGGTTTACAGGGTGACCCCCGGTAATCACCGGACATGTTCGTATTTATGTATACCCCCCCCCTCCACACACACACACACACACACACCGGAGCGAACCACGTGCATTATGCGCACATTCCACTGGCTGATTCAGTGCTAAGGTTTGGTGTGGCACATGTTGGCTCCAGTCCATGAAGTTTTTCTTTGTTCAATCAAAAGAATATTTACGCAATAAAGCCAAACGACAAAAATTAATTGATCAAAACTTTATTTGGCCCACAAATAATTCATTGCTCATAACTTGTCTCTGGCTTGAAACATTAACGCTATGTGCGCACGTGCTCTCATTGCTTATTGGTTATGTTAGAAAGCTGGGCTTCATAAAACAGTTCAACAAACGAACGACAGTGAATCTTCTCATGTCCACCAGCTGGGAAGCACTGATGTAATTCAGAGGGACACATGGTTTCCCTTAAAGATGGTCCAGGTTTCCCCCTTATAAATGTGCCCTTCACTTCATTGTTAGTTAAATTCCTCGGGGTCCTCTCATAACATGCAGACAATAGCTTTTATTTGAACGGAGCAGATCTCCCCGCTAGTAGGAAATGTTTAGAAACGAAGAGAAGGCCTCTTTTACGCAGTGACTGTTTCACACACGGACAGCAACAACCTGCCAGAAATCCCCCCCATGCTGCTGATATCCGCTCAGGCTGCAGATCTTACATGTGCAGTTGCTATATTGGTTCACTCGGTTTTTAGCTTGACTTCCATAAATATGACGCACTTTTTGTTATTCTGTGCATATCCAATTGTTCAGCGTCCTGGTCAGTGTGGCGAAACAAATTCAGTACGTGTGTGTTCTTTAGTGCATGCTCTAACACTTGGAGGACTGCCCTGGCATGCATTCAGCAGAGACTCCCTCCGTAGATGGGCCTAGCTGCTGCTTCAAACCAGTCGGATGTCATTCCTGCACCAGGCACAGCACAGAGCGCCTCGGGCCAAACGGCCTGTAATTCTTTTATTTTACATGAGAAGGTTTACTTCTGTCAGCATTTAGGCGCTGAGCACTTTCTACAGCTTTGACATGACCGCCAGTGGGACTGTGATGATTGTGAGTCAGGGTTGTTTGAAAAAGATAAACATTATCCATGAGTCCAAATCTAGACCAAACACGTCGCTGCCGTTACAGATTAAGAACTGCGTTTCTGGAAAAAGTCGTGATAGATGATGAGCTTTGTTCTCCAAGTGGCAGATTTGATGATCCTGATTGTAAATAATGATTTTTCTTCGTTTCTAGCTGCGGGTGGGGCACTAGAAGCAACTCAGCTGATGCAATGCTGCAATAGGAGTGATTGTTGGCATAAAAACATTATTACTGTATGTTCACATTAAATGCAGCCCTCATCCAGCCGGCCTTCAATCCCCAACATGCTTATATACACCAAGCCAAAGGGTGTAAAAGTAACGATAATAATAATCCTTTCTTTCTTTCACTTCACATTTTGTAACTTCTGGCCTGACCTCTCATAAAAGCAGAGCTGGGATTTCTTTGTCTCTCTGAGGCTTGGCTCGGGAGGCTTAACAGAATAGTTCTCTGACAACCTCTACCGGTTTTTCCTGCAGATGCGCCCCAGGCTCCACGAGGACGAGCACACAAACTAAAACATGCAGTGAATTAGATTAAAGATGACTTTTACAGACTCACATCAACGAGTCATGAGAGGAAACAATGTTTATTCTCTCCTGAGATGATTTACTCTTTAATATCGTCTCTAATCTGGATTGACAGAAATGTAAGAAGGCGGTGACTCTCTCTCTCTCATGAGTGGGTGTGTCTTCGTGTCTGAACACGGCGTGCTCCAGTAGATAGACAGCTGCATTCACCTTTCTACCTGCCAGGTGAGGCACGGAAAAGTCCTCGCAGTAAACCCGCTTCTTCATCATTCTGAGAGGAGCTGAACGCGAGTGATCCGCTGAGCCTGCACGCCGGACAGGTGAGCTCGTTTACCTGTAAACACACACCGTGCTGCTGTTTTGTTCGCGCAGTTATGATAACCATTTAACTGCCTTGCTGATCAGGATGTATGTGATCGTGTTTTTTCCTCCCCAGTTTCCAGGTAAAACCCCCCAGACAATCAAAATCACCTGTTGCGTCCGGCTGACCTGCTATTATCAGCGCGACCCGCAGTGCTCGGTATCATTAACCAGGTACCCACAGCTCGGCAGGCCCGCACACAGCTCGGCCCGCACTTGTGAGCTCCAGCAGGTACAGGAGGAGCACCCAGCCTCTATCCGCAGAGACTCCCGCCTGCAGAACTTGTGTTATCCGCACAGCTGGAAACTTTGCCTGGGAATTTCTGTGCTCAAAAAATTTCAGTCATTGTTTCTGGTCGTGTGTGTAACTTCCCACCCCGGCCTTCAGCGCAGGGCTGCCGGCCGCGTGGTTTCTGTGAATCATCTGTGTTAAATCTGGGCTGCATAATTGAACTGTTTCAGCGTCACTGTTACACGAGCAGAGTCAACATCAGTGTATCATTTGATTTGTATTAAAGCAGCACTACAACAGCTGCATGCTGGTGGGCCTGACCTCCTCATGCGTCTGCTGTCCACGCAGAGTCTGCTGTCCACGCAGAGTCTGCTGTCCACGCAGAGTCTGCTGTCCACGCAGAGTCTGCTGTCCACGCAGAGTCTGCTCTCCACGCAGAGTCTGCTCTCCAGAGGACTTGAGCGTTTCCTTACTGCCCAAACTGAAGCCGATCACAGGTTCACAGCAGCAGCCGCGTTTCTGGCTATTCAGGTGTAGCTTCCAGTAGTTCAGTTGTGACATATCCCACGGAGGGCATGGCAGTGGTGTTACCACTTGCAGACTAACCTTCAGTATTTCAGGTATGTTGGTGAACCAGCTCTGCTCTCAGAGGAAGGGTGTGACTGTACTTTTGAGAGTAGCAGAATTTAATTAAAACTCTGACAATAAAAGGTACCTGCTGCTGACACTAAACACAAGGATGTTATCGCACACTGAGCACATGACTTTAACATGATGAAAGGAAAATGACTGCTTGTTTCCCTGTGCAGCAACACAAATAAAGCAGCACTTCCTGCTATTCTGTCTTCCTTTCCTTTAGCTTGGCTGAAATCACCTAAATGACACTTTAAACTTGAGGAGTGATACGAACACTCACAGTTCAAACTGACTTTTTTTGGTGGTTTCTTGAAGTCTAAGGTTTTCAAGAGGACTCAAAAATCCAGAAGCTTTGAGCAGTTTCTTTTTAAACCTGTACTACAGGTAACTCTGTGGTTACATGTGCCACGGGGTCAGAGGTCACTTAAGGCTTCAAACGTTCTGCATTACGGGTTCTTCCAGATCAGGAGGGCCTCAGCGGGGGTGACTGCAGGTCGTCGTGAGCAGAGAGGAGTGAAACTAAGGTCACTGAATATCTTGACCAATAAACTAATGTGACCTTTAACACTAACCCCCCCCCCCCCTGTATTCTTATCAATGACTAAAGCTGTGGGATGAGGTGGGCATGTCAGGTGAGACTACAGCTTCACAAACACATATTCATGGTGTAAATGCTGATGCAATTTATTACATTTTGAGATGCTACAAGTAGAAGCAACTTAAATTCATTTTACTTAAAGTCCAACATGTTGATTCATGATTGATTTAGGGCTTTATGCAATCGACCAAAGAAAACAGACAACACATGAAAGTAAAGTCATATCTGAAGCACAACATACACAAATACACATCACTGTGATCTGCACCCTCACCAACTGGAAGCACGTCCACTAGGTGGCGCTCTCATCAAAGAATAAATTAGGGAGACCCACCACAGTGGGCGCTAGCTCCGCTACAACCACAACTTTTAATCCCTCCAATTTGTAAAGTCCCTGAAAAACAACACGTGTATGGCACATTTCTCATCCTGTCAACAGCACGTAGCACAAACTGTAATTCAGCGACTGCATGTTTGTTCAACGCACCACGAGAGGAAACAGCTTCTGCTCACAGCACAGGCGCTTGTTCTGCAGATTTATCATTTCAGCAACATTTATCACAAAGCAAAAACTCCACGCAGCACCAAATGCTCAATGAGTGAATCATGTGGTAATCAAACATTTCAGCAATGTGCTCTTCATTATCCGTTTTTTCCTCTCATAACCAAAAATATCAGGACCTGAAGAAATATAACAAAACACTAGATTATCTCCTTCCTGCAAGCAGGAAGTACGAGACCGGAAAGTCCTGGAAGTGACAGCGGGGAAGCTTGGTCGATGAAAACTGAGGAAACAATGTGAGGAAAAAATAAATTTACAAAAATAAATATAAAGCGCCCTTTCTCAATAAAGACAACGAGCAGGATACAAGGTTTCATGGAGGGAGAACCGAAGTTTCCACATGATTTGGTCTGACGATGTAAAAAACAAGAACGCAGATTTAAACAGCATCTGAGCACGAACTCAGGCAACATACATGCATTTCATTTGGTTCCTTTATGGGCCAGCTGGAAATGACAAGCTCATGAAATATTGGCAGAAATACTGTACAGCAGTATATGAGCACATATTTAGTTTCTACAGAGATTATTATTGGCTGTTTGCAGCTTTAGCCCTTTCTGATAATAAAGAGGGAGCCAGTTAATATTGATAGAGCTGAAATGCATGTACACATCTGTACACTCTCAGTAAGCATGCACATAGAAACAGTGAGTCATATACAGTCAAACCACTACAATTTAAGAAAGACGGGTTAAGTGGAAAAAAAAAAAAGCAAAAAAAACCAAAAACACATCGAGCTGATCGACGTCCACGGATCGCCGCGAAGCTCCACCTCGTCTGCGCTGGAACAAGGTGGGAAACATGAAAGCCAGAGCTACCAGCACCGAAATCAAGGCTTATTTCTTTATAATTACAGCAAATAAAACAAAACATAATGCATCCCCTTCAGAGTCAAAGGCTGTGTGGCACATGGGCAGCCCTCACAGGGCCTCGCTGCACGGCGAGAACAGCGGTGCAGCGCGCTGTAACAAAGAAGCTGCCACGGTGGTATCTAAGACACTGGAACAGCCACAGTGGACCAGACAGGCCCATGAAGAGTCGAGGAACTCGGACAGTTACATCCAGCAGAGGCTTTAAGCCCTTTGATGGCACACAATGACCACAGCAGGGGGGCGGGTCCTTCATTTACACAGCAAAGAATCATGGGAGATTTCTTTTGGCTTAATGTCACCAGTTTAAAGAAATATGCAATCACATTTTACAAATCATTAAAACAAAGACGAGTGTATTTCACTCACACATCCACTTCCTCAACTCTGGAGGATATTTAAAAAAAATAAATCCCACTGCCAACTCTGTCCAACAGAGCGAACGGGTGAAAATAAAAGAAACACACACACAGGAGGACTGACAGCATGTGTGCACACGGCCGAGAGCCTGAGTCACCGCTTGTGATAGGCACCTGAAAGAGATGGAAGACACAGAAAATGAGCTCCACGTACTGCAGTGTAGCGCTGCAAAAACCACTGACAGTCGACTAATCGTGACTAGCTGACTAATCGTGACTAGCTGACTAATCGTGACTAGCTGACTAATCGTGGCTAGCTGACTAATCGTGGCCCTACTGTGGTGCAATCTATGCTGCAGAGTTTATGAACTCAAGTTCTCCAAGGTAGAGTTCAGGAGTTTATTAATATGAGTGAGGAGAAACCAGCTTTGGTCGAACTAAACAGCTTCAGCACTCTCACGTGTTCATGCAGGCAGTGCTAAGAAAATAAAGGTAGATGTTCCTATTTAGACATTTGAAAGAAATGAAGATGTTCATTTTAACATTGATGATGTCAACGATGAGGCCCGGGGTCCAGTAAAGACTGGACATCTGGACAGCAATGAAAAATGTAAACTTTAGACTTTTAACTGTTTTTTTCCTGCTGATAAGTGACCAATCACACAGCACCAAAGTAATCAAGTAAACTTTTTGTTTGTTCCCAACTTCAAGCTTGTTTGAATGCAAACAACATCGGGGAAAGTTTCAGTCGGGTTTAAGCTTCAGCACGGAAACGGCATTACTGAGAGTCTTTACTGATCGTCTCTCAGTCGCTGACTCAGGCGCCCTGCGGTCTTAGCTTTGCTCGACTTGTCCTCTGCTTTTGGTGGACCATAATGTCCTTTTAATGAGGCTTAAGGTGGGCATCACAGGCCCTTAGCTGGTTTAAATCCCTCAGAAAGGTCCTTTTCTGTCACCATGGATACCTGCTCCTCCTCCTGTCACCTCTGGTGTCCCCCTGGGCTCTGTGCTGGGTCCTGTGCTGTTCTCTTTATACTTGTTACTCTTGGGCCGAATCCTTGAAAAATACAATATTACTTTTCATGTTTATGTGGATGACATTCAAATCTATTTTGAACCGGCTGAGGATGTCACGTCGTCGTCGCAACACTTCTGCAATTGTATGAATGAAGTTAAAAACTGGCTGCTGAGCAATCCCCTCATTCTCAATGATAAGACTGAAATTATAATCGTCGACAGTCAGGCTGAACTCAGTGATATATTTGGGCCCTTTGCTGACTCTGATACCTGGCTGTTGTCTTGTTCCTTTAAGCTGGACAAACATGTTTCCTCGGTAGTTAAATCCAGTTTCTATCAACTACGTCTCATCTCTAAGGCCAAGCCCTACATACCACGCCAGGACCTGGAGAAACGTATCCGTGCCTTTGTTACCTCCAGATTAGTTTACTGTAACTGCCTTTACACTGGTCTCCATCCTCGTTCACTGCAGCTCGATCAAAACGGGACTGTAGGTTTGAGTCTATAATCCAGTTCTTTCTGACCTGCACTGGCTTCCCATTAAATATCACATTGATTTTAAAATCATAAATAACACCACACCCAGCTACCTTACTGATCTCCTCAGCTTTTATACCCCTGGGGGAGCGCTTAGATCAGCAGGCCAAATGCTGCTGGTTGATCTAGATCTCAGCTCAACACCAGAGGTGACGAGCATTCGCCTCAATCGCACCTCTGGAATAATCTCAACCTACATCTGCGCGTTTGTAATGGTCCTGTGTTTTATCTGCTCTGATTGAAGCTTATAGTGGTTAGCCTTCAGCTTGTGCCTGGTGTATATTACATAGTTATGTCTCCCACCTGTCAGTATATCTGTAATTGCACTTAATTGATTCTGTGAAGCACTTTGGCACAGCCCTGGTTTTGAAACGTGCTCTATAAATAAAACAAATAAACAAAAACTGTAGTATTACTAGTATGTTTAGTTAAACTTTGAGCCAGTGTTGAGTTTGACAGCCCTGATCTAGACTGATGTTTCCAGAACATACGCAGCCAGGAACGCTGGGATTTCTGACGAGACGCGGCTGTTAGCATCGGGCAGACCAAAGTGCAAAAACACCACAGTGTTGCTGCCTTGTTCAGGTTTTCATTCACCTCTGTAAGTTGGATCGGGTCTGGCCGGAGCGCGAGGGGCAGCAGGGTGATCTGGGTAGACGTAGCCAGGACTGACATTCTCATAGTCGTGTGTGCGCGGCTGTGGAGGCCTGAAACACACGTGCAAAACATTTATTAATACATTCCTGCTTCTTTACCGACTGGACATTTCTCCTGGTGAAGCCGTGTACCTCGGAGGCTTGTAGTTCTTTTGCCTTTGGTACTCGTACTCCTCTCGTGTCCTGGGCCGGACAACATCCTCGGAATTTGGCTGGAAACCAACAGAAATTATGGTTCTCGTCCCACAGAGGAAAAACAGTTTTATATGGAAAGAGCAGGCATGTTAAAAATATGCAGTCATGGAAAATTACCCTGGAGTCTCCCTCCTGCCGCCTCCTCTCCACTGCCATCCTTTCCATGGCCAGCCTCTCCCGCTCCTTCTCTTTCTCCCATTCGCGATTCTTCCTGTACTCCTTCTTCTCCTGCTCCATCAGCAGGCGGGCGATTTCCTGGCAAAGCGAGGCGACTCGGTCATTTACCCCACAATACGTCCTACATGTCACATGACGTAACTACACAAGCGTCCCAGATGTCATCAGAACACCTGGTTCACACGGATCAGCCGAAGCGACACCTCCAGTGCTGCAGAGCATCTTTGCACCTAACATTTATCCCATGTTGGAGGAGTTTCCACACTCACCTCATCTTGTGCCACCTGGGCTGCACGCACGTGCACCTGGCTCGCCTGAAACCAGAGAAAAGTTATTCTCACACAGGCTGATGATTCGTAATGTTGGAAACACAAGAAAAACACTTTGTTTGGTTTTTGACATCAAGGCTTAAAGTTCTTTATTTGATAACAGAGTCAAATGCTTTACTGTCATTCATTTCTTTACAATCAAAACCTGAGAAACTCAACCAACAGACCTTTAACTTTGCTCTTTGCTCACACTGTTTACCAACTATAAGCTAATGTGATTGTTCCCTGTCACTACCCGATCCGTACCGGAAACCCGATCGGTACCCCGCATGCGCGAAAGGTGTCTACTTCCGGTCGTAGCATTTTACGATAGTTATGGGTCAGAGTATCTGTTAAAATGTTTAGAATAATAAGTATATCTTAAAATGTTTGCAATAATGAAGCATTTCAGTACAATGTAGACAAAAACGAAAAATAAAAAGATAGTTACGGATCGGGACTCCCCGATCCGTACTGCGCATGTGCAGATGTTTTCTTCTTCTTCTGTTCGTTTAATGGCAGTTTACTCCCCAGTGTACGAGGATACTGCCACCTGCTGACCGAGCGAATGAACCGTATTGTAAACTGAATTGGCGTCATTACAAACGTGTGTTAAATTTGATTTAGTGATAGTCGAGTGTGTTTATGCTTGTCTGTGTGGAGAGGATTGTTGGAATAGTTATGATGATGTCTGCTATCACTGTCAATTGTCAGTAAACACTTCATCTGGCTGATGAATCTTCACGTGACACATTGCTAAGTCAATATTATTAACTCTGTAATTAGGCGCCATTCTTCTTATTTTACGGCGCTGTTGTTCAATCGGGGAACGCTCTCTGTTGAGGAGAAAAGCATGAATTTGTTTGTAAACGGATTATCCATTGTTTAAATGTCCCGGTAGTCGAAAAGGAGGCAGAGCTGTTGAAAAATGCTAGGAGCTAACTGGGCGCTAACCGTATCATTCAAAGATATTGAATGTCGCAATGTTGGCAAAGAGAAGAAGTGACGTAAGATTTGCGCATGCGGGGTACCGATCGGGTTTCCGGTACGGATCGGGTAGTGACATTCCCTGTACGTCACGGTGTGTGTGCACATATGGACAACAATATGACCTTAATTTCCTCCTCCTGCAGTTTCCTGGCCACCTCCAGGTCCTTCAGCTCTTGCTCGCGCAGATCGAGCTTGGTCAAACCCTTGGTGGCCTCGCTCAGTCCGTACTCAGTCTCTGGCATTACTGAACCACGGTGCGCAATACGACCTGCAAAAGGCAAATCGTGACTAACAGAGCAGGGCTGCGATGATTATTTATTAGGATTCGTTTCAGCAAAAGGAAATCTCATCTTAAAGGTGCAGTTTACACAATTACAGAATAAAGTAAAGTTCGCATCATTTTTCTTGATAAATTAAAATGATTTATGGATCAAAATCATTTGTTGAATGATCAATAATTTGATGCCACATTCACACAAAGATACATTCAGCAGCAGTTGGATTAAATACAGCTTTAAGAAAAGGGCTGCAGCGCATCTCCACTGGTGTTGTTCGCTGTGTTTGTGGCAGATCTCAGATCAGTTAAATGGTCAAGTTTAGCTTCAATTGACAAGAACACACAACCAGCTCTGAAGCCCTTCATCAAGGAGACATTTGAGCTGATCAAAGCTCATCAAGCATAAGCACACAGCACACGCCTCACTGCAAGCACAGAGACTATAAGAAACTCCACACAAGGCGAAATGAATCACTGGACTCAAACATCGCTGATCCTGAAACAGTGAAACTAATGTGTGTTAGCGACTGCTGTTAGACTGACCCACCACCTCAGACTGCCACAGAGGAAAGGTTTAGCACACCACACCCCCCCGCAGAGCCCAGAGGGAGCTCGGGGTGATACCTGTCTCTCCGCTGGGTTGACTATGACTGCGCTCCCTGCCACGACCCTCCCCCTGCTGGAGGTCCCAGAACTCCCTGCCGTCTCCTCTGCCTTCGTCGACCCTATGACCTCCAAACAGCTCATTGGGGCTGGACTGGACACGGTGCCGTCCCCTGGTCCTGCTCTCAGAATCCTCCTCTTGCCCCTCCCAGGAAGCCCTCCCTTCCCTCAGCCGGTCCCGGCTGTGTGCCGGCTCCACAAAGGCGTCTTCGAGTCCTCTCTCCCTGCTCCGGGTTCTTGCTCTTTGTCTTCCTTTGTCTCGATGTCCGTGTCCCTCTAGCTCTCTGTCCAGACTTCGTCCTCTGTCTCCGCCCCGCCCCTCTGCTCTTCCCCACCTGAGGTCCTGGTCTCTGTCCCTCCTCCGATCTCGGTCCCTCCTCTGGTCTCTTGCAGTGTACCTCTCATACTCCGGTTCTCTGCCTCCGTCTCGGTCGGGCTGCCTGTCTCTGACCCCCGTTTTGTCCCTCTCTTTAGGGATTTGTACTGGAGGTGGTCTAGCTGGTCTCTCTTTCCTCCTCACCACTCTCTCTGCGTCCTCGTACCCCAAATCCCTGGCTCTGCCAGTCTGCGAGGGCTCGTGCTCTGGATACCTGTCCCCCGTCTTGCCTCTGTTGTGCATCAGGTGCTCAGGAAAAGGATCTGCGTGCCTGCTACGGCCTCCTTCTCCCAGCAGATAGCCCTCTGGGTATCTGGAGCGACCACGGGGTGCTGCAGCATCCAGTTTTGGGTGTCTGCTCCTTTTAGGTTCTGTTGAACTATAATCTGGAGAGTAATCTCGACGCGAGCTCACCGGAACATCGTATCGCCCCGGGGACGTCGGTGTGTGATGTCTGGGTTTGTCCAAGTCTAGAGGTCTCCTTGCAGCTGAGCAAAGCAGAGTGAGAAGGCACGATGATGATGATGGTTGATGAAAACAGGGAAAGTTAACAGACAGGTGTAATACAAGTCGAGACAGTTAGTGAGCACCGGGTTAGATACAGCACCTGTGAGGAGAGCAGTGGTTAGAAGAAAGAGGAAATGCAGAAGGTGACATCAAATGACCCAAAACGTCCCCCAGTTGTTGTGTTAGCAGCTGTCAGATAAAGGCACTCAGGACTCGTGATGGGACATCAACCAGTATGTGATGTTTTTAAATGGTTACAAATGAAAACCAGTCTTTCCCCACAGTCTACTCATTGCACTCCACGTACCACTGCTTTAAATACAGATGCTGCAGACACACCAACGAAGCAAACTGATGATCTGAGCACGTTCACCTTTAAGAAAACCCGTTTGTTGGGAGTCGACACGTGGCTGAGAAATGTTTGAATGAATACAAATTAGGGATGCAACGATACCAATTTTTTCAAACCGATACGATACCGATACTTGGATCTGAGTACTTGCCGATACCGAGTACAAAAACCGATACTTCTACCACACACACACACACACACACTGAATTGGAAGACAGGTTTTATTTATTCCCTGTCGATAAAAAATAAAATCTTAATAAAAATGACCACAAAAAACTTTCAAGTGAAAAATAAGCACTTCTGTTAAATTATTGCAGAGTCTCCACATTGTAATTTAACAAAATATCACTGAACTATTGGCACTGTCTCGAGCTTTCAGAATAATAAATAAACACTTCTGTTTGGAATAAAATAAACTTTGAAATTATTGCAGAGTGTCCATATTGTAAACAAACAAACAAAATAACTAAAGTATTTGGCATTGACGAACGAACTCCTCATCTGCCCGTGGATCATCAGTCCACTGTGCCGTTAAACCGAGGACTGACATCGCACACACTGCTTGTCTTTACCTCTTTAGAAAGTTTTGGCACCATTATCTGCCTGATGTGTGGGCGGCTGGGAACTTTATATCGCGGCTCGAGTATGCTGATTTGAATCCTGTTTTCCACGGCCGGCATTGGCTGGTCATCCAGAGTGATAAAATGAGTCAGAGCCTCTGTTATTTTAACTGCCCGTGGATTTTCTCTTGACATTTTTCATCGCTTTTCCAAAACCTGAGTTAAAGTTGGCTGTTCCACACTGCTGACATTTTGTTTAGCCTAGCTACAGCAGCCTCCAGTTTCTCTTTTTTATCTGGAGCCGCCAGTCTCACTCACCTAACCCTGTGCCTGTTTAGCGTGGGATGTCCCCCTAGTGGCCAATCTAAAAACTACAACAGAAATGACCAGCCACCCTCTGATTAATTAAATAAGTTGGTATCGGTTCATGGTATCGGTTAACTTTTACGAGTATGAGTACACACACATTTTACAGTATCGGTGCATCCCTAATACAAATGAAAAGAAACGCACAGCGAGGAGCAAAGCTCAGGCCAGTGCTCGCTGCACTACCAGTCAGTGCAATGGCATTCCAGTTACCCAACCAGCAGCAGGGAGGTGCAAGCAGAGCCTGATACCTGCTCAGACTCCCACGGGCATTCGCTGTTTGCTCACCTCGTCTCGTTTTAAAAAATAAAATATTCTCCTATTTTTAACCTTTTATTCTACACAGCTTTTATTCAGACAGCTGTTCTGTGACGAGAAAATGTTTTTGTATGTCAGAGAGAGAGGAAGCTTTGGTGTGACATCATCACAGGTGCAAACACCCAGTGGTGACGTTACAGGTGAGCAGTTACATAAGTTCCCACAGTCTGCAGTCGATACAGAGAAGAAGCAGGTGACTGACGGCGAGAGGCTCGCCCGTGCCCGACTGCGCCGACAAAGGGTGGCTCTGCGACTACAAACACGGAAACTATTCAAATCAGCTTCTGTGAAGTTTAAACGAACAAACGAGATAAAAATCACTCACGAGCACTTTAAGTAGAAACTGTGTGTGTTGAGTTTTTGCAGAGCACCAAATTGCTAGAAAACCACACTGACTTTTTCTGTTGACTACAAGGAAAAAGAGATTTTCCTTCTGCTTCCTGTGAGCAGCGACACCACTGTAGTGGTTTCATGTTATGAGTCAATCTCAGAAACAAAACATCCAAAAGGGTTGAAATGGCAAAGTCAGCATGTCAGATTCGATTTAGCAGCTGCAGAGAGAAAAGCTGAGCTTTTATTAGGAACAGGAAGTTTACTTCCTCCCACACTCACACTCACAACTGTGGTTAAGACCTGCGACCGCACTAATGCCTCAACAAGACGCAATAAGAAACGGCCGCAACGCTTCAGGCACAGAAGCAACCGCGATGGCCTGACAGTTTGGATTAGGACTCGCAGCAAAGCTTCAATTTTTCAACATGAAACATAAGATTGTGACACTGAGCTGCTAACACGTTTTAGAAGCCCCCCCAAAAACGCCAAAAACATGTTTTTTTAAATACATCATCAGGAGTAAATCTAAAACTGCTCTCCTAATTTGCTAAATGCCAACTCTGGTACAAAAGGCTCAAGCAGCGCTTTTCACTGGGAGTCAAAGGACGAGTTATTTCTCTGCAGGAACACACAAGCCTTCCTTCAGGGTTAATTATGTGCTTATAAATGCATCCAAAATCTTCAAGTCAGCAACAATCAGTGTCAGAGACACGCCCTCCACACTCAAAGCTGGAGACAAAACCAAACGATCATCTCCCGTGGCCTTACTGCAGTCTGTGAAAAGCTGTGAGAATTACTCTTTAATCCTTGAAAGAGTAATTCTCACAGCTAACAGATCATCTGCAGAGGCTTATTGAAGAGTTTCAGTCAGGTTTCAGAGTTCATCACAGCACAGAAACAGCTTTAGTGAAGGTTACAAATGATCTTCTTATGGCCTCTGACAGTGGACTCATCTCTGTGCTTGTCCTGCTAGACCTCAGTGCAGCGTTCAATACTGTTGACCATAATATCCTATTAGAGCGATCAGAACATGCTGTAGGTATTACAGGTACTGTGCTGCAGTGGTTTGTATCATATCTATCTAATAGACTCCAGTTTGTGCATGTAAATGGAGAGTCCTCTTCACACACTGAGGTTAATTATGGAGTTCCACAGGGTTCAGTGCTAGGACCAATTCTGTTTACATTATACATGCTTCCCTTAGGCAGCATCATTAGAAGACATAGCATACATTTTCACTGCTATGCAGATGACACCCAGCTCTATCTGTCCATGAAGCCAGATAACACACACCAATTAGTTAAACTGCAGGAATGTCTTAAAGACATAAAGTCTTGGATGGCCACTAACTTTCTGCTTCTTAACTCAGATAAAACTGAGGTTATTGTACTCGGCCCTGAAAAGCTTAGAAATATGGTATCTAACCAGATTCTTACTCTGGATGGCATTACCTTGGCCTCCAGTAACACTGTGAGGAACCTTGGAGTCATTTTTGACCAGGATATGTCCTTCAACGCACATATTAAACAAATATGTAAGACTGCGTTCTTCCATTTGTGCAACATCTCTAAAATTAGAAATATCCTGTCTCAGAGTGACGCTGAAAAACTAGTTCATGCATTTATTACTTCCAGGCTGGACGACTGTAATTCATTATTATCAGGATGTCCAAAAAACTCCCTGAAAAGCCTTCAGCTGATCCAAAATGCTGCAGCAAGAGTCCTGACAGGGACTAGAAAGAGAGAGCAGATTTCTCCTGTTTTGGCTTCCTGTTAAATCCAGAATTCAAAATCCTGCTCCTCACATACAAGGTCTTAAATAATCAGGCCCCATCTTATCTTAATGACCTTGTAGTACCATATCACCCTATTAGAGCACTTCGCTCTCGCTCTGCAGGCCTACTTGTTGTTCCTAGAGTATTTAAAAGTAGAATGGGAGGCAGAGCCTTCAGTTTTCAGGCCCCTCTTCTGTGGAACCAGCTTCCAGTTTGGATTCAGGAGACAGACACTATCTCTACTTTTAAGATTAGGCTTAAAACTTTCCTTTTTGCTAAAGCATATAGTTAGGGCTGGACCAGGTGACCCTGAATCCTCCCTTAGTTATGCTGCAATAGATGTAGGCTGCCGGGGGATTCCCATGATGCATTGAGTTTTTCCTTTCCAGTCACCTTTCTCACTCACTATGTATTAACAGACCTCTCTGTATTGAATCATATCTGTTATTAACCTCTGTCTCTCTTCCACAGCATGTCTTTATCCTGTCTTCCTTCTCTCACCCCAACCAATCACAGCAGATGGCCCCGCCCCTCCCTGAGCCTGGTTCTGCTGGAGGTTTCTTCCTGTTCAAAGGGAGTTTTTCCTTCCCACTGTCGCCAAAGGGCCGCTCATACCACGGTCAGCCGTTTTACAGATAGAAAACTAGCTTTGCTCCGACAGCCATAAGTCAGCGGTGCTCTCCTCACCTCCATGATCTTCATCAAAGCGCGTTTCCAGCTGCTTATGTCTCCTCCTGTCCTCTTTCATCTCCTTCTCCTGCAGCTTACGAGCGATGGCCTACAACAAAACAACGCAACAGTAAGCACGGCGTCCCGCATCAATATAGAAACGTCCCACTTAGACAAAGGTCATATTTCTTTCCTTCTCAGGCCAATTAGCACATGCTTCGTACACCTTATGGAGCACGTAGGAGGCGATCTGACCCAAGTCAGCTCACTCTGACTAATCTAACAAACAGTGTTGCTGATTGGGAAACAGAATCTAGGATTTCTCAGCTTTCCCATTTATCAACAACGTCATTGTAATGTTAAAAAAAAGGTCCTAATTACTTAAAAATAAATAAATAAATGTGGAAAGAAAGGCGCAATGATTGGACAAGAATGACCTGCCCAAAACAGGAAGACTAGAAACGACTGAGGGGTAGAAACAAGCTGCCCTCAGGTCTGCTGCTCACCGCATCTTTCTCTTCTTGCTGTCGCTGTCGCTCTGCCTGTCGGACCAGTTCCTCCTGAATCTCCTGGGCGATCTCGTTGTCTTGGCGCTCACTGAGGTTCACGTGTGTTGTAAGCATGTACGAAGAGAAGAAGCAGGACAATGTTACAGTAGGGATGTAATGGAAGGACATTTTTAAACAGCTTAGCTTAAAGATGCATATTTCTACTGACACACTTGTTAAATAAGCATTGTTACACTTTTCACGTCTCCATTATGACGACAGACTCACGCAGCGGTGCTGAAACTGGCTCTGCTACGACACACGTTAGATTGTTGTATATAAAGGTTTAAAACCTCACTGACTTCAACACTGAAAATGATTTTTGTCACTTATTTTCTCAGTAATTCTGTTTCAAGTCAACACCCGAAGCCTCAGCTTTGAAGTTATCCAGCATGTTGTGAATGATGGTCAGCGCCTCAGGCAGGAGCATCTTAGCTTACTGCAGCGCTGATCTCACTGGGCTCACTCATCTTTGAAGCTGCACGATTTAGTCACAAACACCATCTGCCTGCAGGGCTGGTGTGTGAAAATCCTTACAGTGTGTGCAGACGCACCTGAGTGTGAAATCTTACTAACAGGAGGAGGAGCTTATCCAACCCACGCCGTACCTGGATTTGACCCGAGTGGTTAGGATGAATTAAAGTGGCACATGTAAACAAACTGCTGCACCCGAGCGTCTTGAAACAGTGCGTGCTGAGAAAGCAGTGATGCTGTTTAGTCCCGTGTCTAAGTGGCGAGTGTGGGATAGACAGTGAGCCTGCATGCATCGGTGAGGCGTCTGGCCTCGCACCCAGGGAGAGCAATCTACTCGAGCCCTCCATGTTTATGTGTGTTTAAAATAAGTGGGTTCTGTGAGTCAGCGCTTTTATGTTGATTAAAACTGCAGAGCACAGAAAGACTCCAAGTGCCTTTTTGCACACTTGGGATGCAGCAGAGAGACAACAGAGCTGCTATGTTCAGGTCAGCGGAGCCAGATTTATGTTTCTGCATCAGGCCACTGTGGTTAGTAAGTGCACGCGCTGCATTGCTTTGGACGTGCAGTTGGAAGCAACCCAAACCCCTCGGAGAACATAATTATACACCAGCGGTGACAAAGACACCACAGACTCCATAACAACTGAAGATCTGCTCATGCTGTTTGTTTCTGCATGTTTCTGCAGGATAAAGACTGAAAGCATTTTGTAGGTTAGCATGAGTCTCCTAACACACATATAACATGTCACAGACCTGTTAAGAAGTCTGTTACTCCCTACGCCTCATTGATGCATGGCTCATGTCCTCTTAAATAATCTGAGAAACAGCTGGTCAGCAGAACCTCATGATTGCTCCTTGGCAAAAACAAGATTGAAAGCCTACTGAATGACAGGATCTTCTTATTTATAACAATAACAGTGTTAAAGCTACTCTGAATAATCACTCAGGAGTCACCCAGAGCGCCGCGCTGGCTGACCTCGCTGCTGAAGCACAAATCTGTCCGAGGACGGGGTTTGGGAGTAATTACATGAGATTAGACTAATTGGAAACAGATGCCATCATCAGAGTAACTAATAACGCTCACAGCGAGTACTGCTGAGTAATCTGATGGCTTTAAAAGTCCTCGAGGTGCAGCGAGGGCTTTATTCCAAAAACCAAACCAGCAGATTCTTATTTTTCTACCTGGACAAATGTCGCTCAGATACACAACTATAACCAGGCGCATGCTTTTATGCAACTGCTGACTCTAGTAGGACTTTTCATCAGCACAAAGCTCAATTTCATTATTGATTTGGACTTTTTCTGATCCATCAGCCACATCTCCAGTAATTCCTGCTCTGCTTACATCTAACAGGTGTGTATGACGTGTGAGGGACACCTACATGTCAACGTTCTCCTTCTGAGTCTTCATCTTGGCCCTCTCATCCTCCTCCTCTTGGAGCTTCTTGGCCACCTGCAAGTCGTTCTGCACCAGACGGCTCTTGTAGACATTGGAGGCCAAGTGGCTCTCAACTGTTGACACACACACACACACACACAGGCTTTACTATCAGTGAGATCAAATGAATGCTGAACAGCAGAGGTCATTTGCACATCTACACGTCAGCGTCTGAGGAGCACTAACTACTCTTTAGATGATCGGCTGAGGACGAGATAAACGCCGAGGCCGTTTCAGCCTCTGCTGTTCAGCAGACTGCGCTCAGTCACCGAGGAACGAATGTTGGCAGCTTCCAAGGTTGTGTGACGGCATGTCGTCGGCCATAACAGATGAGAAATCCTGCTTGCTGACGCACTTCTAGCACTTTGCAGGCAGCGCATCACTCACTCGGTTCTGTTTCACTTTGTTATTGATCCGGGACAAAATTACATTTGGCAATTTGTACGCGAGGAGCGCCATAAGGTTTGTGTTTGTGATGGAACAGGAAACCATGTCACAGCTGTGCCAACATGATAAAGAGTCGAGGGACTGACATCGATTTTTGGTTCTCTTGAATGACGCTGTGATTAATGTTTCACGTGCGGACAGCCCATAAAAAAAACAAGTCTGAAGGTATAACTGAAGTCACGCCGTAAGATGAAGGACATTTATCCACTGCCATGTTTGCCATGTCAACAGCAATCTGGAGTCATCTTTCAAGGAAACGGACTTTGTGAAATCTGTTCATAAAACCTCTGAAGAGGCCTCGGGTCATCCAGGAAAACAACGCTGAGCTGTGACAACATCAGACACTCGAGTGGAAATCTGCACGGTGAAAAGAAGCAAACAGAAGATGCCAAGTGCTGACACGGCCTCGCAGAAATGTGTCCATGTGACATTTGGACACTTTGCTGTTCTGCAAGCTCAACATTGTGAATGGAAACAAAAGCCAGCTGCACACGAACAAACTCAATGTGCTTAAAATCTTCTTTTAGACGCCATCTGCTGATGTCATCCATGAAAAAATAAACAAGGGGGGGGGGGGGGGGGCTGCATATGAAATATATTAAATGGCATCCTCCCTTTTGACTTCCAGGGTCAAAGGTGAAAGAACATCCTGTCAACACAAACCTGATCAGTTATTGTGGCAACAAAGGAGCAAATGGAAACGAGCCTACAGCACAATCACATTCATTACAGCTAATCTGCACTGAGGGCGTGGCTGGATGACATCTGCCTTCCTCTTATTTAGCAGAGCTCGTGGCAGAATTTACCTTTATATGGTTTTACAATGGAGGGAACGGACAGACAAACTAGTGTCCTCCACAGCAGCGCCTTCTCTCGGCTCACACTCCAAACTTAGTGCAAACCAAAGGTTCACCAGACTCAATAATACAGCAGCGGCTCGTCTCTGATGCACGGAAAGAACCTGACGTTGATGTGAGATCTCAACAACTTATCTTGATGCAATTACAAACAAAACGAGGGGACGTAGCCTCTATAATGACTCTAATTACTTGCATGTGCTCACATTAAAGCACCAGCTAGCGTAAAAGGAGACACAGATGCAGTGTGTTCAGCTCTACAATCAGAGCTTTCTGTGCTACAGCTGCTGCACACAAAAAAGCCACATCACTGCTCTGATGCAGAGCTTTGTGGCATCCCGCACCACGGCTCGACTAATTGTGTACCAGGGTTTATACGGGCTTAATCAGACTGCAGCCACCGACGCCGCGCTCTGCCCTGCAAAACGCAAAGTGCAGCATTGCGGGCTGCGTGCGTGCTTTTACTGCGACAAATAAAACATAATTCAAAGCTTGATTTTTAGCAAAGTGATACCAAATGATTTAGGAAAGGAACAATCTGCAGTTACAGAAAAAGCCCAATGCAGAAAACAGTGCGATAATAAATGGCACCAAGTGTTTAACCCTTTAAGACCTACCATAGAACCAAGTCTGCCAGAGCTGATATTATATGTTTACATGCTGTGGAGCCGTTTTTGGGAGCATTTCAAGTTGCTATACATCAATACAACCATTATAGCCCAAATTTTAATAATACGTCTGCATTAAGTGCATAGTAATTACATAAATTGCAAAAAAGTGCAATAAACTACAAAAAAATTGAAAATCGTTTTTGTTTCTCTCCGACCGGCTTTAAAGGGTTAAACAGACTCTCCACATACAGACTTCTCTGTATAAACGTGGACTTCTGTCACGTGAATAACGCAGCCACGCTTTCGTCTGCCTGAACACAGTCAGGGAAAGCAAACGTCTGAAGTCACTCCTCTGTTTGTCAAACGCTTGTTTTACCCGTGACGCTCCTCAGGAGTAGAAACTCATCAAGAGTCAAGCTGAATGTGAGAATGAATGAGAACCACTGCCTTAAGGTATCCTTAAGGCAGTAGGATGAAGAACAACCCCGAACATGACTAATGTGTAGATGCTTACTTTCTTGTTCCTGGAGGTTATAGGCCAGGGAGTGGTCCTCCAGCACGGCGAAGTCTCGGCACACTAAAGAAAGGAAGAAAAACAGGCTTCATTTAAAAACAAGTGCTGGAAAGTGTAGCAAACGTTACAATCATCCAAACAGCCCCACGTATTCAAACAGAGCCATGCTACAGGTTAAACACAAGCTTGAGGAAGAAGAGACGTCAATCGGACTTCTCGCGGTTTCCTGCGTTTAACATCTGGCACGTCTTCCCACATGTGCTTAAACAATAAAAATGAATTTAAAGTCA
The DNA here is from genome assembly GCF_963576455.1 of Neolamprologus multifasciatus. NCBI lineage: Eukaryota > Metazoa > Chordata > Actinopteri > Cichliformes > Cichlidae > Neolamprologus > Neolamprologus multifasciatus. The sequence goes on along the minus strand of NC_140460.1, from coordinate 313,350 downwards.
TGACGGAAGTTTCAGGATTCCACCAACAGGGAATCAAATGTGTCACGACACTGAGAAACTACTTTGACCGAGAAACTACTTCTAAAACTGTGTTTTGTTTTTAATCTGATAAGCTGAGCAGAGTGCGTCGCTGCACAATGAGCACATCATTCTTGGTTACACAAAGTGATTTTAGCTCCTGTCTGACCTTCTGGAATTTGTTTTTGGATCTGAGATGAACTGAAAGTGAATGAGGAAGCGCTCTGCTCTCTGCACTCAGACTAAAAAAGCGCTCAGGGTTTTTTATCTTGACAAGTTATTTTAAGTTGAGAAGTGAGAAAACGTTTTGTTGCTGCCCTGAAGTGCAATTCAAAAGGCAACATTTAGTTGCTCATCTAGCAGAAAACATCCCAAAGACAGTAAAACGAAACGTGTTTGTGTATAGCTGAATAAGCTACAGTAAGTAAAGTAAGATTAACCTGAATCTAACCCGAGTTTTTATGACGCAGGACTTTTTTCCTGTCATTTTCAGGCCTGGACAAAGACTAAAAGTCCACCAGCCACAATCTCAGCTCTGCAGGAAGAGAATAAAAATGTTTTTTTAAAGAAAAAAATATGAACTGCTCATTTTCCATATCTACACAACAAATCGAGAGCAAACTTTCCAGGCTTGGTTTCGGTATCACTGGTGCTGCCAAAAGATTCATCCTGAAAACAACAGGCTGACGGAGTAGGTGGGGATTTCTTCCTCAGAAACCCCCCCAGCACCAAACGTCATCCCGACACATCCACCTGATCCGACGACGCACACAGCTCGCGTCTCTTCACGTTTGCTCCAGATCTTTAACAGCAGACGGTTTCCTGTTAAGCTGAACTAAGGAGGCGGTTTCAGGCCTTTCTCACAACCTCAGCTAAACATGAATGTGGACTTAAAAGATCTGTCAGCGTAGCTTAACTACCCCTACTTAGCAACAGTACCATAGCATCATATAAACAGAGTATTCTGTCATGGCTTCATCGAAGCCTTCAGCAGAGTGGAGCTGCCACCAGATCGCTTCAACAAAGCAATCTGGCATCATACATATTCACCGGTGTCGATCAGTTTGTGGGGCTCTCTTCCTCACCCACACACGGTCACCCCTGCCAAGCTCACAGTCCAAAGATCATCCACATGAAATATTAATAACCAGTAACTGCCTGTGACTGTGTGACTGTAGAGATCGCTGGGAGGGAATCGACCACCATTAGGCAAACACACTTGATGAATCATCCAGACTGCCTTGTTGTGCACGATGGCTGATGACAGATGCTTTGAAGGAGGATGACACCTCCACCGAGCATTTTCTCAACCATATGCTTAATCTTCTTAGCAAAGAGATTGTATCGTGGCTGCTGCTGCTTTATGCGTCAACATTACTTTAACAGTTGCTTTTAAACAGACTTCAGAGGAATTCAAGTGAAAGACGGGTTACAGCTGCACTCACGGTTTAGCTTTTCACACCATCATTCATTTCAGGACCTGAAACAGAAAATAGGTCTAACATGTGTGCACTATGCAAATAGATGGACACTTCTGTGTTTAATAAACCACAAGAACATCTAAATATAAGTAAATATTTCAAGTTCATTTCTGCACCTCGTTGTTTTTACTGTTTTCTAACTTTTCCAGCAGTTTTGTAGAGTCCATCCCTTCCCAATGCAGACTAGACAAGCAGTGCAGGATTCTTCTCTCTCTGACCAGAATAACAAACATCCTGCCCAGCAGCTGCTTCACACTAACAGGTCCTTCCCACCAGCAAAGCATCCCATCCAGAATGTTTTTCCATATAAACACCCCTGTTTCCATTCTGCTTTTCAAATCCACAAACAATAGCAGACCTAGTTCTGGGTGTCTGTGTGGCAAAGAGCTCGTGGGAGTCATATTCTGAACAGTCATAAGAAGCAGGAGGAAATGGCACCAGAGAATATGAGACCGGGGGCAAAACAACAAACAAAACAACAAACAAAACTCGTGTTCAAAACTCTGGCTGGACCACATACCTTAAAACAGGAAATCAACTCAGGTGACAAAGTTACAAGTCATGTAAACACAGCACATTTCACCAGCCCAGCACTGTGTTTAATATGAGGAGGATCTCACTGTGTCAACATGTACACAATACATAAAACGGTGTTTCCCGCTGTAAACCTGTCTGGATGACACCTGCACCCAGACTGACCATCTAACTCCAGCCTGAAAAGACCAGTAAGTGTGCTAGCATCCACTAGCAGAGTGTGCTAAGAGCCACATTAGCCGTAGTGCATGAGACAAACAAATAAACACCTGCGTTTACTCGGTTAACATTAGCCTCGCTAGAGTTATCCTAACGTAACAGGCTGGCTGTTTAAGAGCTAGCTTGCTTTATATTTTTCCAGGAAACATGTTATGTGGACATTACCCTCTTTCACTCCAGGTAGTTTATTCTGGTCGATGCTAACGTTACATTCAGCCATGTTGTCACGGATAATAAGTAAAAACAAGAAAAAGAAAAGAAAAAACCCGTTGACGGTGAATTACACTTCAGCGTTTCTTCCGAAGGTTAACGGCAGCCTGATTGATCGCCTTTACTCATAAACCCGATTGATGGTTCAGGTGCTGGACGACCCTTTGATTAGTTTCGGTAACCACCCTCTCCTGATACGTCGCCGCTGTAATTGCCAGGCTGTTACTCTGCTGTAGCTAGCTGCCTGTCAGATTGCTAGCGTCCCTCCCTCCTACACCCGGCCAACGGAGTAAGAGGATATTTCCTGTTTAGATTTTTCAGAATAAAATACCAGCTTTCGCAAGACTTGTGCAGGAAAAATTAATCAATTCAATTCAATTCAATTCAATTTTAATTATATAGCGCCAAATCACGACAACAGTCGCCTCAAGGCGACTCACACACACACTCGAATAAAAATAAAAGAAAATCAAAGTGAAGATTGGTCAAGAGTTCCCTTATTTATTTATAAATATTAATTAAAAATATTTATATATTCGTGACACAATAAATAAAGAAATACAACTGAACCATACTACTGACTACATCAGACCTACATGCTTACGAACTTAGCCCAGCAAGTATAACTTTAACCTTTGACTGTGCAAAAGCCAACATTTACATTTAGCTTTATACTTTAGGTTTTTTGAAATGTACCTTTATCAGCCAGCTTCCCAAACATTTATTGAATATATTATTGAACTAAAAGAAACGTTTAACGAAGCTCTCCATTGAGGTAAAAAAAAAAGTCTAAGAATACACTTGTGTTTCGGAAACTGAGACTATTTGAATTTAAACCCTTACATTATAAATAGCTGAAATCACCAAAATAAGCTAGTAATAATTGTGGATTTTCTAAACTTGGTATGATTAGTACACGAAAGTGCTGCAGTTTTAAGTGTATATTTTCATAGTGATCATTACAAGTCAGCAGCATATGATACAACTGCTCCGTTTATAAATTCACAAGAACGCACTGCTGGTATTAACGTTTGCTTTAAGCTGAAAAGTGAGTGAGCACACTTCCGGTTGGTTTCTAACTACTTGCGGCTGACTTACGAGAGGCTTTGAATTGACGCAGCCCTCTTCTCGAGGTTCAGCTGCTGTAGACGTGTGCTGCATGTGCAGCTTCGGGAAGTCTTCACCACGAAGCAACAGTGGGTCAACACGACGGTCCACGCGAGCAACGATTCATGTGTGGGAACCGTCAAGGCAGACTGAGCGAATGGATCCGCATTTACACGCGTCACGCCTTCTATAAAATCCACGCTCACTGCAGCTGCTCTGTTGATTATGATAATCTAATTGCTCCCTCTGGTGTTCAGCTCTACCACAACCGCCTCCAATTGACATAACATCCCTAAACAAGTCGATGGTGGGGGTCCATCTGCAGATAAATCAATGGGATCGTTTGTGGTCGCGTGCACAGACGGCTTCCTTAAGTGATGCTTAAGTAAATCAGTTTTACTGTTTAGTTTTTCAGTGAAATACAATGAGGTCAACAAAGGCCTGACCTCTGCTGTTAAAAACAGAACAGAAGCTGGAGGCTGTGGGGCTCTGAGTGCTTCGACTGCTTGGTGCTGTTACAGAGTTACGAATGCATCATAAGGTCTTTAAGTGCATCCAAATGATATTTAGTTGGTGTGAACAGTGACTGCCTCCTGCAGACTGCAGATCCCCTCAGCACAGTCTTTCCTGATTCTTTAGCTTTCGTGTTTGTCGTCTCTTTATTTGTGTATTTAGCTAAAGGAGCGAGCTTGTGGAAACCCCTTGTGCATCTCAAAGGACTCTTATAATAACAGCCAAATTTAGCAGGTTCAAGCAGCTCATTTCCCTTCGCCTGCACAAACGCTGTGTGCGCTCCTCTGGCTGACGTATGAAATGTGATTTCCTTGATTCATAGAATAGGATACGGTAAAATGGGAGGTGTGGGATGTTGCCTCAGTGATGGATGCTCCTTCACCTCCAAATCAGTCCTGAAGCCAAGATTGAAGAGCCCGTCTCTGGTTATGGTGCACTTAAGGACCGAATCAATTTGCTTGCCACTCTTTCCCTAACCCAACCCACTCCTGCGTACCTATTTTAGGAAGCAATTAAAGTAAAAGAAAAAGACTCGCGAGTGCCAAGAACATCTGATTCTGGTTCACAACCAACAGGTTGATTGATAGCATCCTCTCTTTTTGATTTACCCGTGTCAGAGTGATGTAGGGTTTCTTGGCCGCGCGTCCGCGTCACATCGCTGTATTTCATTCAGACGATTCACGGGCCCCGTGAGAAGGTGACAAAGTCCGCAGTGACGAAGCCCACAGTGACGAGAGGTGAATTTGGTAATCAAGGGGCCGACAGGCCCCTCCTCCCAGCTCGGAGAAGTATAAATATATTGACGGGATGGTTTTAAGCGAGTGGACGTCTAGCCTTGCTCGACGGAGTGCTCACAGTGCGAAATTCGCTTGAAACATTACGTTGAATGCCATGGACAGGGTTACAGCTGTGAGCTACTGTTTAGGACTCCTGAGTTTGTTTCTACTGCTCAATGTAGACGGGAGGAGCATATTTAATCCAGGTGAGTGTGCAAAACAGCACAATTTATTTGAATTAGAATGCCAAATGCATGCAACTGCTGATTAAATGCTTTGTCTATCAGTACAGTTTTATCACATTTCAACATATTGAGAGATAATAAGCATATAACTCACTGTGTGTTTGCTTTGGTACATCCAGGAAACCCTGCTTTTAGTCCGAAAGAAGACACAGATTCCCAGAGCAAGATTCTGGCACTATTACTGCACAAAAGCTTGGTCCCAGTGGAAAAGGATGATCCTCTGGGTGAGACCTACAAACAAATGCCTGCGATAACATGCACAGGTACATTTCTGCTTTGGTTAACTGGGTCTCCTTTCTGCAGGTGTCAAGCTGGCTAATAAATTAGCTGAGATCGAGGAGGTAAGGCTGATTTTAACTGGCACTTTCGATGTTATTATAATGTGAACAAGCTGCTCGTGTATAAACGGAGCACTCGTTTTTTGTTTCACATTCTCAAAGGTTGTTACAGTAATTCACAAAAACATTGGAAAAGCTCTCTCGATGTGTTAGAATCACTTTGATCTGTATTTCCAGCTGAGAGCGCTGAGGGAGGAGCTGGAGCTGGAGAGGAAGATTACAGCTAATATGGTAGAAGGCAAAGCCATAACAAGGAAACGCGGAGAACGTAAGCTCTAACATTTACAATCACTACACTATAAATATACTTAATATGAGCTCATTGTACAAAATGCTGTCTTTTCGCCTGTAGCCTGCTTCTGGAAGTACTGCGTTTGAGACGGATGCAAGAGGAGGATAACCACTGTGAAATCTTGCTGCAAAGCCCAACATAGCCTTAAAACTCAGACTAGCAGTAGTATAATCACACTGTATTTATCCCAGCAATATAGAGTTGTAACATAGTTGTTTCATTAATAAAGGTTTCGTTTCACTGTGGCTTTACATCTAGAATCTGTAAATAATCAGCCGCTCACTGGAAATACTTGAGGGTCACATATGACGAAACATTACACATTACTTTACCTGAGTTTTCTTTGCATGACACGTGTGTTTTTGTCGCCCTCCTGTGGTAGAATTGGGAATTACATGTTTGTTTTTCACACCATTACCTACAAGTTCTGTCGCCTCATCACTGCTTATAGAAATGCCCCGCTGTTAATTTTACTGTGTAAATAAAATCATAATGTGAATCTGTACTTCTTGTTTTCTTTTTTCCTTTAGAAGTTTCAATGTTTAGAATTGATTTTAGGATTAATTTAGCATCAAAGGGGGAAATAGAAAAAGGCGTTGTTAACACTACTGAAGACTAAATCATTTCTAATTATATATTTATTCTACTGATGTGATGCACATTTGTCAGCTAGTTTAAACTGTGCGAACAGGAAGTGGATGGTGGGCAGTGGCGGGCTTTTTGCTGCACATTTGACTGGATTGTTCGGAGGCGAGTCACAAGCACAGTCAAACAGCGCTGCAGTGAAAAGGCATTAATCATACGGCACACGATGAACTGAGTTTCAGTTCATCATGGGGGGTCAGAAATGACTGAAAGATTAATAGGCTCTGTTTTGAGTTTTGTTAAAAAAAAAAAAAAGACTTCATATAGGGAAAAATATATATATCACATCTGCAGGACACCTCAAACTAGTTTTTTTTAATTAAGCAGCGAGGCAGAACAAAGTCGGGCTGCATCAAGACACGAGGACTAAACAACGATTCAACCAGACCCAGAACTGATCTGGAATTAAAACAGGACTACAACAGTTCAAAATCAGGACGACTGAGGACTTAACCAAGACAGAACCAGAACTAGATGATAGCAGCACTAAAAATCATCACAGACCTGCACTAAACTTATTGTTTAATTCTACCAAAGTCCACTATTTAGATTCAGAAAGGTTTATATAATTATTTAATTATTATATAATTATTTAGCCTCGTTGTGCAAACAAGCTGCAAAACTTAATAAATACAGAGTTTGAAAAGTAACAAACCTAAAAAGAAACACCAGGTACGAGATACATGAGTCCCTATGATACGGTGATACTTTTGGTAAACAACCGTTTGACTAACACGTGTGTCTCACCTGCTCTGGTTCATCTCTCTTTTCCTCCCTCTCTCTCTCCCTCTCTCTCTCTCTCCCCCTCTCTTTTCCTCCCTCTCTCTCTCCCTCTCCCTGTCTCTCCCCTTCTCTCTCCCTCTCTCTATCTCTCCCCCTCTCTCTCTTTTCCTCTCTCTCTCCCTCTCTCTCTCCCTCTCCCTGTCTCTCCCCCTCTCTCTCCCTCTCTCTCGCTCTTCCTCTCTCTCTCTTTTCCTCTCTCTCTCTCCCCCCCTCCCCCTCTCTCCCCCCTCTCTCTCCCTCTCTCCCTCCCTCTCCCTCCCTCTCCGTCTCTCCCTCTCTCTCTCTCTCTCTCCCCCTCCCTCTCTCCCTCTCTCTCTCTCCCTCTCTCTCTCCCCCTCCCTCTCCCCCTCTCTCTCTCTCTCCCCCCCCCTCTCTCTCTGTGCTGACAACCAAACACCAACATCATCAAATATTCAGTTGAAACCAGATATTTACTCTTCAGATAAAAACACTTTTTTAATTGTAACATCAAATCAGACTAAATGTTTATTTTTTAGATAAATATAAAAACATATTTGTTAACTTTCAGAGTAAAGAGAGAAACTGTCTGTGTTTCTTAACTGTAAATGGCACCAAACTGTATTCAAACTGAGCCACACTGATGGAGCTCCACAGTTCTGTTCCTGGTGTTTTGTTGACATCTCCTGATGTTCCCATGTCACAGAAACAGCCTCTGTGTTTTGCCTTATATGCATCCACAGCTGTGCCACCAGTTTACTCACATGGACTCTACCAACCAATCAGAAGCTTCTTCAGCTCAGAATCGTCTGCAGTTTTCTTATTAATGAACAATAAACTTAGTGTACATGTGCTCCTACATTTGATGAAAGTGATAAAAATAGAAGCTCTGTCTCTCTTTATTCTGACATTTAACTCATTCAAAAGATATTTCAATATTTATCCAAAACAAAACAAGTTTAAATTGATGTTTAACAGTAAAATAATGTTTTTATGTTTTCTCCCTAAAGTGTAAATATCTGGTTTCAGCTGTGAATATATTGCTGTGTGTTGAAGTTCCTCTTGTTTTGCATAGAAATATACTGAACAACATACAAACCATAATATATAAAATAACATCTACCTGAGTTGTTTCTTTGAAAGAAGCTCCTCATGTCCATTCTTGTATATCAGTGCATGACTGATTTATTGAGCCGTGGAGGGAAACAACTGAAAATATGAAATAAACACATGTAAGCTGAGACTCTAAAGAAACAGCATTGTTGTTGTTCAGCTTTTCATTTCACCGTTTGTTGACTCACTCGAAGAGCGAGTAACGTGATATGGGTCAAGTGATCAGTTTGACATCAATCTTTCGTGATTCACTGTCATGTTTACATCATTTGTACAGTACGAATGATTTGCTTTGGTACCTGCTCGAACTTCACTTTTCTGTCTGCCTCGCTGCGCTTCTCCAACAGCGCGCTCGCAGGCAGCAGCTGCCCCGCCCCCTCGCTCAGTGTCTGAGCTGGATCATACCAATATTAGGGGGGGGGGGGGGGGGGGGGGGGGGGTTTACGCACAGTCGTAAATTCCCACAGTGTGCTTCGAATATTGTGTGTAGTTTTTGTTTTATACAGTTGTCATCCAGGCATCTAACTATGAAAGAATTACACCCCAAAAGACTCCGGGCTTCTGAAAAAACAACCCGGGCTTAAGCCCAGTAAGCCCCCCCCCCACCGCTGAATTGAACACTGGTCCCGAGTCTATTTGGTCCCATTTGAAATTGGTGTTAAATTAATTCTTTCTAGTGTTAATATTTTAGAGTAAAATTAACTCTAAAAAGAGTAAAAATTCAACACTGAGTAACACATAGTATTAAATCAACTTAACACTACTAGTAGTGTCATATTATTTACTCTTAGTGATTAATTAACTCTATTTGAGTAAAATCCCACTGAATTATTTGCAATTAACACTGGGGGTTCAAATAACTAATGAGAGTTGATGTTACTCTCTACTGTGTTATTCATACACTAATCTCTAGTGAAAAATTATCTCTCATAGAGTAAAATTTTAAATTAATTTTACACCATTGTTACTAAAACTCTTCCTGCAGTGTTACCTTTACACTCAATTTACTGTTTTGCAGCATGAAAACATATTTTTTAATAATGCTTTTACATATAACACAAGTGAGCAAAAACCACAACTAGATAATACATTTAACAACTTTATTTATATGTCAGGCTCAAAATACAAAAATGTAGTGTATAAAACACTTTACAACAATTAATTTAGTTATGGAACGACATGCAGGGAGGAATCTGAAGTGCCATACTTCATTTGAAGACCAAATGGTTTGAAGTAACACAGCTCATTTTAGGGCTGGGCGATATGACCCAAAATTCATATCTCGATATTTTTTTAAAGCCATAAAGTGAGAACAAACGGAGAGTTCTTAGTCACAGCTGTGTCCCAGATGTCACACAGACACTTTTATTATCATACAGCGCAGATGTACAAGAAAAAACTACTCAGAAATAAATTATCAGTAATTATTAAATAATAATGCTCCATAAATAAAAGAAAACAATGTTGTTTTTGTGCATAACAAAAAGCTCAAAGCTGTGCAGTCAAAATGTAAACTAACAGACGCTGAGCAGAATAACAAGCAGCTGCTCTGTTCCCAACTTCACTGCGTGAGCAACAGCCTGGAGTTTGAAATCTGCTTCGTAACCACGTCTCTGAACAGGCGCCATTTATGGTCCTTATACACACACAATATGGTAATATTACGTTGAAGCACAGTACGTATCACTCCACGAGGCTCCTCGCAAACAATACACATGCTTTCAATGTGTAACTTAAGTGATCTAGTAGCTCTGTTTTGAAGTTCAGTTCATGCTAGAAATGTGCTTGTTTGTACGTGCTTTGTCTCTGGGGGCCATCGTATATATTTATATATAAACATATATAAATAAAACTACGTTTTTTTGCATAATTTTATATTGTTGTTAATAATAAATTAATTAAAGCAACAAAACAACCTGAAGAGCCGGTTGGGAGCCAAAAGAGCCGGTTCTCTAAAAAGAGCCGTAAATCCCATCACTAGTAGTTACAGTAGATGGTTTAATCCAGCTGCCCTGAGCTGTGCAGCAGCAGAGGCACACATATCCAAAGTTATTTGACCTTTTCAACATTTCAGATGTTGTGGGTGTTTCTCCTACTTTAGTTGACATCACCTCCCCTGTAGTGCAAACTTCTTTAGCTGCCACATCAGGCTGTAGATTTACATCAGTGTCAGACTGTTGGTCAAAATAGTTAACGTGTTTGGTGTTTAGATGTTTTCTAAAACCTGTGGTTTGGATGAACGTGTACATGTTGTGAAGCATGGTGCTGTAAATGTGGCAAACACAAAATGTGCTTTAAACAGTCCATCAAAAGCACCAAGTGAAGAGGTGGACTTGCATGGTATGGCATTCTTGTCAAGAATAATGAAGAACCGGTGGATGTCACTCTTCTTCACCCAGCCAGCAGGTAGGGTTGAGTGCTGGTAGTGACAGCATCAAGGTGCTCTTAGATATTTGTTCCAGTCTGAAAAGACAAATACAGACAGGCAATAAGAATCAAGTGTTTCTTAAACTGGTCATTCATAACATAAAAATAGAAAAGAAACACAAACCTTCTTGAAGACCACGAGACGTCTTTCTGCTTGAGAAGCCGACACCCGACACCCTGACCCGATGGTGGAGTCAGATGTAAAAGCAACGCTGAGAGGTCACTGTCCCAGCCTGCAAACATATTTGCTTTTAATAAAGTTGAATCATCATCAACAACACATTTCAATGCATGATAAAATGTTTGAGTAGACCCAAAAGACAAAAGGATAACGGTTCTGTGACAAACATTATAAATGCTGTGAATGTGCTAATCAAAGAAACAACAGCTCACCAGTGTCAGCATTAACCTCAGTGGCATCCTCAGGAGAGTCAGCAAGAGTTCTTCCAGGTCACTGGTAGAAGGAAGCTTCCTGCCTTGTTGGATAATCTTTCTTTTGGATGTTGTTGGCCACCTCTCCAGCGACCTGCCTGATACATCCTCACCAAACATCAGTACAAAATCCTGTTCGATCTGTAACAGGGATAGAGAATCATATCTGCTTTCTACAAAATGTGTGTTTACACAAATATTCACACGAATATTCAAATATTCGTTTAACAGTAAGTTATGTAACCATGAGCAGTTGATAAGGACATACATTTAAAATGTTTAAATGTGATTTTGGTTGTATCAGTTATTACTGTGAGCTAGCTAATTAGCAACTTTACGTTAGCATACAGACAGCGTCACATTTGCTTCAGGTACAAAATGAAATATATAATAAACATGGACAAAAGCAATGTCACCTTATTTTAACGTGCTACCTGTGTTTAAAATGTCAAATTGTTGGTTTAATAAGTGAATATGAACACTTACCCTGTAACTGATCTGAAGAAAATGTGGTGGGAGGAGCTTTCTACAGCACACCTGGGCGTTTTGCTCCAGCTGTCGTTATAATGACTCTATTAGAGTAAATACACTTTAACACTGATTTAACACTGGGAAATTTACTGTGCATCAAATATCGGATTGATTTTAAGATTTTATTGCTTACATTCAATTCAATTTTATTTATATAGCGCCAAATCACAACAACAGTCGCCTCAAGGCGCTTTATATTGAACAGTAAGGAAAAATCGTAAATAATGTTGCGCCTTGCTAACTGAACTTCTCAGCCTGTATCCTAGGAAGGCACTTCAATCATCGAGTCAAACGACCTTGGTGCTGAAAACCAGAGGTGATCGTGCCTTTGCCATTGCTGCACCGAACCTCTGGAACAGTCTTCCAGCTGATTCAATATTTTAAAACACGATTGAAAACTTATTTATTTGATTTTGCATTTTCAGTTAGTGATTTGTCGGCTGTACACTTTGTACTTTTATTACATTTTGTAAGTAATTTTAACCTATTGTTTTACTGGGTTTTTGCAGTTGATGTGTTGATTTTACCGAACTTTTACACTAAGTGTGACATATTTGTTTTAACATAGTACTCCCGGGTTAATTAGTGCTTGTTTTATCTGGGAATGTATTTATACTCTACTATCATACCCATATGCAATTAATTTTGTTTCATATTTTATTACTGAGAAGCACTTTGATGTACCTCCGGTCTTTAAATGTGCTATATAAATAAAGTATTGATTGATTGACTGCCAGAACAAAACATCTGTCCCAAGGTAAAGACTCATTGCACAGTTTTCCCTCGCTGTGATTTTGACTGTTAACCTCACACTTTACAGAAGTGTTGTACAGAAGGACAGAGTCTTACAGTAGGAGCTCAAACCTGAAAATGCTTGCACTTGAGATGTTCAGCACTTTGTTTGAAAGCACTTTATAAATAAAGTTATTATTATTATTATTAAAACACAATTAGAGTTCACCCACTAATCTACCAATGTGAACACAAGTATGCTTTACTCGCTTTTGTTAGTTTAGTAACAATACAGTACATGCACAAAACGGCCAAACGTTCCTGCTGCAGATATGGCCGTTATCTGTTTCTGTGCAGCCCCTGAGCTGCAGTACACAGGAAATGAAACAGCACCCTCTGCGTCAGTCAACATTTGTGATGCCAGCTTTCAAAATATCAACATGTCTGAATGTGTCAACAAATAGCCAAACAAATGTTGCACATTGGGAAAGTCAAACTGAACAAAGTGCATGAAATGCTCTGAAGACTAAGATGACATCAGTTTTACATTAATTTGCAGCATTAAAGTATCCAGAAAAGTGAATAAATCAAAAGTCATAATGCTGACGTTTTCTCGCTAGCCTTTTATCGCTGAACTCTAGAAGTAATCTCAAGGCCTGAGCAGCATGAAGGATGAGATAATGTCTGTGGGGCAGACGTCTTGGTGAAACAGGGGCTGATAGCGTGACAGACAGAGAGTCTAAACACAGAGAGCAGCAGGCAGCTCGGGAGCAAACCATCCGTGATGGATCTTTACCTCAGAGGTTAGTCAAATGTTTATGTTGGTTTTCAACGTTCAATGCTTCTGAAATGTATCTATGAAATAACATCATTTTTAAAATATTTTCATTATGATTGCTATTACTACTGTATTTATAATTATTAGGCTACATCATTAACTCAGTTTAAGCCTTTAATGCCTCATATTTGATACATGAAAGCTTTTAAGACTTCAGTCATCAGTTTTTTCTCCCTGAAAAACCCAAGTGCACAATTTATTTTAAGCAATAAATTGCAAAAATATAAAATATATATGAAAATAAACATATAATTGAAATATCAGAAGGGTCAATAAATGCTCCATGTTCAAAACGCTCGAATGGCTCAGGCTTCAGGGGGTGACGTTTTCTTTTATACAGATAAAATGACTAAAATGAGTTATTAAAATCGAAATAAAGACAAATTTGGACTCTCATTGGCTTTATTTTTACTTCCCAGGCACCACGTGGATGATGCTCGTGCTCTTTATGATCCCAGACTTCACCCACAGCAGTTCTTGCCCCAGCAGCTGCCGATGCAACTCTCAAGGCGCTGCCATGTGTACTGGCTCCACCATCACTGATATCCCGCCTCTGCCTCTCCACACGTACCTGCTGCAGCTCAGTGTTACAAACATGAATGTCCTAAACGAGCGAAGTTTAGCAAATCTGGACCTCCTGCTGCGTTTCAGTCTCATAAAGAGTCATCTACACACCGTCCATCCTCAGGCTTTCCTCGTAGCTCCCCAGCTCAAGTCTGTCAAGCTGTCATCTAACGATCTGTCGACCCTTCCTCCTCGAGTGTTCAGTCCACTTGCTGCTCTTGAGCAGCTGCATCTAGATGGGAACCAGTTTGAGAACATTCATCCAGATATGTTTGAAGGACTGGGCGGGTTGCAGGATCTGGACCTAAGCCGCAACAAACTCAGGAGTCTTGATTCAGACATATTTGAAGGACTGACCAACCTCACCTTTCTGAATCTAGGCAGGAACTTCATAAAGAAGCTTCCTCCTACCATCTTTCACTCCTTGACTAAACTTCAGCAGCTTATACTCTATTACAACGAACTAGAATTTCTAGAAGCTGGCATCTTTGACGAACTCATCAACCTCGTGGAGCTAAAACTCCATCAAAACCAGATTGCCAGCCTTCCACCTAAAGTCTTCTGGCCTCTGGGGAACCTGAAAAACCTGACCTTATCCGCCAACCAACTTCAGGCCATCCCAGAAAAGAGCTTCTACCACATGCCAAAGTTGGTCAAACTCACCATTTACAAGAATCCACTATTATCTCTACCAGATGAGCTGATGGGTCACATGCCCGACATGACAGAGTTTTATCTATATGCCACCAACCTCATCACGGTTCCTGGAAATTTGTTCGCTAACATGTCTGGGCTGCTTATGCTGAACTTCCATTTAAATGACAATCTGAGGGACCTTCCACCAGATGTTTTCTGCTGTCTTCCAAACCTTCAGAAGCTCTCGCTGAAATCCAACAACCTCCATTATCTTCATCCCCAGCTATTCTCCAAACTAACCACCCTGAACAAACTTCACCTCAATGACAATAAGTTGTATGGCCTACCAGAAGGTATCTTTAAGGGTCTTGGAGAGATTCTTGAAATTTCATTGGACAATAACAACCTCAGCAGTCTTCCAGGAGATATTTTCGTGTCTCTTCCAGCTTTGATGAATCTGACTCTGAGTGGAAACCCCTGGGATTGTAATTGTGCTATCAGAGGCATTGCAGGATGGATGAGACACAATGAGCATGTGCTTTGGGACAGAGATGACGTGATGTGTCACGCTCCAGTCTACCAGCTGCTGCGTACCGTTGGCTCGCTGCATGATGAAGAGTTCAGCTTTTGCAGTGCTACAACAGCCAAGAGTTTTCCTCTACAAGATTTGAACTGGTCACCAACACAACCACTCCACATGTTGTCAACCTCTGGACAAACATCAGCTTTAACTTCCATGACCACACCCCCCACAACGGCTACTCAATCCAAGGAAGCGGCGATCCAAACCACTCAAGGAGCTACCCAAGAAGTCCCTGACAAAATAACCACTCAGACTGTAAAAGCAACCACATCAGATCATGCAACACTCTCAGCATCACTTTCCACTGAACTTATTGGTAAATTTGCTCGGGACATGTCACCTCCTTTTTATGGCATATTGGTGATAGAGCCGGGGCCTGAGTTCGTCCACCATAACCATCAGAAAGGCTGGGTGTATGTGTGGTTTCTGCCCTCAAACACGGCTTTGGCTGGCTTCCTCATGTTCTCTCACATCCTTCTACTAGCTGCAGGGCTGTCGCTTATTCTTGCTACCATGTATGGCATGCATCGCCTCCACAAGGCCATGTATAAGCTAAAGGCTGAGTGTGCTCGTCATGAGGCGTAGCGCTGGCTTATCGGGCTGGTGCACAACTAGATAAACGATCCTCTTCTAGCGGCTGACAGTTACTGTGTTTGTTTTCTCTGAACACATTTCCTTAGAAAATCAGACTTTGAAATATGATGAATTGAACCCTGTGGGGTTTTTCAGAAAAAAGTACATTCAGATGGTATTTTATATCACAGCTAAACTAATATCTGTCAATAGTCAGCATACAGAGCAAATATTTGAATGCTCATCAATCAAACGGGAAGATTTTAGGGCTATTTTGAAACTGGGTAGCTATGCAGGCTGCTAAAGTCCTGCCTGTTCATGTCCAAATTATTCAAATTAAAAGTACCCAACACTGGTAAAAAGATTCATGCTATGATGCACATATTCAAACTCTTTAAAAATATTTTGGTGTAATTATGATAATAAAATGAGAGGATTGTATAATGCATATATACATATATCATTGTTTATTCTATAGTCATACAGTTTCTGTTAAAGCCATAGAGCCCCTGCAGAATCCACCTGTTGTTGACCACTGTTTGATTTTCAAGCACATAAAGTGAAAACCTGGTTTCTTCCACTCGTCTTTTGCTTTCATGTCTCGAGTCATACACTCTGATGCCTGTGCTGTATTTATAAATGTACGTTTTATCTACTATGCCAAGACTACAGTGCTTCAGCAGCTGATAGATAACACACGTCTGTGTTAAAGCTGCAGGTGATTTGTTGCCCTCCAGTGGTGGATACTTGAAACTGCAGGACGACGCGCACGACTGGACAGTGTCTACTTTTATATTTGTGTTATTTACAGATGTTTATTTCAAAATGTTAAAGCTGTGTGTGTCGTCTGTTTGATCAACATCTCTATTATTGTGAATTTGTTTTCACTGGAGCTACACTTTATTTACCCAGTGCCTGTTGTGTATTTCTCTTTGTAAGGCATTCATGGTCTTTTTTAAAAGCTGGGTTAGGGTTAGCTGTGATGCTGTCAGTTTTTGTATTTTATGCCATGAAAATTAATGATTAAAGTGTGTTTTTATCTTAAACCTGTCCACTTCTGTGATCAAACTGCTGAATATTTGACCGATTAAGCAGATCGAGGTCAAGATTTTGGAGTATCTTGTTTAATCCTACAGCACCTGTTATTTGAACAGCTGCTGTAAACAACCATTATTCCTTATCTGGATTTGACTTCCTTTTCAGGAATGTTACAGAAATGTGCTTTCCCAGAAGGAATCACATATCTTTACAGGAATATTATTCAAAACAGGAAACACATCTATCCACGATGTCACAAGCTCGTGGAGCTTTTGAGATGACAAATCCATTTCTGAAACGACGCCCCTGTAATTTCACAAGCCTCTGTCATGACCTCAAAAATGTGAACGTACATCCAGCCCAGTTCCCTTTTTAATGACTGTGCTACATGTTTCATTACATCTTTAATTCTGCCAAAGCTTTGACACAAATGTTTTTCATGAGAAAGGAAATAACTAAAGGTGAAGTTCGTACATTTAAAGTTTCATGTGTGACCAGCACGTCCTCACAGGTGGACATTACACATTGTTCTGTAGAGACTGAACAAGGGCCATATTTGCCTGAGTGACAATAATTTTTCAAGTCTTTTAAACCCTAAAAACGACGGCAGATGCCACAAATTCCACGAGAGGTGACTGGACGCTAAACCAAGCAGCAAACAAAAGAGGATGAATTGGTGAGCAGCGCCCAAGTTCATTGCTATGACAACAGGTGATTAGGACTTTCCAGCAGGCTGAGCTCACACAACAGTGGGCACATACACAGGGTCAGCGTGGGGAGAGGAAAACTGCAGGGCCACAAGAAATACTGGACCAATGTGGAAAACAAGACTTTAGGAAGAGAAACAAAAACCTGTTGATTCACAGCTCTGGGAGGAACCTTTCATTTGTTAACCTTCTAACTTTGACCGTAACGCAGCTGGGAGGGATTTCCCAAAACATGAGCAAATGTGGAATTCCCAGAGTCTTGGCTGCAGGGTGGAATTTTAATGCTCTTAATCAAGCCCAATAATAAGCTGTTTAAAAAACAAAAACAGGCTGTAAGTTGAGTCATGCTGAATACATATCCTAATATTGCTTTCTAAACCCTCCCTAGAAAACATGCACTCGTGACATCACAAAGAAGAGCAGCTGTAACTGTAACCCTGCTGCTTTTTTATATATTATGTGTTTTTTCAGGACTCGATTGCATTTCTAGATTTTCTAGAAACTTTCAAAGATTTCACTGAACAATAAGGTGAACATTTGATCAGTCTGTAAATCTGTGAAAGGAACCTTGGTATCTTCACATGGCTCTGTAACTCACAGCTAAGTGTTTTCAGTTGTCACAGATGTTCTGGTCAGCTGATTTTATTGATGCCGTCTCAGGTAAGTTCTTATGACTGAGAACTTCAGCACTCACAGTTACACGTGTAAGTTTGTAATAGTGCATTTAAAGCATTTCTTTAAATGCTCTCACCCCAACCAGTCACAGCAGATGGCTCCGCCCCTGCCGGAGGTTTCTTCCTGTTAAAAGGGAGTTTTTCCTTCCCACTGTCACCAAAGTGCTGCTCATAGGGGGTCGTATGATTGTTGGGTTTTTCTCTGTATGTACTATTGTAGGATCTACCTTACAAAATAAAGCACCTTGAGGCGATTTGAGTCTGTATAAATAAATTGAATTGAATGCTGAGGAAAGGGAAGTGCTGATGCTTTTCTAACTGCTCCGTAACATTAAATACTGTATACCGGTCCTCACTCATAAGTTCCTATGGTTCAGCACCATTAAGCTGGTTTGTCTGGATTGAAGTTGAGCGCGCTGGTTTTCCTGTTTGTTCTCACAGGCTCTCGTGGGGGAAGGAATTGACTGTTTCTCCACAGACTGGTGTGCAGGTAGGTGTCCCCAGCTTTCACAGGCTTAATCCAGGTAAGTGTTTCTTTGTGGACGCGAGTGGATCAGGCAGCTTTGTCCACAGGTAAGACAGGCAGGTGCAAAAACACGGTGAGTGGGTAATCTTACTCAGGAACAAGAAAACATGCTTCACCTATCAGAGTTCAGTCTCACCACAACATGACAATTTCAGTTCAACTATCCAGTGAGGAGTAGAGAGGAGAAACGAGGTGGTGCAGGTGAGTGTCAGGAGGGAGGCCACGCCCATACCTGTGAAGAGCACCTAATACTAATACTAGTACTAATCAAATGTCAATAATAAACGTATGGGTTTCCAGCAGGAAATTCTTTTGATCCTGAACTCTTTTACTGAAAACTGTAGAATTAACAGGATAATAAACTCATTTTGCATTTAATCATTAGTTATTGATTATTAAACTCTGTCTCTCCCAGAGGTTTCTTCCTGTCAATCATCCTGTTTGTCTTTGCAATTGTTGCCAAGTACTTTCTCACAGAGTTGCATCTATTTGATGGGATTTTTCTATTATTGCAGGGTCTTTACCTTACAATATAAAGCACAGAAGAAGAGAAAATCTTGTCCTGCAGTCTTTTAGGATACTAATTTAGAAGCTGTTGTACACAGAATGTGGGACAGATTTGCTTTATAGTAAAATATGCAAAACTAAAAACATACAATAGCTCTCATGTCGGAGGTATGTAAATCAAATCAGTTATAAAACACAATTATTTATGTTTCAATATTGCAATATTCTGCAAACACCAAGTGTTTAGGACAGTTTTGTGCACTGCAGCAACATCTGCCTTTAGACGAGCTCCACCCTCGTTATCTGTTCCCAGTAGTTTCCTGTGTGATAGAGTTTAAAAGCTGCATATCACTGGCAGATCAGCGCCATCTTTTTCACCTACAAACCAGAAAACAAGACTAATTTAGCACTAAAGCTTAATCACATAATGATTCCCTTTACTCTTTGTGATATCAAAGAAACCGCTCCACTCTGTTTTGTAGTAGCGTGGGATTCATCGGTGATTCACATGAGAAATATGCACACAACACGAGCAAAAGCTGCGAAGGAAAGCTTCGTGGCTTAATTCTTTCCAGATGTACTAAATGCTAAAAGTTGTTCCTGAACTTCCCCGCACAAGGTTTCATGATGATATGAAAATGACAATAATAAGAAAATGAATAGAAAATGTATCATTTTTGTTACAGCAGCGAGAGTGAAGCATGCGGCTCATTCAGTGTGTTTGTGGCTGGATTGTGTTACAGTCTGTCCCTAAAAGTGGATTTGGGAAACCAAACCCATCAATTTGCAAGCATACCATGAATGTTACTCCAAACATATGTGCAGACCATACTTTGGACACCCAAGCAGACACACAAACAACATCGCCACAAACTAAAAATGGCCTGTGTTTGTATAGCGCTTTACTAGTCCCTAAGGACCCCAAAGCGCTTTACACATCCACACATTCACACACAGGTGATGGCAGCTACATTGTAGCCACAGCCGCTCTGGGGCGCACTGACAGAGGCGAGGCTGCCGGACACTGGCGCCACCGGGCCCTCTGACCACCACCAGTAGGTGAAGCGTCTTGCCCAAGGACACAACGATCGAGACTGTCCAAGCCGGGGCTCGAACCAGCAACCTTCCGATTACAAGACGAACTCCCAACTCTTGAGCCACGATCGCCCAAAAAAAAAGTAACATGGACTTTTTTTTTGTGTCCATGTGTCCATGGAAAAACACAAAACAATCTCCATTGTTCTGTCCAGAGTCACTTGTCACCCTTCCTGTAACCTCTAGCACACACACATCTTTCCTTGTCCATTAAAAAAGAAGCTGGAGACACTAAAAAAGTGTCTTTAAGATGAAACACAGAGCAAATACCCACATAAACACAAAATCAGTTCAGTCCCAGACTGGTACCAGAGGGCGGGGCTTCTGCTGGTCTGATCCCCCTCCAACACATTTAGAAAAAAGAGTGTGTGTGAGACACCGAGGGGGCGGGGGGACGGCCAGGAAGCTCAGAAACAGGATCTACACATTTCTTGTGTGAGACAGAGAGAAAAAAGCTGACTTATAAAGTTTGACTGATGACGAAGAGCAGGAAAATGTGATGGTGTGAAAGTTCAGGCAGTGCTGGAAACTTTCAGAGGATTAGTGAAACTGAGGAGGAAGGGAGGACGCACATAAAAGACACCACCGACTCCCTGTCTCTGTTCATCGCAGCACGAGAGGTAAGCTCAGCAAAGCAGCACGCTGGCCTACTTTGTTCCTTTATTTGACTTTTTCTTTTTAAAAACGTTTATTTACTCAAGATGTGTCCAGTTTCTGAGGTAAATGTAACAGGAAACAAACAAGATAAAGAATCTGTGACAGTAACGTGGAATAAGATATAAAGTCTGTTACTTTTTCTTCTTGTTATTTTTTAAATATTACATTTATAATACATAGTCATGTGTCATGTGTTTTCATGTGTAAAACAATTAGCTTTTTAATGTGTCATTATTATAAGAGTTGCATTTTGAATTACATGACAAAGTGTATTTTTTATGCAGCTACGGTGTTCATCAAAACATGTTAAACAAAACATGAGTGACCTTCTGCAGCTCGGCTCCTACACGCTTTTCACAGAACATAATGTCCTGAGCCTTTAATTATCGAAGGGAGAAAAACATCTAAGGAATTACTGGTAACTGGAAATAGTTTAACCGTTATATTACAATACAGATCATTTCAGGCTGTCCCAGCGACGAAATGAATGTTTTTGGGTTGGACTGAGAGGATAAAGTCTGCCAGAGATGACACTTAGTTCAGGTGTTAATTGACCTTTTCTTCTCCCTCCTGCTGCTCCTCTGCTTTTTAATACAGCGAAAATGATCCCATATAACAAAAGGAAGGGTACCTAAATTTTATTTTTCAGTAGTTCGGTAATTAGAAACCCGTCTATGACTAAAGTCTGAACTCTGACCGGCCACATTCACAGCAGGAAGGAAAAAGGAAATAATCATGAAACTGTTCGGTGTCTCTCAAAGGAAAGTTAAAAGAAATAAGAATTATGAGGAATTAAATGAGGTATTATGTTAGTATGAAGTCATGTAAACGTTATAAACTTGTAATAGCAGTGGAAACAATGACTTCACCCTCACAGCAGGAAGCTAGTACCACCTCTCCAACCTTTTAATGAAAACAGAAAAATGTGTTAAAATGTGAGCAGCTGGGACGGACCAGCATTTTTATGACCTTCTGCTTTTGATGTAAAAGAAAGAAGGAAGTTAAGAAATCTGATGCCTTTGAGTTCGTTTGAAGGATATTTTATTTTGTCTTTACAAAGTTCCTTCCTGAGAGACACTCTTGTTGCAAACTAATCCATCTACTGAGAAGCAACTCAGGCTTGCCAGCCCTCAGTGGCAGGACTGTGAGTTTGGTGAATTTGTGTGGAGAAGCAGGTCATGATGCTGGTTTTGTTCCAGGAGCCGTCTGAGCCTCTACAAACAGTGAGAACAGCTCAGCTTCCAAGCTTGTGCAGGCAGTCTGGCATGTTGAGAAGCAGACAAAACACTGATTTCATTTGCTAACAAATATTCAGTGTTCACTTTCAAAAATGATTGCAAAACAAATTATTCAGGCATGAGTGGTTCAAAATTACTGCTTAACACAAATGCTGCATACATGGTTTTGCTGCCAGAGGCCTGCCGAGCATTTAGCAGTCAGTCCTGTTGGTGGGCAGTGCACCTAGCTACGGGCAACGCTGGATTCATTTATGCAAATGTCGGCTTCTTGGATGAAACACAAACTCAGAGGCTACAACATGAAGACTGTCACGGGTTTGAAAATGTTGAGCAATGAAACGAACCAACAGAGGCCCAGAAGAGTGCAATCAAACGATGAGTTTATTAAAACACAGTCTGCAGCATCACATCAGCACACGTCTCCTGCTAAGAACACACTTGAAAATGCTTTTATAACATCAGGGTTTACGCCCCTTCTCGCGTCGATTACAGATCAAATACATTGATTACAGATCAAATACATCGATTACAGTAAATGGTACGTCTTAGATGGCTAAAAACAGACACAGAAGTTCCTCTTTCCATAACACCTTCCATACATGGCAATAGATTTCAAGCCTAGATGGTCTCTAAGGGCTGGTCCTTTCTTGACTGGTCTTCTGTCATCTGTTACCAAGCAAACTGAAAATGCAGTTAGAAGCTAAATGAATTTCGGGCCTTTGGCCTGGCAGGATTATATATGTGTTGTAAGCGTGTATGCTGTTTATCCTTCTGTGCTCCGAGTCACCTACACTAGCTTCACAAAGCTTAAAACCTTCTTTAACAGACTGAGCATCAACACTGAACGAGCACAAACATGCGATGTGTATAAAATAATCATGGCTGCACCTGTAATAAAAAGGTTAACGTGGTGGCAATAGCTTTGATAAACATCTTTAATGCAATATCAAGGCTGTAGGATATATTATTAACGCAATGTTAATAATGCAGGTTATATTGTAGCAGTAAAAGACACTGTTAGTAATTAGAGCTGCATTCAGTAACTTTCCTATCACTGTGATGGTTCTGGGCAACACGTTCTCACTCCCAAAGCGTCACATTTTAGGCTAGGTGACAAATCGTCAACATATTACGTTTTCGGCTACCCACCACGTTCCTAAATGACGACCTCGGAAAAATGAGGAAATATGAGAACCGTATGGACTCAATCTACACATGTTCGCTCTTTTTCTTCAAATCGATAAGAAACACGCTATTTAACATCATTAAAGTCCTGGTTAAGCTCAGGAAAAAGGTTATGGTTAGGGCTAGGGATAAGGTTAGGTTTAGGGCTGGAATACAGGGCTGGAACGTCTATTACCGCGGGAGCGTCATTGCGCTGGATTTCGGCCATAACCCGCCGCGTACCATAAGAACGCCGAAGGTCTCCTTTCGCGTTCCTCAGGAACGCCGCGGGACGTGACAAAACGTCGGCATGTCACGCCTCGGGAGTGAGAACGGGCTCTTCTGGGAGCAGAGAATCCCAATCTGACATGGAGAGGAGATAAATGAATCATTTTCTTTCTTTACTGCTCTGTAAGCAAAAAGGTTTTGCAATAATAAATCAAATTTCAGAGTAGGTCCAGTGCTGTCAACATACCAGAAATGCAACAACGTCCATTTTCCCTCATGAACATCCAAAGTGGAGCAGTTCAGTTACTTTCGTAAGCAAAAATAACAACGTTTGTGTAACAACTCCTTTTAATGAGCGTTTGCTGGCCTCCCACATAAAGCAAAATCCCCACAGGTTGTTCACAATCTTAATGTATCCAGACTTCTTTTTCTTAAATATGGCAAAAAACATGGCTCACACTGATTTGTTTGGTGACTTTGGCATGTAACCAATCAACATATATGTTTCTTCTATTTTAGGGCAATAATGGAGCTGCCAATGACACTTCCTGTACTGCTACTTCTCATGGCCCTCAGTGTTGTCTGGGCGTGTCCGGATGGATGCCAATGTAGAGGAAGCACAGTCCAGTGCACTGGCCTGTCAAACTTCCCCATGCCGCTGCCGGCATCTGCCACCAAACTCTATTTTTCAAAATGCAGTTTTAACTCTCTGGAGCCAGAACACATGACGAATTCGTTGGATTTGTTGATAATTAAAGAATCTCTTTTGAGGGAAGTGCGCCCTGGCACGTTTAATTCAACCCCACATATCGGGTCCTTAACGTTAACTGGTACCCAACTGCAGGATCTGCCAGAAGCCTTGTTGAAAAATCTGCAGAAACTTGAGACTCTGATACTAAGCATCAACAACCTCTTAGTACTTCGCCCTCAGTGGTTTTCTCTGTTGACCGAGCTTAGAAGACTTGACCTTAGTAGGAATCTTTTCACTGCAGTACCTGTGGAAACGTTTCGTCCACTGAAACAGTTGAGCTACCTTTCCCTTTCTGGTAACAAAGTCAGCCAGCTATCTAGAGAAACCTTTAAGGGTCTTTCTCAGATCATAACTTTACGCCTTAATAAAAACATGCTACAGGAGCTTCAAGTTGGTACTTTGGATGACCTTGCAAACCTGGGAGAGCTGTCACTACAGGACAATCAAATCACTCACCTCCACCGTGACCTGTTCTCCAAGACTCCAAAACTCCAGAAGCTGTTTCTCTCCAACAACAAGATCACGTCTCTCCCAGATGGGATCTTCCTAAACTTGCCAAATCTTTCCCAGATCTCCCTGTATGAAAACCAGCTGGAGACTCTGGGGCCAAGGGTGTTTGGGCCCATGGCCCTTCAGGAGTTGTGGCTGTATGACAACAAGCTGAGTCGTGTGGAAGATGACACGTTCAGGAACCTGACTCAGTTGCGCCTCCTGGTCCTCAGTCGTAACCGGATTACTTATGTATCCACCAGTGCATTTAGAGGATTGGAGCAGCTGGGAGAGGTATCCCTGCACACCAATCGGATCACGACCCTGCAAGCTGGGACTTTCCAGGTCCTACCAAGACTGGTCAACATTTCTCTGGAACACAACTTCATCAAGTCCCTCCCACGTGGTTTCCTCCAGGGTCTGACCCACCTGGGACAGGTAGACCTGCGAAACAATTCCCTCCCTAACCTACCACAGGAGAGTTTAGACGCCCTTACTGCATCAGAGGAAGTACTCCTCCAGCAAAACCCCTGGAGGTGTGACAAGGATATTCTGCCACTTAGGGACTGGTTGAAGCAGCACCCATCAAAGACCAACCAAAGCCTTGTGGTCTGTGACACTCCTTCCAGTCTGAATGGCGAGATGATTGCTTTGCTGGCAGATGAGAACCTGGTATCTCTCAGCTCTACTCAGGAGCCCGTGCTGACCTCAACAGAGAAGAGGAGGCGGCCACATACACCTCCAGCCAAAAGAAGCACCCCCTCACCTGCTGTCAAGACGACCCCCACCTCAGAGGATGAAAACGTAACCAGGAGTGGACAAGGGGATACTGGAAGCATTTCTCGTGATATTTCAATCACGCTAATTGTCATCGCAGTAGTGTGCACTGTCATCATCAGCACTGTAATTATCAGCTGCATTTGCTGGAGGAGAAATAAGAGTGGCACGGGGAATATAGGCCGCAGTACAAACTCTGTGCTGTAGACTGCAATTCAAAGCACACGAAGAACTTTTAGAGGGCGACTTTGACGAGTCGGTAATTGAGTCTCAGAGGCACCAGAAAGTTCATTACCTTTCAGTTTAATTCATCAGATTTACCCCTCAGTGTGTCTTCCTGACTTAAATACTAACAACAAACGCCTTAACAACCTTTGGCCAACCTGGACATATTTGTGAATGTAACCTGAAACATGCTTCGCCTGTTGAGTTAACCCCCCCAACGACTGTTTTTCATTAGCAATTGTTGCAGCTTGACGGCTGATTTTGTGCTAACAACCCAACATTTAGCAAACAGTTGAACTTCTTTACAAAAGTGTTACAATATACATACAAAAGATGTAATATGGAGTTTACTATACTATACATCACGCTTCAATAGCCTGAATAAATGCAACACTTCTAGTGAGAGCATGTGCACGCTGTGTCTCTTATTTACTGAGCTTCACCATTCATACTAGGTTTGACAAGTCTGACATTATTTATAGAAATATAGACGTTGTTTCATGTTTGAATTCTTGTGAAAATGATTTTAAACACGTGAAAGTTTTCAACATGACACTGACATAGTGGGTTGTATATTTAATAAAATGTAACAAAAACAACAACCCAGGAGCACTAATTTTTTTAAAAATTCATTAATTTTAATATGGTAAAATTAAAAGAAACAAGGCAAGCCTCACGCTTCAATCACATAAATCCATACATAATAGCCGAGTACAGAGTGTCAGCATGAGTACCATTGTCAAGGTCCGGCTGTGTGGGAGGCAGGATGTGGACCCAAACGCAGGACTTAGAAAACAATAAGTAAACTCTAACTGTAATGCTGACTATCCGAGGAAATAACAAAAGAGCAAAAACTTCTCCAGGGCAAGATCTGGAAATCAGAGTACAGGTATACAAGGACAACATGTGTCAGGGAGACACGCTGCTACGAGGGAAGACACAGCAAAGAACAGAGGGAGACTCAGACGATAAAAACAAACCAGGTCATGTAAGAGATGGAAAACAAATTAAACTAAGAAGTCCAAAACACAATATCCTGGGTTAAACACCCAGTTACATCTACTGTCCTCTACATCATCTACATCCACAGTACCTTCACTGCCATCTAATGGAAAACAGTCACGATAAAGTCTGAAATACTTTAGCTGGAATCCAAAAGCTCCACCCGAAGCTTGCCTATGATTACAAACAACAAATTCATCAAAAATGATGTTGTGCATGTCGTATTTTTTCGTGCTGTTCCAGTGAGGAAGTAAAAAAAAACAAAATAACAAACACATGTGCATTTTAACTGGCCTGGTTGTGTTAAGCATGTGTTAAACATTAGTCACACAGCTATGTATGACGTTAAAGAAAAACTCCACAATCTTGGATGCACTCTGTAGACGTGTGCAGTAACTAAACAACTGATGCCTTGCTCTTATCTCGGGCTGCAGACGTGTGCTGCGCCACGCCTCAGATGCAACAGACTTACAGCCTGTTGGAGCCTCAGTAATAATTACCTAACTCGCATGTGTCTCGTTTTTGCTGGAGCTTCATCCTCCCAAAGAAATAACCTGGTAGGTACCTTTTTCTTTGATATTTGACTAGGTTTAAAAAAAAGATTTTCCAGAGAAATTGCAGGTCTGAATTTGATGCATTAAAAACAAATCATGCTGAATTACAAACCAAAGTGTAATTCTTGAAAATTTTGCATGAGGGTAAAAATATTTTTTTCTTTTTCTAGTGAATAAAAATGTCCAGAGGCGAGATCATCGTTTTCTTTCTACTTCTCATGCCTGACCTTTCACTGGCTGAAACACAACCATGTGAAAAGGCGACTGACTGCCCCAAAGAGAACCAGGCAATTTTTAGCTTAGCTACAGAGATCCCACGCTCTCTCAGACCCAAAGTGACAGAAGTCTTTTTTTTGGACAGCCGCATTACAACAATACCAAAAGGAGCCTTTGCTGAAAACCCACAGCTTGAAAAGGTGGAGTTCATAAACAGTAACATATCATCCATCGAGCTGGGAGCGTTCGAGGGACTGAAGAACCTGAAAAATATTGAGGTCTCCGGCAGCAAATTAACGTCACTCCCAGTAGGAGTCTTTAACGACCTCAGCAACATGGAGGAGCTCGTACTCAAATCTAACAAGCTTCAAAGACTCGATAAAGGTTTGTTTGAAGGCCTTAAAAAACTAAGACACCTCCTGTTGCATTCGAATGAGATTATGTTGATTGAAGATGAGACATTTGACGGTCTTGACAACCTTTTAATGCTCCATTTGGGTAAAAACAATCTCTCTGCTGTGTCAACTCACTGGTTCGCCAACCTAAACAAACTGGAGACATTCCGACTTTATGAGAACCAGCTGACCACCATCCCTGAAGACTTGTTTCAGAATTTACCAAACTTAAAGGAAATTGGCTTGCTTGGAAACCAGATAGAAGAATTGCCTCCCAATCTGTTTCCTCATAAAAACAAACTGACTAAACTGTTTCTGGACAATAATCTTCTGACTACTTTTCCTGAGGGGTATTTTGTCGGCTTCCCTCAGCTTAAAACACTGACCTTGAAGAATAACAGGCTGAAAAGTTTGCCACCAGTGCTGTTTGGAGGAATGCCCAAACTGACTGAATTAAGCCTCCAGCAAAACAATCTCTCCAGTCTCCCTAAAGGAGTTTTTGGCCCTCTGAAGAAAATCAGGAAGCTGGACCTGTCGAAGAATAAATTTGTCACCTTGTCGCCTGAATACTTTGAAGGCCCAGAGAAGCTCACAGACCTGAATCTGCAGAACAACATGATGGAGTCACTGGATGAAGCTCTGTTTGAAAAGCTACAATCACTAGCCACTCTCAAGCTGGCTCACAACAACCTGCAGACGCTTCCTGGAAATATTTTTGATCCATTAGGAAAACTCCGGAAGCTTGACCTCAGTAACAACCCGTGGCTCTGCGACTGTAATCTGAAAGACTTCCACAGCTGGATAACCGGGAATGCTGCGAAGCTCACGTCTCCGCCCCTCTGTGAGTGTCCCGAAGGTTTGAAAGGGACGGACATGCTCTCACTGACACAGGACCAGCTTATCTGCCCAACACCTCCACCCACGACTACAACTACACCCACAACTACACCCACAACTACACCCACGACAACAACAACACCCACGACTACAACTACACCCACAACTACACCCACGACAACAACAACACCCACGACTACAACTACACCCACAACTACCACAACTACACCCACGACAACAACAACACCCACGACTACAACTACACCCACAACTACCACAACTACACCCACGACAACACCTCCACCCACGACAACAACTACACCCACGACTACCACAACACCTCCACCCACGACAACAACTACACCCACAACTACACCCACGACAACAACTACACCCACAACTACAACTACACCCACGACAACACTTCCACCCACAACTATCACGAGCACGACTACACCCACGACCACCCCAACCACAACTACACCCACGACAACAACTACACCCACAACTACACCCACGACAACAACTACACCCACGACAACAACTACACCCACGACTACCACAACAACTACACCCACGACAACACCTCCACCCACCACAACAACTACACCCACAACTACCACAACTACACCCACGACAACACTTCCACCCACGACTACCACAACAACTACACCCACAACTACCACGAGCACGACTACACCCACGACAACAACTACACCCACGACCACCCCAACCACAACGACCCCCCCAACCACAACTACACCCACGACAACAACTACAGCCACGACAACAACTACACCCACGACCACAACTACACCCATGACCACAACTTCACCCACAACCACCCCAACCACAACTACACCTACGACCACCCCAACCACGACCACAAGCACCCCAACCCCAACCACCCCAACCACAACTACACCCTCAACCACCCCGACTACAATTGCAACCACCACTACTCTGACCACGACTGCACCCACAACAACATCTACAACCACAACCACCCCAACAACAACTACAACCACAACTACTACAACAACTACATCTCCTCCACCCACTCCAGTGATCTTCTCCTGTCTGAACGTGACAACCTCAGAGCAGCAGCAAGCTTACTTTGTTCCTCAAGACAGCACAAAAGTTCAGCAGTGCAAAGCTCATCTGAAGGTCTACATTGTTATTCTGGTGGTAGAGATTATCTGCACATTGGCTCTGGCTAAGTTCACCATTTCACTTTATCACCTACTCCAGCGCAGTGAGAGGTTGTACCACAAAGTGAAACTCACGCGCTTCTCCTACAAGAGGGAAGTCATCCTACGGCCTCTGCGAGAGGCAGAGACCCGAGTTTAATCATCAGAAAGATCACCAGGATGGCAAAAAGGCCAGAAGCAATCATACAACTCATCACAACATCCTTAAAGCTGTAATAATTCATGTTAAATGATTTGGGAGCTGTGGACCGATAAGATGAAAAAAGAATAAGAAATAAGAATGATGCATACACATGCATTAGGTTTTGTATCCTTTGCTCAAATGTAATGTTTTTGGATGTTTTCTCTATTTGCTTAAAAATATATGTAAAAGATATTCGTTTTTTGTTTTTGTATGTCAAATATAATAAAATGTACATAATTTAAAAAAGACGTTTCTGAAACCTGGACTAGTCATTACTGAGATTTCCTTTAACACATTCTTACAGCAAGGGGGTGGCAGAGATCCATAAGACCTCACTCACATTCACCGAAAACAAAAAACAAGAGGTGCTAAGAATAGGACCAGTTCTGCAAATTAGAGACACTGGAACAGGTAGAAAAATGTTATGGCTGGTATCATCTGCATGCACAAAAGCCGTGCTATTGTTTTGGTTCTGTTTAAACAGATACTGCATATTTCCAACAATGTCCAAAACGACTTGTACAGCAGAGCAAGTTTGCTGTATGAAAGTTAAAATAATTTCATAAACAGAGGAGACGTGTTGAGAACTGAGCAGCGTGGAACTAGATTTGTCTGTTTGTTAGCAAAAGATAAAGATTCATTGGGTTTGAATCAGACAGTAACAGCAGAACAGAGCAGCAGGACTGATTCATTAACCCGGCCTGTGTGTGTGTGTCTGTGTGTGTGTGTGTCTGTGTGTGTGTGTGTCTGTGTGTGTGTGTATGTGTGTGTGTCTGTCTGTGTGTGTGTGTGTGTGTATGTCTGTGTGTGTCTGTGTCTCTGTGTGTCTGTCTGTGTGTGTGTGTCTGTGTGTGTCTGTGTGTGTGTCTGTGTGAGTGTGTGTCTGTCTGTGTGTGTGTAAAAACAGATACATTTACAAATACAGCAAAGAAAAGGAAGAGTGGTAGAAAGAAGACGTTTTCTTTGAGGGGGGGTTAAGGAAGAGTTTGACCGGTGTTAGCACCCCCACCCCCCTTTTCTTACCTTGTGAACATTTGCACGAGTTCCTTAACAACATCCCAATCCTAACACCCCCAGCAACGATTTACTATCAGAGAGGGCAAAAACTAAACACTAAGCAAGGACAGAGAAGCAAGCAGAAACAACGACGTGCAGTCTGGTGCTTCATGCAGTGACACTTTCACTCCCATCAAAGCCACCCGAATCACCAGAGCTGAACTTCCACACACAGTGGTGACAGAAGTCCAGAAATGCCAAGCGGCTGCAACCTTCAGCGAGGACCAAGCAGCAGTGGACACCAGCATGTGGAACTAGAAACATGCAGGGAGGCCTCCACCAGAGCCCGAGGTACCTGTAAGGCCCAGCAGAGGTCAGCGGGTCACATCAGTGTAAATAGGCCACACGTACTGAGAGTAAAAGATAAATGTATTTGCAACATCTATCAGCTGTACGTGACTCAGGTGTCCTAAACCTGTGTGATGGATGATTTAACTGCATCGCTTTTACTTAGTGGTATTGTGATTCAGGCTAGGTCATGGCCGAGCCTCTCTCGGCATCTGAAGTAATTGTTTCCTGCTGTTCCAGTAAGGAAGTAAAACTGAACGAAACCCCAAAGTAAGCATTTGTGAGTGGAAACAGCTTCTTAATGTCAGTCTGTGTTTTTCCTTAACCTGACCTGAGACAAGTGCACATTTTTTAATGAGAACTTATGTGCACAGAGTATGAAAACATGTGAGATATGTGATGCTTTCTGTTCTTTACACAGTCTGTGGGAGAAAAAACTAAAATATCTACCATCGTCATGTTTTAAATTCTGGTAAAACAAACAAATTAAAAGTAGATCTGAAACGAATTTAAGTATTTTTAAGAAAAATACATTTGCATTGTACAAATACAATACAAGCCTGTAGCCTTGGACACATGCTGTAGTGCTGTTATCTCGAGCTACAGATGTGTGCGACGCCACACCTCAAATTTGATGCAACACACTTTTTTGGACACATTACAACAATACCAAAAGGAGCCTTTGCTGAAAACCCACAGCTTGAAAAGGTGGAGTTCATAAACAGTAACATATCATCCATCGAGCTGGGAGCGTTCGAGGGACTGAAGAACCTGAAAAATATTGAGGTCTCCGGCAGCAAATTAACGTCACTCCCAGTAGGAGTCTTTAACGACCTCAGCAACATGGAGGAGCTCGTACTCAAATCTAACAAGCTTCAAAGACTCGATAAAGGTTTGTTTGAAGGCCTTAAAAAACTAAGACACCTCCTGTTGCATTCGAATGAGATTATGTTGATTGAAGATGAGACATTTGACGGTCTTGACAACCTTTTAATGCTCCATTTGGAGCATTGCAGTGGACTGGAGAGGTATGTCTTTACTCGAGACACATGGAAGACAGATTGGTCACAGCTGATCTTTCATCAAGAGCTAACTCTAAGTAGACCTCAAGAGGAACTGTTAAAATGATGATTTTTTTCTCTGTTAAAGTCAATAAATATGATTCGATTCCTCTAATAAATCTCCTCTTACTAAGATGGTTTTAGTGTCACAGCAGCCACTGTTGATCAGTAAAAACTCTGACTTTTCAATTAATCTTTTCATACACACAGACATGAAAACAATGCACTTTACCATGCATGATGCATTGAGTTTTTCCTTTCCAGTCACCTTTCTCACTCACTATGTATTAACAGACCTCTCTGCATTGAATCATATCTGTTATTAATCTCTGTCTGTCTTCCACAGCATGTCTTTATCCTGTCTTCCTTCTCTCACCCCAACCAATCACAGCAGATGGCCCCGCCCCTCCCTGAGCCTGGTTCTGCCGGAGGTTTCTTCCTGTTAAAAGGGAGTTTTTCCTTCCCACTGTCGCCAAAGTGCTTGCTCATAGGGGGTCATATGATTGTTGGGCTTTTCTCTGTATCTATGAAGCGCCTTGAGGCGACATTTGTTGTGATTTGGCGCTATATAAATAAAATTGAATTGAATTGAATTGAATTACCAATACATTACAAAAGAGAGCTCACATACAAAAAATTAGTTAGATCCACAAAAAAATTGCAATAGTTTCTTAGTTTAAACTGTTGATAAAGCCGTGAACTTTGACCTCTGCTAATCTGCAAAGTGATCATTAACAGACAGCGAGGCAAAGGGAAGAGGATTTGATTCTTGTCAGAGTGTGAAAGTTGATTTGTGTCCAGAGGGAACAAAATATAATCGATGCTACGTCTTCTGCTTTTAGCTGTCACACAGCAGCTCATCTTACCCGTCGCACCAACACTCTGCATGTCCTGTCTCTCCTCCATGAATCTTCCTCTTTTCCTCCTCCCATAGTCTCTAGATTTAAAATCCCTGTTCCCATGCATACTGCACATACTTCTCTTTCCTCTTCCATCGCCGTTGGACAGTTTCCACTCACACCTTGCTGGCCAACAACACAGATCTTATTGATAACCTGAAGTTTGGTTTGGCAAAGGTTTTGTAACGCAGACTCTTCCTGATATCGTCCAAAGTGATTTTGAATGAAAATGGAAAAATGTTCAATAGAAGTCCTTAAAGCCAAACAGATTAAAGCAAACAGAGCTCACATTACTCCTTGTTTAGTGACCCTTTCCATCACCGCACAGGCCTACCATAAAAACAAATGAACTGTAATCAGCTGGCTTTAAGATCATATTTTGACTTTCAATGGCTTTACATTTCAGCAGTTTTAGCTGAGCCAAAAGATCAAAATCATCCAGAAGCAGACAAAGTCGTCATATCCCTTGAAGACTCTGCTTTTAGGGAAGTTCTTCTAACGAGCCTGAAATGGAGCTGAGGAGGTAATTGCGTGTGAAAAGGGCAATGTGCTGAAGAACATAAGAGGCTATAAAATAAGGAGGAACCCATTATAGCCAGAATAAGAGATTTCAACTGGAAAACAGTTTAAAGCAGGCAGGCGGAGTTTCAGCTGGGATGGCACAGCTGATTACCTGGGGTTAATGACCGGCTCCTATTATAGAGAACATATGATGGAGATGTGGCTGACTAATTTGGGGGCTAACTAACTTTCATTCTTCAGTGAATCTACTTGTTTTATGGTACAATGAGAGAAGCTGAGGGAAAGTTGATCAAAAGTTGTTACAAAAGCCAGAAAAACTTCAGTGACTGCAGTTTTAGTAGGATTTGATGCAAAAACTGCAAAGACTCAAAACTATTTAAATTTATTTTTATTTTTTAAATTTATAGATTTTCTCCACGTACACTGAATGCACCAAACTCAAACGAGGGAGCGCTACAGAGGTGCAGAAGTGCACAAAATGCCGGCCACACTCAAAACCTTATTTTGTTTGTTGATGAAAATAAAATTGGGCATGGCAACATTATTTATTTACAGATATTTGGGGGGGAAACTAATATTAAAAAAAATGTAGCAGATTTCTTTTCGTTTGATAAAATATAACCAAGTGCAAATGTTTGTGTGAAACTGCAGGACAAACGTCAGGACTCCTTGACTGCTACACATGTGGGCATGTAGATGACCAGTCCAAAGCTTTTTTCTTTGCTGCTGTCAGTTACTGGATATTTCTGCAGATGAATTATTTAAATCTTCCCAGAACAACAGACATCTTCTCGTGGCTCAGCAGGGTCAGTTTCACAGCTGCCTTCAGACCGGCTCACAGACTCCAAACCTGCTGTCAGGAGCAAGTTCAACAGAAACACAGACACTATGTACTCATTTTATTTTTAAGTTTAGTGTATTACATGAATGCCTGCAAACACAGATGTTTCTGTACACAGCGGGAATTACGAGCACAAACTGTCACATTATGACAGCTAGCTTCCTGATACTGACAGCATTAAGGTTTCTCTAAGGATTATATTTCTGCACCAATGCACATTTCTCTTAATGCCACAGCATGAAATATCTGACACTTAAAAAAATCTATTTGAGTGATTTGTCTTTTCAATTTAAACATTTACATATGTCACAACCTAAAAAAGAAAAAACATGGAAACTGTAATTTGTAGTATTTCAAAAGTAATTTGCAGCCTACATGTGGAGTGTTTTCCTAACCATAGTTATGGTTGCACCTCAGACTTTATACCTTTACAGGCACTGTGTGTAAAATCTCACCACTAGATGTCAGTAGACTGTAGCTTGCAGTTAACTGAGGACTGTTTCCTTATCCCTCCCTATTCAAGTGCATAACCTACTGTAGTGAGTATAGGCAGTGAGTCCAGTGTTTGCCTCGGCTGTCAATATGTCAAGTGTCTATTTACTGCAGATGAGGCTGTAAACTTAGTCCAATATGAGCCGACGAGTCAGCGAAGCTCACTTCTGTCCATTGACAGCGACACTGAGGAAGCTTTGAGGGTTTCTTCTATGTCAGTAAGCGCTGCTGTTTTTCTGTTAGCCAGCATCAGTGAAACTGTCTTTGAAGTGCATCTGACATTGTTGGGCTCGAACACTCAGAAAATAAACTCTTATATGATGTGTGAACTGTTTAACAGAGAGAAAGGGAGATTTTTAGGGCGCTCGAGCCTCACATTAGCTGAATTGCTGTTAGCTGTCCAGTGATGGCAGGGTTGCGTGTTATTGTCTGCTGATAATAACTAATTGCAACAATTTTGGGAATAACAAAGCATGCATGTGAAAATTTCTGTCTTGCATGTTGAGTTTTCTTCCACCCCCTCTCAGAGGATAAAACAGAGGTGTGCACCTTTATATGCTGAGTCTGAAGGTGCAAATGCAAATTAAAATGTGTCCCCATGGCACACAAATACCTGCAAGTTCTGTCCTTTCCTTTCCAGTTTGTTAGAAGACGCAATTAAATGTTATGAGTAAAGCATTCAGTTTTTCTATTAAATAAACTAAACATAAATGACTGTCCCTTCAAATAAGTGCGGACCAACACGCTGTTGCTTAGTCTGTTTTACTGCAGTAGCCTTTACATGTCCATGAGTAGTCACGTCTGCAGTGACGGGGGCCTGGACTCAGCACTTGAAAGCACAGCCACCTTGGCGCTGGTGTCTTGCGCCTCCCACCCGAGCAGCATTCAGCAGTGCCAGCTGAGCCCAATCTCTGCATGGCAGCTGCACCTCAGCTTAGGAGCTTAGGTCACCATGACACCTTCTCATCTGCTCCTTAAATGGAATCAGCCAGGGAGCCGATAGAGAAGCTGCCTATAGAGAAGCTGCCTATAGAGAAGCTGCCTATAGAGAAGCTGCCTATAGAGTGCACACAGATCGTTCCATGTACTGTTAAGTATTACTAATATTAAGTGTCATCACACTAAGTATCCCGTGACTGATATATGAACGCTTAAGCCCGCCCAGGAAATGACGACCTCTATCCAGGAAGTACATCCACACAGCAGCATTATGTGCTTATGTGTATATAACGATCAGTTACTGAAATAAAACCTTAAACAACAACCCTGAAACAAGTCTGTAACTGTGCAAATGTGACCATCGAGCATTATGATGATTCTGTTCAGTCAAGCATCAAATTAGAGTTATGCAGTCATGAATGGGCTTTCAATATGCTCCCTCAGCTCCTGTTTGTTGTAAATCAATGATGGGGCCAGGTCTGTCCTGTAAAAGGGATTATGCATCTCAAGAGACATTGCAGTTAACAAAGCAAAATCAATATTTAAAAGATTTTGAGTAGAATTCTCAATAAAGAGAGACGATGAAGTGCAGCCTCAGAAAACAAGCAGTTACATAACAGGAGCCTCAGGAATCTGAGCAGGAATGTTAACGAAGACTAGTGTGGGATGTAAAGTCATAGTTTATAAACTATTAAGAAAATGAGGATATTTTAATCCCACAGTGATGCCAGTTGTAATAGGAAAACGGTGAAACTTCATGAAACTTCATAAAAAGAAAGTGAAAAATGTTGAAGGGCCTGAGCTGACGCGAAGATGAATCTTGGCCGATGCGCTGCACACGATGCCAGCGGCCCAGCTGCCAAACAGGAAGAAATAATGGCTTCAAGTAATGACTTGTCAGCCTTTGTATGAAGAAATGAGACAGAAATAGCTCCGCTTGAATTAAAAAAAAGAAGAAGAAAGTGAGTCTATTTTTACTCTGTCCTCTTCGCCTTTTGTCTAATTTTAGTCTAGAATTAGTCTCGCTGGCTGCCTGAGCAGGGGTCTCATCAAGCTGCACAAGGGTGCTGAAGATATTACAGGAAGGAGTGCACATTTCTTTTAACTTTAAACACCTCGATTCACACAAATATTCACAGTTCTCAGAGTCAAGGTTTATTCGTGGAGAGGTCAGTGGGAGTCATGCGATTAGAGAAAAGCTTGAGGTATTCTGGGAGCTTTCTGACTCTGACATCATTGTAAAAGTCACTGCAGATGTTCGTGTCATTGACTTAATGAGCCGTTTCACCTTCGCTATACCCCCAGTGATGATGAGGCATTAGCTCAGTGTACAGGACACCAGAGCACACTTTTGCCGTTCAACTTTAACATTTCCAGGCAAAAGGCACTTTGCTCATAATTGGCCTGTGCAATTAGCCAGACTCTCCTTTGTTCATGAGCAGAGCTACAGTTGGGGTGAAAACCACCAACGTCTCATGTACTGTAGTTTTCATCTTGACCAACTATACAGCAGTTCAACACAAACTACTACTGTGCTTGTTTGTTTTGCTGGATGTGAAGTTCTTTTGACAAATGACAAATTAAAGGAAAACAAATCTCTGCTGTACGGAGGGCCTTTTGGTTCCACAAACCAATGAGACGATAGAGAGGAGCAGTCACAACCAATGGAACGATAGAGAGGAGCAGTCACAACCAATGGGACGATAGAGAGGAGCAGTCACAACCAATGGGACGATAGAGAGGAGCAGTCACACCCCTCAGTAAAAAAGTTTTAACCTGACCGACGACAACATTCACACGTTACAACCTGCAGGTTCATGATGGTGTAAAACATGTTGCAGTCTGCTTCTACATCACTCGCTGTCCACAGATTTGCAGATGTGAGTAAAAGACGAGCAGCGCACTGCAGACGATGCTCCACAGGAAAGCACAAAGTCCATTTCTTCGTTATTATTTATTGAGATTATTTCACGTTAAATGCTGAAGTTAAATGGCACACCTGGTAAACTTGGTGCTATAGCCAGTAACTGACATCGTTTTCATACTCGTATGACTCAGTTTATCTTCTTGTGAACGATAAACAGTAAAGATTCGTATTTGATTGTTTGTGAGCGAATTCAACTCAGTTCTGAAACAATATTTTCACCATCTATTGATTTTTTTTAAATTTATGGGTTAAATGCTCTAGTGTGCAGACTGTAGTTTCAGTAATGTGTTTATATAGACATTATATTTATATATAGCTAAGATATAATAATATCTTTAATAATAATATATAAGATATATAAGAGTGAGCACACTTTTGGACATAAAGTGAGCAGCAGCATAGACTCTGATGACACAGCAGCCCTGATTGAGAATGAACCAGTCTCAGTCTGAGGTAAATGTCACCTAAGCCTGAAATCAATTGCAATCTCCCCTTAGTGTCGTCTCCCAGGAACTGGATGTTCCTCCAGCCAGCAGTCCCGCTCTGCTCGGGCAGTGCCGAGGATGATACCTGACACTTCCTAAACTTCCCTCTGGAAGCTGATGGAAAACTGCATCTTTAGAAGCTCACAGTCTGACAGGAATGATAAGAAGGACTAACAAGAGTTGGCTAAATGATAAACAGATGATGGGCTGAGTATCGTGTGTCTCACACAGCAGCATGGTCGACCTGAGTGCCGGTGTGTATCTCAGGTGTTATCGCCGGGTGAGACGACACAGGAGGTGATTTGGTGCCCCAACATGTGTCAGCAAGCAGATTTACACAATAACAGTCTGTACACCATTTATTCAGACACAAAACTCTCTGTCAAGGTCCCAATAAATCTTTCTAAAGAACAAAGACGTTTTATTTCAACTTAAAACATCCACATGAGGAATGTTCCAGTTTTAAACTCTTTCAGCTCAACAATTACAGCTTTTGTCATCGATGTTGGCTGAAACAGTTAAGAAGAAGATCTGTGCCTTTGTTTAAATGCTCAACATAAGCACTGGTGTAGCCGGACACAACAAATGCTGTCTGTGATATTTTTGGATATGCTCCTGAGTTATATAGAGATTGATGTTTACCAGGTGTAGTAGCAGGATATGGCATTAGTCCTGGTGAAGGTCATTAAGAGCTCTGTGCAGGAAACCCTTTGGTAATTCAGTGTATTGTTCCTGTTTAACTGCAGTCACAGGAGCGATGCTAAACTTTCTGTCTCGGGTTTAGTTCACGCCAACAAACTGACAAACAAACGTTTTGTTACTCAATGACTTCTGGTGCCAAATGTCAGCAGGAAACTGTGAAGATGTCTGATCATAAGTGTGAGCGCTGATGAAACATCCTTTACACAATTACTCTGATTACTTGTTTCCCTGAACTTCAGAACATGAACACAAAGAGTCTGCTGTTCAGGGTTACTTAGGTTCACACACACTCGCACTTGCTGGGACCTCTTACATTCATTCAGTACCATATGAAGATATTACCACAGTGCCTGTATTATGGCATCCAGATCAGTTTGTTTCACACACAGTTTGTGTTTCCATCCACCAAGTTTCTTCCATTTATCCGATTCAGAGCATTCACAAATGATTTGTATTGTTTTTATTTACAGTGAATCAACAAAAACAAAGGAAACAAACTTGTATTCTTGATGCATCTCAATCATCCAGGAAAGTGAATCTCCAAAAGTTGATTCTGTTCATCTGGACGTAGCGTTTTGTGGGAGAAACGTTTCGTCATCATCAGGTGACGTCTTCAGTCTCAGCTGCAGGTTTCAATCTTATCAACAGGACATTTGCATAATGACTGAAACCAGCCCACTGAGGGAACAATGGGCTGGGAGGTCAGTTCATGATCATAATTATGCAAATTCTCATGACCATTGATCAACAACCAACAACCATTATACTGTCATACCAATATTTTGGTCCTCCTCCCACTGAGTGCGGTATTGTGAAGAAGTCTCACCTCAGCGCAGCGATGGGCAAATTCAAATTAAAACTTTATGTCTTCTCAGCCCTTTGACCCAAACGCTGTCAGCCAAACACACATCACTTAACTACAAATGCAAACGTGGAATAGCAAACACTAGCATCGGCCTGCTCTTCAAACGCACACTCGTGTTCAAAGACACACACCTCCCACTCTGCCTGCTGACATTCAGTCAGTCATGTCAGCAGCGATGTCTCACAGAGGTCTGCTGTGTCAGGACGCTCCCGAGTTAACCTCACCACGGGCCGCTCTGAGCATTAAGTAGCAATATAAATGGAAATGAGACCTTCCTATGAAGAGAAAAGGAAGTGCAAGGAAACAATATATGTTCCCAGATAAGTAACAATGATAAAGAAATGAAATGACTGCCTGGATTACTTGCTTGTTGGAAGAACCAAAGACTGAATGGAGTGAATGCCTCAATTAGGATTTGTGTGTCTTATTGTTAAAACATATACTTCTTTTGCTGCACCAAAACTGAGCACCATGATAACTATTTTAGTGGAGATGCTGAAAACTTGAACACGGGGGTTTTACTTTCTAAACTGCTACACATTGGCTTCTAAAACAACTTCAAGGCCAAGTTTAAACAACACTAGCTAAATATACCACATTAAGCCCCTTCCCACATCACTGCTTCTTTAATCCTGCCTGAAAAAATGGTTGGGTTTGTTCAAACGGCAGAAACCAAACACGAGCTCAGTGACTTTCACCGTGGATGTTTGACGCTCATGTTCCAGCGGGCAGGAATCTATCAGGATCCGAACGTTCAGGAAAACGAGCTTTCACCTTCTCAGTTATAATAATAAAAGCAGGATGTCTGGGTGGGTGGGTGACTGTGGATTCTTGTCTGTGTGTGGCTTTTTTAAGCCGTGCCTTCAGGGCATCGAGATAGCGATCGCACCCGGTCACAGCAGCTGAAAAACGTGTAGCCATCATCTGCTCTGACAGAAGAAGCAAAGCCACCCTCCCTCCTGCTGCCGCCAGCACATGAGCGCTACCGTGTTTCCATCATAAACACGGAGGAAGCTGATTTCACACAGGCAAACATGAGACACAGATATTACACTCTGACATTTTACTGCAGCTAACTAACCGTTTAATAACCCTTTAATCCGATTCAGACTCACAGGGATGAAGGCTGGAATTTCTCCCAGCTGTGAGAGGGCAAAAGGCCGGCACACAACCCGGACAGGTTGGCAGTCTGTCGCAGGATCTTTAAAATATGCATCAATATCAGTGTTTCTTTATTGTTATCCATTGTAGGTGCTGTGTTAGTTTGTAATCAGTAACTAATTACTGATTACTTCCCCCCAAAAGTAATCTCGTTACTTTACTGATTACTTATTTTCAAAAGTAATTAATTACTCAGTTACTTAGTTACTTTTTAAAAACACGATCTACAACCTGAATAGGTGATAAAGTGATAGATCTTTCAGCCCAATTCTACTTTTTCTACATAATCATCATACAAAATGTAATCAAATGGAAAAGTCTCTTTTTAAAACTTGTTTTATTAGTTTTAATCTTTTAACTTTATGCATCAAACAAACATTTAATTATCTGCAACATTCTCTGACTGGAAGAAATTAGTTTAATATTTAAACCTATTTTCTGCACATTCCAGTTCATAAAATAAAATATTTTAGGAAGTTTAGGGGTTTTTTTCGCTGTAAAAAGAAGTTTTCTTCCCACGCACAACGGACACTAATGTTTTTGTCACTTTTTATGGAATCAAACTCAAAGTAAGGTCAGTACTTCCACGCTTTAAATGCTGCACGCTCATACTCTCTCTGCACTCGATATATGATCCATTGTTGATCTGCACACAGCTGTTGTCACGAACGTCGCACTCGCTTACGTCACTGTCATGAGACATTCTCGCAAAAAATCACGGTTTTAGTAACGCAGTAACGCAGCGTTCCTACGGGAAAGTAACGGTAATCTAATTACTGTTTTTGCAATAGTAATCCCTTACTTTACTCGTTACTTGAAAAAAGTAATCAGATTACAGTAACGCGTTACTGCCCATCTCTGTTGAAGACGTTCCAGACATCTGTGTCCCAACAGAACTGGCTTAATATTTACAGTAAAATGTTCTTTTGCACCGTCGAGCAGCGTGTCAGGATACAACTGCATGTTGTACTTCTATAACTATGCATGTGACAAACAAGCAACCCTGAATCTTGATCTTGAATCTTAACCAGAAATATTGTCGGCCATCTGAAATAATGTGTGAACCAATGAACAGGAACTAGCTTTGCTATAGTTGTTATACACTCAGCCACTTCATCAGATTTGTGTGTTTAAACACAGCTGCTGCACATTCGTGGTCAGTACTGTGCGTTCGGCTCAATCAACGAGTCACAAACACACAGCAGTGGCTGGTGTTCGGCATGTGGGGCTACTTTGACTTTTTTAGTGGGAGGTCCGAGCTGAGTGGCTGTTCCACAAATAATTTCAGTGGGAACTCAGGACTGCACCATCAGAACCAACAATTCCTGTTTCTGCTCAGTTCAATCCTGAATTAGACACACATGCCTAAATGCACTGAATTGCTCCGATGTGATTGGCTAATTATAGATATTTTATAATTATATTCTTTGTTAATGAGCAACTGAACCTGAAGCGTACCTAATAAAGTGGCTGGTGAGTACATTTTAAAATAAATACAAACTTGGAAACAAATACTTATTATTTCTGTCTTTACATTTCCTGTGGGTGTAAATATTCGCTCCTCCGGGCTGCTGACCTCTCACTGATATCCTGCAGCCCTTTGCGACCCGGTGCTAGAGAAGCAGGAACAGAAAGTGGATGTTTGCTGTTGTTTGTGCCAAGAGGGAGCGTGACGCAGCGGTCAACCACCGAGGCCGGGCCCGTCAGGTTAGAGCGCCCTTTTCTTCCTCGGCGCTCTCAAACATCACAGAACAATCTCACATCTCTCCCGGACCTGCCACATTTCATCTGCTGTCTATTTATCACGCTGGGGTCAGACGGCTCCTTCTCCTCAATAAAAATACTCGTATATTCGTGACAAATACTTTGAACAGTCGGTTTGCAGTTGAGCAAAATGATTCATGCAAATGCTGCTCGAAGAATTGTGCAAATATTATCACTGCGAGTCTGAAAGCAAAGGAAACGGATGTGCATAAATAAAACAAAGGGGCCGACACACAGAGAGATAAAGATAAAGAATCATCCCCAACAAATCCCGACACCAGAAGAAGAAAAAAACAAAAACAAGCATGAAGGATTGTGAAGATACAGATCTGCATACTGTCCAGCACTGAGCCTGAATGTGATGATGATTGAGGAGGCGGCACATTAGCTACAGCCCAGTGCAGACTCGTCAGTGTGCTGTGCCGTTTGTTAGTTGGACTTGGAAGACTAATTCATCTCCATTACAGCGACATATTCCTGTGCTGTCGTGCTCGATTAGATTCCACATCAGTGAACAAACCTCTGTGCAGCACTGCTGTTTCCCCTCCTGCCACTTTCAGTGATAACAATACTCGAGTCGCTCGAAGCCTTCTGCAGGTGGCCCGGCTGTGGGCGGATTTCTGTAGGTGTGGAGCAAAGACAGAATTTGTCCTCGGTGAAATGACATCTGCTCCCTGATGCAGAAACTCATAAATATACAAGGATTAAGGGGAAAAGTCACTTTTAATTCAAGATGTTTTTTTTTTTTTTTCAAGACGCCTGTTTCCAAGTGAACAGAGTTCATGAAAAATGCTCAACAACGACACATTTACTCAGGAGCCCACGAGGTCCTGCACCCTCTCCTCTTTAAAACAAAAGGAATCATTTATGAAGAGGATCTGAGGTTGCAGACACATGCCAGTTCTTCACACTTTTTGTACTTTTGCATTAAAAATCCCCCAGCGAGACTAATTACCCCACATGATTAGAAAAAACTACGGCCTGCTGTCAGCTCAGTGATGAGTTGCTCAGATTTGGCAGGCGAGTGAGTAACGTGACGGAGGACTCTCAACTCAAAGTTGATCTACAGCACAAACAGCCTGATTGCATTAAAATTCAGTTTCACTCAGTGTCCACCATCAGCCTGGAGCTCGAGCACTGCCATCCCCACACACGAGGACGCTGCTTCAAACTCACTCAGAACAGCGAGTTTCACACTTCCAGTCATTTAGATGTGTTTCTGCTGTCGTTGATTGAGGCGCCTGCATGAGAGCAGCTAGCAATCGTCATAAGTGTTCTTTATATTCAGATCATCAGCAACATCTTCAAGCCTCAGGCAAGGTCACAGCTTCAAGTGGCCCACTGGAAGTTCATGAAGCCAACACAACAGTGTGCTATCAGCTCTTTCTGGAGTCGTATGCTGCAAAACCAGCCAGTCGAGAGCACAGAGCACAGAGTCTTTATACGCTTGCCTCCTGTTAGACACTGGAACAAGCAACGTGCTATGATGATGCTGGCTCTGTGTGTGTGTGTGCATTTCCACTGACACACTGGGTACGGTCCATTTCATAACAGCCAAACATAAAGCTTCTATACACAGCTGACATGTAAAGCACACATGTGCA
The DNA here is from genome assembly GCF_963576455.1 of Neolamprologus multifasciatus. NCBI lineage: Eukaryota > Metazoa > Chordata > Actinopteri > Cichliformes > Cichlidae > Neolamprologus > Neolamprologus multifasciatus. Next base: position 268,721 of record NC_140460.1, on the reverse strand, counting down.
TCTCGTATGTGTGTGTGAAATGCTTGCTGTTGCTTACACACAGGAGCGTGGTTGAAAATAAAGAGAAAGGAACTGAACTCCCTTGGAGGTAATCTGCTTGCCAGTGTTACATAAGGCAGTGATTGCTCCACAGGCACTGGCACCTCTGTGCTTTTCTCCATGCTCACTTTTTTAATACTAACAAACACTGAGATGCAGCAGTGTGGCTCTCGTTCGGACTACTATGAAACTATAACATGAGTGGGTGAAACTGTGTCTCCTCAGTCCTTGCAGGGAAAAAAGGACATTTGTCTGTAAGAAGCTTAACCCCCTACTGTGAGACGGATTATAATCTCTACAGACTCAAATATGACAAGGTTATGAACTTTGCAAAGAAAAATCCTCACACAGCTGTCCTTGACCCGAGAATGCAAGTACTAAGTTCAAGTTATTAAAAAAAGGCCAACACATGTCCAACTTGTTCATTTCGTATTTGGCTGCGGTTCCTTAAACGTCGCAGCTCTGCTGAGGTGCTGCTAAAACCCAGGCTGCTTTCATAGTAGCTTTTCCTTTATCTTTATCAGGTGTTTCTCATTTTCTTTTGGACAGCTTGAGATGAAGCTACAGCTCAGATGAGTTTAATAGTGTTACAACCAGAAAACCATCCGGTAGTAGTTTTGGCCCCGTGAGCAGCTGCTGTGTACTGCTGGAGATCTGCATGTTCACAAAGGTTCAATATTAGCATGTTTGTGCACCTTTTCCTTCCAATCTTCAATTAATTTGCTTTAATGTAGCAGCCAGCTTTCTGTGCACACCGACCATGTGGAAGGTGGGAGGAGCATCATATGGACAAATAAAAGTTTGAATGTGTCGGAAGTAGGAAGTTTTGGAGCCAAATTCAGGTTTCAAACTTCAAAATGAAATTCAAACAGAGACAGAATCAAAGTACAAAACTCCCCAAAATGTCTGCGTGGTAGGAACATACAACCAGAGAGAAACAAACAGATGCGTGGACAAAGGAAGCACAGGACTATAAATACTCACACTGCACTGACAGCTGACTGACAGGTGACCACAGCTGGGAAATGAGGCACAGGTGAACACAATCACTGGGGAGGACACGAAGCTAAACAGACACAGAAAACAACAAACCAATAAAACAGGAAATGAGTAAGAAAAACTAAACAGGGAAACTGAAATGCAACAATAAATTAAAGTTGATGAAACGACAAAGGAAGGCACAAAGGGAGAGGATAAGGACACTAACACTGATGTAAACAGTGACTGCAGCTCAGAGATAGACGTGATGTAAATATGTTCAACAGCAAATGGAAAAAAACTGAAAACCCCGGGTCTCAAGCCCAGGGACCACGACAAAATATGAACAATAAGACCACGATCATCAAAATTAAACCAGAAAAAGGCTTAAAGTAGAATATATGAGTTTTCTCCTGAGATCCACTCAGAAATCTGATCTGGGTGTTTTAACATCATTAACATCAGAAGTTTTAGCGTGAAACATGGGGGCTGGCTTTCTTTGGGAACCTTCGCTGGCAACTATGATGAACTTGGAATTTCATCCCTGAAGGTTTCCGACTCGCTAAGAAACAAAACACATGAGCAATGACGTCTCTGACTATTGCAGCTGTCTGCATGACTTTGCTCTGCAGCGTTGTTCATGTAGCACGGCCAGGTTAAATCAAACCATCATGTTCTTCACCGCGACTCAGTGCAAGAATGACTGCTTTAACATTAACATTTTTATACTGCATAACTAATGCTAAAGAGCTGTGTGTGTGTGTGTGATAATGCTCCTGACTTCAGAGAAACAGCATCTGCGTTGCTGAGTCATCATCAGTAATACAGCTAAGATTCGTTGATTCGTTTCTTTCAACATCTTTTTGTTTGTTTTTAAATCCAAACATGAAGATGAATCCATCCAGTTTGATTCTGCAGCAGGAAGTAAACAAAGTGTCGCTCTTCCTCCTGACTGCTCTCTCACGGCTCCCAAAAGAAGTAAAAACCTGTAAACTTGTGCACCTTCTGCTCATCTGTCACATTAGTGACAAGATTGAGCTCAGTGAAAAAGAAACCTGCAGAGAGAGTAATAGGCCTGGTGGGGACGGGGACGGGGTGTTTCTGCTGCATTGCTGGGTTTTGCACTCCATCATTTCTCCATCTCGTTTAATTTATCAGATGCAGCCTGGTGGAATCACCCAGCCTCGGCAGTGATTATGCTCACCTTGTCAGTCAGTCCTCTGGGATCACATGACATTTTCAGCAGCACTAAGAGCAATAAAACTGTTTTTGTTTGCATGGTGAGGGTTCATTTGCTGCTAAAATGAGGCATTCAGTGTTGTTTCAGATCTGCACCATTATCTGCTTCATCACATCAGGTTTGGCAACACGTCGAGCTCAGTTTTAATTCTCGTGACTCAAAGCTGCACGTTTTACTGAAAATCTGACAAAAATATAGACGACTATGAAACAGCATTATCCTGATGGCTGATGAGAAGTATTACAGCTTTAAATATTAGAGGGGGATTTAATTATAAATACTTTCCAATAGTCCAACACTTATTTCTTTGTATTTTGCTTCAAAGCAGTCAGAGTTGTTTGTTTCCAACACAAGAGATGAACCAGTGTTGTGTCTACACATAACATCTTAGTAAAGAAATTCAGTTAAAATGACATTTTATCACTGGGCACTTTCTCATAAGCAACCTGTCACAAAAGCACATGAAGCACTGAATCTATGGAAAATGCCAATGATAACACAGTTTGACAGGCATAAAGTGTCATTTCTGCACCAACAAGGTGATTCCCTAAAAGCTGCAAACTTACTTAAAAAAAAGTGAACAAGTGAAAGACAAAAGAAGAGGCAGACCTGAAAAAACCCAACCTGTAGCAAAGGAACAGTCTCTGAAAGTCACGTCCTTAAGAAATAAAGACCTGACACAGAGCCAAGAGGTCCTGGTTTTTAAAGAGGACTGGTCCAGGGTCCAGCCGGTATCTGTGCAGGTGATCCGGCAACCTGCCAGTGACAAGATCATAGGATTCATTAGAACTAAGTGTGTGTACCAGACTTCATATTAGTCCATGTCGTTTCACTGGCAACAAGAAACATCAGTCTCATGGTAGCTACAGAAAAAAGAATTAGAAGGAATCATTGGGGAACTTAATTTAATCAGGACATCTCGGAACAGACCAACAGACCTGCTAACAGGCAGAATGCTACAGGTATAGCTCTAAAGAATGTAGCATCATGGGCAGTGTAGTCCGTGCTGCAGGGAGAATGGACTGCCATACCCGTTATGTGTCTGTGAGCGAGGGAGGGAGAAAAAGGAAAAGTACGAGCTGTCATCGAGCAGAAACGGGAGCTGGAAGCATGTAAATATAATAATAACCACTGCAGCCAAGAAGAGAGCCTGACGAGCCCAGCTGTAAGTAAGCTATTAAGACTCGACTGTACACCGTGTTCGTGTTTTCCTCTGAAACAATAAGTTCTGTTGGAGCAGCCTTTCAACGCCTCTCTCTGTCTCTGCTAGCAAAGTTGACCCAGACAACAAAGTAAAGCTAGTTTTCAGCTACGAGCCGACACAGAACCCACCGTATTAGCCAGAGGTCCCTTTACTACGGTTCGGAGCCGCGGACCTTCAGTAACAGTAATAAATCACAGCAATAGTACATTCATGTAGTTGTAAACAGCATGATAATATATTAAGTAATCCAAAGTATTCAGAATACGTTACTCTCGTTGAGTAACGTAATGGAATACGTTACAGAATACATTTTAGGGCATGTAATCTGTAATCTGTACTGGAATACATTTTAAAAGTAACCTTCCCAACGCTGCCAACACACAAATTTAAACCGCCTGTAAGGCTACATGAATGGGTCTAGGAAAAAGCTGAATTTACCACTGTGCCAGATGTGCACGTCCAAATCCCCAGAGCCATTTGTAGCACAGAAATGAGCCAGCTGTTGTGGTGTGACGGGTCAGCACTGGATTGTGCTGATTCTGATACCACACAGCTGCCAGACAGAGAAACACATAACAACACTGTCGGGTTATGCTCTCCATCAGTCACAGCAGTGTTACGATGCCCTTGAGGAAATGTGAAGTTCCCAGCAGACGGGCGGTGTCCGCTGTGGATGGATGGAGAGTGCTGAGAACAGATACATACGTAGCTCAGATTTAACAACAGGGAGCAAACATGTGGAAACAGGAGCTCTGCTGTTTGGTTAGTGTGCCGGCTACTGGATCACTTCTGAAATACGCAGGATTTTGTTAACCATCCAAAAAAAACCACACTACAGCTGCTTCAACATCTGTAATGGGTGAACATTACTGTCACCGGGGCGATCGTGGCTCAAGAGTCAGGAGTTCGTCTTGTAATCAGAAGGTTGCCGGTTCGAGCCCCGGCTCAGTCTCGGTCGTTGTGTCCTTGGGCAAGACGCTTCACCTACCTCCTACTGGTGGTGGTCAGAGGGCCCGGTGGCGCCAGTGTCTGTCAGTGCGCCCCAGGGCGGCTGTGGCTACAATGCAGCTGCCATCACCAGTGCGTGAATGGGTGGATGACTGGATGTAGTGTGAAGCGCTTTGGGGTCCATAGGGACCGAGTAAAGCGCTATACAAGGCCATTTACCATTTACCCAGCTGCCCAATCGCTTTCAGCTGCAGCTTCCTCTTCCTGAATGACGTCACTGATTGGCTGCAGATTAGGCCAAATAAATTATCTCTACTTCCAACCAAATATACCTGTGCGGCTCGAGTGGCTGGCGTTTTGCACTCAGGGCTCATATTACAGTTGATAATTCTACAGATGTTGTGCACTATAAGCAATAACTTTTTAATGTGTTATTATTCATGATCCATGAGATGAAGGACTTTATACAAAAGAAGAATCAATAACATCTCAATCCTCTAAAAACATGTTCAGTCTAATATTTACAAATGATGTCACCTGACATCTTACCTGCACAGTGTCACTGTGATACTACCATCCTGTGAAAATCTCACTATAGCATCCTCTTTAGCTCATTTCAGAGTTGTTATGCCTCCATGTGAATGAAGGCTCTTTGCATCTTTCTGAGAAGCTCTAATGGGAACAACAGAGTCACAACTGGAGCGACGCAGCAGCGACGTGCTGACACGCTCAGACTTCCAGCCGGAACAAGAATCTTCTGTGCAGGTATTCAGTCAATTTCAAAGCTGGCCAAGCTTATGTGACACGACTGGATGCGTTTGGGAAGATTGTCTTGTCATCTTTGCGGTTTTTACAGGTTTTTAACTCTGAAGCTATTTACTGTTTTCTATCAAGTGCAGTTCTTAAGTCTTTTTACTTGGGAAGCAAATGGTTGCTAGTTTGATTCCAGTTGGAGGAAAAGCATGTGACATAGAAACCAACTAGTTGTTTGACATTCAACCAACTGTGAAAATCTGTCACCATTGACTTTTTTAGGGTTTATTTTATGCTGCATTTATCAGCAAAAGGCTTTTTATACAAGCGTGTTGTTGTTGAGGAGAGGGGGTCATGGACGTGTCATCGCTGACAGGTGGCACTGGGAGATGACCACACCATCGCTGTGTCAGCCTGTGAAAACACACACCGGGCATGCAGCCAGCTCTGATGGGATTTACACAAGAAGAAAACCCGCTGCTGACTAATCCTCGGGGAGCTAAATGTAATCATTTTTTGTCACACAGGTTGGACATGAAATGATCTGTGTTAAACTTGGCACAAATGTTACTTGTTTTTCTAAATCCAGCTCAAAACACAAATTGCTGGCTTATATTATTATGTCATAATAATACAAAACCCACAATCACTTCATCATCATTATTTTTAAAGTATATTTTTAGCTGATCTTTCTTTCTCTGTTTTTGCCCGGAAATCAACAGGAAACAGGCTGAGACCAAACCAGCTGCAAATCCAGCTGTGGCCTGCAGATGTTACCTGAGGTGTACAGAAAGAAGGACAGTGAAATGAGCGGTGCATCAGCACTAAGAGTTGGAAGCTGCGTGTCATTTAGGTAGTAGCTGATAGCCTGCAGCAGTTCACTGCCTGACTGTGGATGCTGTCTCGTACCTCATCTCTTCATATCACCGGCCCCTTTGTTCTGAAGGTGTCGGGTTTCTGTTCATCGCTGTGAGCAGGCAAGTCAGACAGGAAGCAGAGGGAGGGAGATATCAGACAGGGATGACTAACTGCTCATTGGTACTAACAGGACACTTTCACGTGTGAGCCAACCTGTTTGTCACAGTGGTGCAAAACTGCAATGACAAGTTGTTCAGCACGTTTAACGTTCAGCACATTTAACGTTCAGCACGTTTAACGTTCAGCACGTTTAACGTTCAGCACGTTTAACGTTCAGCACGTTTAACGTTCAGCACGTTTAACGTTCAGCATGTTTAACGGTGGGATCTCACTGTGCAGACAGAAATAATTAAGCAATGAGAAAAAGGCTTACCAAAGGGAGCCTGCTGAGATGTTTCATGCTGCTGTAGCCTGGTTTGTAATATATTTGTAAAACAAATGAAATAATTAAAAGTACACCTTTTTTTTTTTTTTTTATATCTTTATTGAAAAAAGGACTTGTTACAATAAAGTGCATTGATATTATTTAGTCCTTTTGTTTCACATTCAGTAACGAAAAGTGAACTCGTGGCTTGACAGTGTATACATAATGCAGCATGTTTAACTTATTTACATAAAGTACATTCAATACATATAATGGAGGGTCGACCTGACATGTACAATACATGGGAGAGACACCAATTCACGGCTGGTCTCACCTAAATTCACAAAGCTAATCAATTTATTCCATATTTTGTAGAATTGGTCTTTTAGAATTTTTAAAAATGTCAATTTTTCCATTTTAAATATTTCAAAAACCGCATCAAACGAATCCTCAAGTGTTGGCGGAGTTGGATTTGCCACTTTCTGGTTATTGATTTGTTGCTTGCTGCTAATAGGGCTTGTAAGAGCTTTGTGTCCCCTCCCCGGACCGAGCCAGCAACCAGGCCCAAGTACAAATTTACAAAATGAATATCAAATTTTATCTTAAAGACCTTAAAAACCTGGGATATTGCAATGTTTGTTAAAATAATCCCGCATTTGAAGAAACCTGAAGAAATCTACTTGTCTTAGGCCATTTCTTATCTGTAAAGATTGGAAACTCTGTCGTGTCCATTTATGTGTGAAGGGATGTTGTTGGTCCACTCTCTATCCAGCACTGAAATCTTTTATCACTTTCATTTGGTTTAAAATCTGTGTCATAAGCACACTATCTAAATACTTTTAGTATTCGTTCACTACCATATTTTAATGAATTTATTCCATATTTCTGAGTGTGGCTTATCCATGTTCCTTTACCTTCTAAACCGTCTTGTAGTTGAAATTTCTCCTTGTGGGCCTGATAAAGGTTTATCAAATCAAAAATTTAGGGGTTGTATTGAATTCTATGGATTTCCACTTAGCTTTCAAATTAGGGTTACACCATCGCAGCAGGGGGATGACCTGAGGTGCATAATAATACCTCTGCACTTTGGTCTCGTCTGTCCCAGAGGCATCGTTACAGAATCATGTGGTTTGTTTAGATGCAACTTTGTAAAGCTAAGCTGTGTCGCTGTGTTCAGAGAAGAGGTTCTCTCCTGGAAAAACTTGCAAACAAACCATACTCGCTTAGTCTTTATCTTTAATATTTAAATGCTAAATGAGCCCCGTAGAGTCTGACATGGAGCTCTTGGGTATTCTGAAGATACTGTGACTATATCACGGTCTGACCTTGTGCTGGAAGCAGGAAGACTGGAAACAGCCACCAAAGTTTCCCACTCGGGAATAATCTGATGGTTTGGAAAGGGTCATATAATCCTTCCTGGTTTCAGAGACAGCAACAGTCGCTTCTTTACAGTCATTATCGACGTCTTTCCTCCTTGGTTGCGTCAGCACACGTTCACTACTCCAGATCAAATACTGTGGAAACCTCTGCTGTTACAGAGGTGCCACACAGCATTTTCATTAAATAAAAAATGTGCAGTTCAATTCAGACATTTTAGTAAGTGGAACATGGTGACATTAGACATCTTCTGTTGGGAGCCTTTTGTTGCTAGAAGCAGGTTTATTATATTAAAATATTCTGGACACAAACACATTTTGTACTTTTTTGCTGCTTTTGTGTGGATCTACGTCGCGACTCCCTGCTGAGAGACATCACACAACAACCTTTTGATAAGTTCGTTCAGTTACTAAGTCACTCCCTGTGACTATTAGCTGCTTTTGAAAAGCACATAATGTTGTAGATTACTTGTTATCCCTTTAAAACTGTAACAATTTAAGTAATTTTTCCATTACTTTAAAGTAAATGTATTTCTTTTGAGCTTTTGACTGACGTCACAGCCAGTGACTAGTGCTTATAACAAAAAGCATGGACTTACTGGCAAATGAGGAGGAGCACAAATCAAAGTCAACCCAGGCTTGGAGTCTATGCTGTGATGGGCTGAGAGGCCAGGTACACCTTAGAGAGGTGAGCAGTCTATTGCAGGGCTAACACACTCACAGCCATTCATGCAGCCAGTTAACACAACATACAACATACATGTCTTTGGACTGTGTGAGGAAGCACTCGCGCCCACATCAGCACGGGAAAAGCATCAAACCCCACACGGTCAGGCTGACAGTTTCCAACCAGAAGTCTTCTTGTTGTGAGTCGTTCTCATGGTGCCAGATGTTGGTCCCAATAAATCGTTTGGAAATAATAAACAATCGTAGACTCTGAATTGATGCAAAGCAACAGTAACAAAATAAACTGACACATTTCACTAACTGTAACTAATTAGACTTTCAGCATTTACTTCATCTTTTCACAGTTTATTATTTAAATGTAACTAGTTGCTCCCAAACACAAGAAGCGTGAATTCAACATTGTGAGTTTTACCATCAGCAGTTCTCAGTGTTTCAAATCAGCTGGAAAACTCTGAATGTTGTTCAAATTGTGCTTTTGAAACTGCACCAAATCTGTGCTTTAACTGCAGCGTCGTTTCAGGCAGTGATTTGCTTATCTCAGTGCAATGAAAGGTTGGTGTTGATGAAGAGCCACCGAAGGTCAGCAGGATATTAATGTAGTGTGCTAATCTAGGGATTTATTCATGCAGCTTTATTACCGAAGATACCAACGGCTGCACCGGAAACTTTGTCACTGACTAATTTATCACATAGCAGAGTGGCCGCTGTCTGTGCTCAGCTGGAACAGCTGCTTTCATACAGATGCAGGTACACAACCTTGTTTTCTTTAGTTAGGAATGGTTAGAAATGGACTAAACCTAATTTTTTTAGCCGTTATCTTTCAAGTCTAACAGCTAAAAATTGTTTTTATCATCAGTGAAAAGGGAGGTGTCACTTAATTAGCCTGTAGGAAGTGTAAGCTGAGTGCTAGCTGTTGTGCAGCTAGTCTCCACTTCCATAAACTGCAGTGAATCTCTGTGATATTGCCCATCCAGCAGCTATCATGCATGTGTCATGAATTATTGAAGTGAATCAGTTGCCAGGAGCCTCATGAAGATGAGCTTCACCTGAAGTCATGGCTGATGGCAGCCTGCTGCAGCTGCTCATCTGGAGCTCTGCTGCACAGTGTATGACGGCATAAATATGGAACAGAGGAAGGTTTACAGTAGCTGGAACCTCAAAAGGAAAAGCAAGAATTTCTATCTGACTTTATTCCCATTGAACATTCAACTCTGAGTGCTGGGATTGTATCAGCAACTGGAGCTCTATTCCCCACTCCATCATGTCCACAGCCTCCATTCCTCATCCCCTGACTGTAATCAGCGAATCCCATTTAAGGTCAAAGGGGAACTGAGTCCATCCCAAGGTGAGAGGTGAGTACACTAGACCAGGAACTGCCACATCTTTCTTTGGATTCTGAGGAAAAGGGGATGCCTAACGTTAACCAGTGAGAACATCATCTTACTGTTTGTACAATTTACCAAAAAATACATACTCATGTAGAAAACAAGCGCTTTTCGATGACACTGCAAAGCCCTTTGTAATCCAGTTTCCATTTATACTCAAAACCATCATGGTCTTCTACGTGTTTTTTCCCAAGCTGTGCGCCTCTGGCATTACTTGAAGGGGACGCTTAATAAAATCCAAATAATCAATCCTGCTACAGTAGTTGACCTTGCAGACAGTAAAGTACGCCGATAAAAGAGGAGGCACTGAGGGGTCAGCGCTGTTTGAAGGCACTCACAGCTCGGCGGGCCTGTGAATGCAACCTGCTTTTATCGGCCACCAGACAACCAGATGCAGCTGGATTTGCATCCCAGACACCCAAACAATCAGCGGGCAGCCGTATCAAAGCGCTGCAGACCCCTTGATCTACTTTTTATGTTCAGCAAAAAAATGCGTTTACTGATACATATAAATAGTTCTCCATGTGATCATTTCTAGAGTGATTAGTCTGGAGTAGCTCGGCGGACAAACAAGTGTGTGTTTGCATGTCTGTGTACGCTTCTACTCATCTGAGGGAATATTTGAGAAACATAAATTATAAATCCCAAGCACAAATAACCGTGGTAATGAAGCTGGCAGAACAACTGGATGCGGTACATATTTAAACAGGCTACTTGCTCTGTGGACATATCATCTGGGCATTAAAGATTCAGACGCAGTGATAGCCCGACGTTAGAGAAGACTGCAGGGTGAGCAGTTTGGAAATGGGAGCATTATCTAGTCAGCAGGGCCGACGATGCACGCGAGAGCCTGCCGGGACAAGGCCGACGGGACGGCGAGTGTAAGATTTACTGTTTCCACAATAGTTCTGCAAAAACAACCCAAACTGTTACTGTTGCAGATTTAGAAGGTTAATGATATTCACGTGGAAAAATATAGAACAGCATTTGGGATTATTTGTTGCCTTCAAGTTTCAGTCGTTGTCTCCAAAAAACATCTCGACGCTCTCACACTGTAAACAGAATCAAACATCCTCGCAGTCACCACAGCGAAAGCTCTGGGTTGGCATTAGCTGCAAAACATGAGAAAGCAAGCTTTTAAAAGAATAACTTCAGATGGCACTTCAGCTGGCTCTGTGGTCGACATGAAGCTGGACACTCTGGTGTCAGTGGCAGAGAAAAGGACACTAAAGAAATTGCTGGACATTATGGACAATGCTGGGCATCCTCTGCACACGGCCATTAACAACCAGAAGAGTCTGTTCAGTGACAGGTTGCTTCTCCCAAAGACAAGAACCAACAGACTTAAAAACTCCTTTGTCCCACACGCCATCAAACTGTTTAACTCCTCTCTGGAGGGGAGAGGGAGGGGAAACAGGGGGACAAAGGAGGGGGGACAACTAAGCTGTAGTGCCTCATCACTTCACTGTGCAATACCTTTTGTTAATAGTCAGCGGTGCAATAGACTCCATACTTGAAATGTGCAATTCACTTGTATTTTTATTTTTATTTTTATTCCAATTTATTCTATTTGTCCCCTTTGTATATTTTATCTATATATGTCTTTGTATTTATATATGTGTATATATATATATATATATTAGAGATGGCACGATACCACTTTTTTATGTCCGATACCGATACCGATATCATAAATTTGGATATCTGCCGATACCGATATGAATCCGATATAGTGTTTTTTAATCAATAAAACTGTTTTTTTAATATCTTGCTGCTTTTTGTATAAGTTCATACTCAAGTTAAAAAACAACAACACTAAAGCTATTCTGTTATACCTGTATGTAAAAAAACAAAACAAAACACACTGCACCCAAAATATTTCATAGTTCAGCAACACTGATCAATCTAATAAACTTAAACCTGCTCCATCCTCCCTACTCTGATATTTTAAAGAGTACTTAGCAGAAATATTAAGCAACCTAACTAATAGGGTTGCAAACTCCCAGCAAAAGAAAATAGGGAACCACCCTCTTCCTCATGATGCTTAATCAATGTAATCAACTTTAATTTGATGCAGGGTGAAAAAAAATCACAGAAAAAAATTATTTTTCAAGAATAATTAAATAGATTCAACATCTTTCTTCAACAGAATCGCAGAATTCACAGATGGTATTTTCCCAAAGGAAAAAGTACTACATACAGCTTACTAGGGTATATTAGACTTAACAGTTACTATATACAGTAATGGACTTCTATACATTTTACATCAGATTAAAACTTTGGGTGTAAGATTCAGATAATTATTAAATAATTAAAAGCAAGATATTTTAAATGAGAATAAGAAAGAAAAGTATGTCTTTGTGCCCCCTTTTTCCTGTTCATGCCCTATCGGCCCCCCTGGCTAAACTTTGCTATATCCGCCCCTGCACAGTTACCAGCCGTCAGCTGTAGAAAAAGATCCTGGTCTAGAAAGTAATATTAAATAAATTCTAACAACAGCTTATCAAGCTTAATAGTGCTGCTGTTGTTCAGCCGCTGGTTTCCTCTTTCTGGTGCAAAGTGAGCCAAAAACAAAGAAGAGAGACGGACTCGCGACAGAAAAGCCGATCAGCTGATCATTAAGCAGTTTCACGATTGAAGTAGCAGCAGGAAGGTGAGGGAGAGAGAGAAGAGGCAGTTGCTCTATATATCGGTTAAGCTTAACGTGGGAATGCTTTACAAACATTCAGAGATGAACTTACACACTTGCTTTACTTCTCTCTGAGATAACTTCCTCAGAGATGAAATGTTTGCTAGCAGGCTACAAATACACACAGCTGCTCTATCACGTGACCACACTGCTCCGACGTGCTACGGTTATGAGCCGAGTTACGCCGTGTCGCAAATTGTGTGAGGTGCTTTTTTGATATTTAATGGATCGGATTACATTTTTTATTTCTCTCCGATATCCGATCCAGTAATTTACGTCAGTATCGGACCGATACCGATACGTAATATCGGATCGGTCCATCTCTAATATATATATATATATATATATATATATATATATATATATATATATATATAATATTCTAACTCTGTAACTTCTGTCAGTGCTGTGCTTTTTTGGAAACCAAAGAGGAAACCCACCCGAGGGATTAATAAAGTTTTATCTTATCTTACTTTTTAATCTGTGCAGTTCGTATTTTTTCCTAACTAGAGCCTTTGTTTACCAGGTCGGATGCTTCTCTGCAACATTAGCCTCGCTTGATTCTTATCTTGTCTATGATTTCTGGCTGCAGTTGGAAATAAGGGTATAATTTACCACAGCACAGAATACAGCTAACACGAGGTATTTAATATTCCACTACGTCATGGTTATCCAAGACCATTCGCTTAATCAAGAAACAAGATCCTTACTGCCAATAAACCATTAAAAGAGCGAGAGCTTATCTTCTCTCCTTACAGCTGGGTGTTGAAATGACTGGAAGAAGCTTCACCTGTTTATCTTCAGGACACAGAAGTTTGGACCTTTTAGTTAAAACGTTGACTTTATAAGTTATATTATGTATCATGGTAAAAATATCACCTGATCCTCTACAGCACTTAAAAATGATTAACATACATTCATTCAGACATCAATGAGCTGATGTAGTCATAAAGCGTAGGCCCAAATTTTTATTTGTTTTATTACTATCATTATTATTATTATCGTAGTAGTGCGAGAAACGAGGAAAACGTGCTTAGATCTTTAGTGTTATTGTGCCGTTATGGGTGCATGTCTGATGCAGGGGCGTTAACACTTTTCTTATATCACCACTCTGAAGACCGATGAGCGTTGTCAACAGGTTTACTGATATTCAAAAGGGTAAAACTAAAAACAAGACAAAAAATACAGTCATGACATACATATGTGCAGCATAATATACATTTATATACCACAATGCTACTACATAGCATATGTCTAATTATGTAAACTTTTTAAACTACTACTGATGCTATCCCAGACGACCTCCAAAATCGCGGGTAGCTAGCTTAACAAAAGGACTAGCTTTACAGCCAAATACTGCATTAGCGGGGAACATATTGTACAAAAAACAAAGTTGCAACTTATACTTTAAGTACATACCGGCGATACAACCATAAACCGAAGATTTGAACAGTATTTTTTCCAACAGGACACCATAAACTGTGTGCCGATATGTTTCCCTTCTTTTTGCCTTTCTTGCGCCGACTTCCTGTTCAATAAAGTTGTTTCAAAATAAAGCCGTTACTTACTTGGAGCAACCACAGAAGGCGCTGTAAACACATAACAAATAACAACTGACTGAGAATGATATTTTAGTGATACAACATTTTACAACTTTTAGTGATAACAGAACAGTTATAGTGATATTTGCAGGCTGGCAAAGAGCATTCTTCTAAATATCAGCTTGTTTGATTACCTTAACTCATTAATAACATTTTAAACAGTGCATTTAAACCTCAGCGTGTTCCTGTCTGCACAGCGGCGCCTCAGAGGAAACCTGCTTGTTGGAGTGTAAACTGGTACAAAGCGTCTGCCGCTCCAGATCGTTTGACATCATTTGTTTGCTCCATTAGCTTTGTGTCATTCTCCTCTGCAGCTCCGCGGCTCACTGCTAATGATTTGTCCTCCAAAAAGCAGATTAGGAGTTAGTGTGTCAGTTACATTATGTGTAAAATCAAAAGAAATCACACTTTTGTCTGAGATGACGATGCAGGTCGTTTTTAGCCGTTGGATTAAGAAGTCCAATATTTAGTTTTATGATGCAGCAGAAAAAACGATTCTCTGAATTTCTAAAACAACACGTCCAGGAAATGGCGCCGTTTTTCTGATTGCATTCAGGCCAAACCATCAACACCTCTAATAGACTTGTTTGCAAAACCACACTTTCCGATTGCAGGGTGACACTGTGTGAAGGTCGGGCCTCTCCGAAGCAAACAAAGCTGGATGCTGACATCACTGCTGCAAAAACACACGCGTGACAGAGACGGACAAATAGTCGAGGAAGAGCTGCGATTTCTATTTGATCAGGACAGGAGGGGCAGAGCTGTGCTGACTGATAGCATCTGTGACCTGTTGCTATGTAGCAACTGGTCGCCTGGGAATTATTTCTAGAGTAATGAGTTACCGGCTGACGAGTACTTCAGTGCTGATCCAAATGTGGGATTAGATTTATAGCAATGAGATGGTGCAGGTACGCCTGACAGCGAGTGTCACTGCTTCCTCTAGCATGAGAGATAAGTTCCTGCTGTACTGGTAATGAACCAGTTCAATAAAACCTTGGTCAGGTTCAGCTGCACTAGTTGCCAGGAGCCTCATCTCAGCTTCGGTGTCACCAACTGTGACGTCAGCGAAACAGCTGTCACCAAACCAGTGATATATGGAGTATAATGGGCATTTTAATTTTTAATCACCACATTTCTCATGTGAAAAATAGGTCGAGCCCTGCTAATAATGGGATCATCACATGTGAAGCTGCATTTGATCTCGCCATCCATTCGCATCATTTCAGTCACAATTTACAGAGATTCTGGAGATCAATCCGACATGTTCCCGTGAATTTCTGAGACTCAGTTTGGTGTTTGTTTTATTAAAAGTCTGCATTGGAGCTGCGGTTTTATGAGAATAAAATCTATACAATACTTTGTATAATTGCAAATTACCAAAAGCTCTCATGTTGAAACTGTTTCAATCCCAATCAAATTCTTATCAAACCGAGTCTGTTTGAGTCATCTGTCTCACCGTCGTCCAGGTAAAGACTTAACTGTGGTTTGGGGTGAAAACGTGAATTCAAATGACGCACTTCCAATATCCTTTTATACTTTTAATGGCTTTGTGGGCAACGATGGTCAAAAGAATATCAAAAATAATTATCATTGAGTATTTATGGCCCAGGGTTTTAATAGTTTTGCAATTTTCATTAGTTTTTATTTTTATTTAGTTTTGACTTCAGATTTTCAATTTTATATCAGTTTTAATTAGTTTTTACCAATTGTTTGCTAGTTTAGTTTAGTTTTTATTTTTTTGAAAATCCTTAGTTTCAGTTTAGTTTTGATTAGTTTCAGTTATAGTTTTAGTTGTGTTTGCAATAATTAAGTGTAACAAAATCCCAGTTTCATCATATCAGTCATTCTGCTCATCCTTGGGTATGTTGCTATTCCAGCTACCATACTGCACCCTGGACAGGTCGCCTGTCTGTCGCAGGGCTAACACGCAGAGACAGACAACTCACATTCCCACCTATGGGTTCTTTAAATAAATAAATAAAGGCAGATGAACAACCATTGATACCAGGCAACTATAAAATGTATATCTTGGCCCCAATGAGACTATTAACTCTCGCAGCACCGGGTGTTCGTAATTTTGGTTCAAGTGAATTGATAAACTTTTTGAAGGTAATTGACTCACACAGTTGTGTAGATATCCCCGTCCTGTTGTCTCGGGATGCATCACGCTGCCTTGCCTGGGGTTAGCTTCTGTTTTCTGGGGATGAGGGTTGAGTGTGCTCCCTTACCTTCTCAAGCTAAGCTAGGTTAGCCTTCTTGTGTGAGCTTTTCAAGTGCACTTTAAGGTTTGTGGGATTTTTTCCCTTTAGAAATGTCCCTCATAATTTGTCTGTTTCCACTACAAGACACTTGCTTTATCCAAAACACAGTCATATTCAAAGTAATCCCAAATTGGACTCTGGCTCCCGACTTTTCCTGACATGATTCTGCGCGTGGACGGAGCAGCGACACAGACGACTCGACTAACGTGCTGCCCCCTGCTGGCATAATGAGACACAGCAAGAAAAAAATCTGGAAACTAAACTTCATTTTCACCCTTGACTCTTGTATAACACGCACACATCAATGAAAACTAAACACATTTTTGCTATAAATTCAGTTAATTTTAGTTAGTTTTGTGAACACTCATAGTTTTAGTTAGTTTTCCTTTTTTTGTTTTTATTTTTATTTCCGTTAACGAAAATGTTTTTTCACTTCTAGTTTTCGTTATTTCGTTAGTTTTCGTTAACGATAATAACCTTGTTATGGCCATACGTTAAAGTTACAGCTGAACAAAAAAAGAGTTTTTACCTGATGATGGTTTATTAATACCTGAATCATCAAGCGATATTCTCCACACTAAAAAGCTGTGACCAAAAACCTCCCAATGAGTTAGAGGATCTTCATGGTGATTCAAATTTAGTCAGAGGGTCCAAAACGGTCGGTGTGCTTAGAATGAGCCGAGATGTCTGTTGGCAAAAAGCAAAGCAGTGACGTCATGATTACACCAGAAATCAGTCAGTTTGAGACTTTGTTTGTTTGTGGGGGGGTGAGACGCACCGTGGTCGAATTCACCTGTGTGAACACTGAAGCATGTGTGTCACTGACATGAAACTTGGTTTACACTTTTATTCCCACTTTCCAACGTTCTCAGTCCGAACGTCTCATTAACAAACCACAGCAGTACTGCTCAGTGTTTATTATAATTCTTCTTTAGCTGTGTTTTGTAGCTGGTAATTATCCAAAGCAGATCAAATTAATCATTCTCAATTTGACTGAAATAAGTGGCCAAAGAGCCGTAATTCCCTTCTTGTTAACTTTAATAATATTTTCATTGTTTCTGTTAATCTAAACATGGATTTAAAGGCCAGCACGAGCACATGTGAGCACCATTAGGAAATATATAACAATATGACTCCTCGATAAAACTCTACAATCTGTGATCATATATCGATTTTTAAAAACATGTCTGTGTACGTTTGGTAAACAATAAAGACCCAGGATGTAATAATCGTGCTTTTCTTGACTTTAGACTAGATTTTAATGTAGTGAAGAAGAATAAGACAGCACTGATGTGTTGGTGTTGTTGCACAGCAAATTACAGTGAGAGCTTCTGAACAGCAGCAACTTACACCTTTATTAAAGGACAGTTAATAATTACAGATGTGTTGGTTTAATGTCCACACCAGCCTCTGCTGCTGATCCTGGGCCGTTTCACAAACACAGTTAATTCCAGTTCTTCTGGGTGATGTTCAGATACAGCCGAGCTTCATTTCCAGAGAAACAGGATGTAGTGATTAGACCTCAGCGCCTCCAATCACGGGAGTTTCCAGGGTTTTTAAAATTTGCTGACATGAAGGGGATCCGGAGAAATGTGGGAGGGGAGGCAAAATCAGAAATAAAATTAAACTACTACTATTTGCATCTAAAATATAATGGAAATGTGGCATTACATAGAAATACTTTACATTCAATACGTGAGTAAATGCACTAACTTGTTACTACTGTTCCTATACATCAGGGGTGTCAAACATAAGGCCCTGGGGCCAGAATTGGCCTGGCAAAGACTCCAATCCCTCCAACCGGGTGGCACTGGAAAACTGTATGTTCATAAGTTTGATAACATTTCCCACTGATAAAGATCTCCTCCATGGCTTATTACACTGAAATAATTAATTAAACATTGATAGACTAACGCAAAGGACAGTTTCTTTGGCCCATCCCACTTAAGATCAAAGTGGTGCGTGCTATAAAATAAGTTTGACCTCCATGCTACACATGCTCTCATTCACTGGGTGTTGTAAGATTAACAGTACTTTTGCCTCCAAATGTGAGGACACATTGGCGCTGTGGCCTTCAGGTTGTTAGCGCTCATGCAGCGGCAGCCCCTGAACCAGATGGCGTACACCAGGGGTAAAAAGAGCCATCAGGCTGCAGAGGAGTCTCTTTCACTCGGTCAGCTTGGGGGACTCTGCAGGCAGCTGACCAGCAGGGCAAGCGCGCTGTGGCTTCAATGGTTGTCAAAGCAAAAACTCAGGCGTGGGAGGAGTTCAGCGAGGTCGTGCAGCTACGCTTTGGGTCAGCCTTGAAGAGACTCCAGCAGACTGTCAGACAACTCAGGAGGAGGAAGCAGCTTTCAGCCCACACGATGTACAGCGGGGATATTGTTCTGCTTATCTCAACTGAGGATATAGTCAGAGGGTGGAAGGAATCATTTACGAATTGCTCTGCCTTTTACATAAATTATCTCTTGACAGGCAGCAAACACAAAAGATGGGCGTGCTTCACTGCTTTGATATGTGACTTGATTACTTCGCTAAGGTTTCTCAAGCTGCTTGAAGCAAAGCATCTTTGAGGGCTCTGCTTCAGTGTTCAGTGTGAGTGCTTATATCACCAGATGTCCAGATGGTGGCGCACTCCACATCAGTAATCCTTTGCTACACGTCTGCAAAGTAAGGTAAAGCATTGATTAAACTGCTAAAAAAATATATCTCTGTGTATCAAAACTGAATGTTAGGAATTGTTTTCCAAAATAATCCTTTCACAATAGCTTTGGTGTAAATGTGTGGCTCACTGGATATACGAAGACGTCTCCTTCACTCTCAGTTTGCACCCACGAGCTGTGTGACGCCGCTGAGGGGACACAGGACCAGCTGACACTGGCTAAGTGTGTTTGCAGGGACGGAGGAATAGAGGAAAATGTTTTGCTGTTAGGTGCAGAACACAAAGCGGCGCTGCTCCAATCCTTCGCGTCTGCAGAGTGTCGAGGTGCTGTCAGGAAATTGAAAAAGAAATAAACTAAATTTGCACCAGAAGCTGAACTTTTGGATGAAGTGTTGTTGAAATTCTCATAATACACAACTCCCACCCCCACCAAGACTTTGTAGACCTACATATGTTTTCATGTAGGTATGAAAACAAAGTTGCCATTGCCCATTAGATCTAATCTGACTCCGTGTTTTTGTTTGTTTGTTTGTTTGTTTGTTTGTTTGTTTACTGTCATTGATACACTAATCCGGAGCTGTTCCGCTCCCAGTGAGCTATTTTAGAATAAAATAAAAGCTTGCTGTGTATTTGATTTTCTGTTATTCAGTAGAAACATCTGCATACATGCGTGCGTGAGATTAAAAGCACTGACAGTAACGTGGACTATACTTTAAACATATAGATCTCCTACGTTGCTAAGAAACCATGTCTCCATTGTTTTTGATCATTGAATTGTGGCTTCCACTAATTAAAACGACTGAAAACTGAACTAATTGGTTCATCGCACGCAGATGTCACGCTCTGTAAGTATGTTTCCTCTGCGTGTTTTAACCGTGAGCTGCTTATAAAAGCTTATAAAACGTTTTTAAAATCAATTTGCTCAAAATCCTTCTGCTATAAATTCTTCTTCTACGCCTCTGAACTTTTGAAATTTCCTGAACACGATCATGAGAGCGAGCGAGAGAGAGCTGTGCACGTGAGTCTCCTCACCCAGCACGTCATCACTGGGGGAGGCACCAGAGGGCTGGGTCAGAGGGAGTAGTTGGGAAACGGGAGAGAGGAGCGCGCTATAAGAAGAGAGTGAGCGCAGCAGGAGCGTCAAAACATTTAAAGCAAGACCGAAAGGAAAACGCGCTCAGGATGAAGACTTGAATCTCGAGAGAATTTTGTTTTTGTTTGTTTGTGTTTTTCATGTAAGGACTATTTCAGGAATCTGCAACGTATTAAAAAAACAGGAAAGAAAAGAAAGTGCCGTCCGGCGTCGCTCCCCGTGTGTCAGCGCGCTGAGGTATCCTGGATGAGCGCAAAGTGTCAGCTTCAGCACCCGAGCAGAGGACAGCTCCGCTCTGTCTGCTCCTTTTTGGACCTCCAGTCCAAAAACTCTCCTTCGGCTTCTGATGTCCACACTTGGAGTTTGACACTGTGCGCCCCACACGAGCCGGGAAGAAGCGTAAAAGGAAGATCCAGTGACGGAGACCGACTGTGTGCTCAATATGTACCAGGGGCATTTACAGGTAAGGAGGCAGGATGCGCACGTCTCAATTAAGATGGGAAACGGAATGTTGCAGTTGTGATGGAACAAATGAACATTTGGACGAGATGCGTTTGTAGTTCATGTTAAGAGCTTTTCTGTTTTTCATTCCTTGTGGGTTCAGTCATCTCGAGGCACAGCTGTGTCGATGTTGACGCCCTATTTACCTGAGACACGTCTGCTGATGCGGGCCCTTCAAGTTTTGGGGGGACATTTGCTCAGAGACTGTTAATATGTGCATTTAGTGCAGCACTCGAGTCTGTTCCAGCCTTCATTAGCTGCATAATCACCGGGGAGGGAGTGAAGGGCGCTGTGGCGCGCCAACTGCGAGTGCAGGTGCGTGCAAAGGTAAACGGGAGGCAAACCTCTGTTTAACCAGGCAGCCCGTGACATCAACAAATCATAACTTGTTTGCTGACGCTCGCGTGACGTCACGCAATTTGACGTCAATTTTCAGTCAGCTCTTAAAAAGAGGCTGAAACTCATCTGAGACGTTCAAACGAGGCGACGATGATCAGCTTTCTGACTTCAGCAGAGACCGGAGGGTCACAGTGAGCAGCTCCCAGCAGCTGCATGCGTGGCGTGGGGCGCAATCACGCTGTCACATAAACAGTGACCCCCTCCTCTGCGGTTAATGTTAGCCTCTGCTTTATAAACACGGAGTGAAATTTACACGCTGCTTGACAAAGACATCAGTTTCCAGACAGCTGATTATGTAACAAAGACCACGCAGTCCTGAGTCAGTACTCGGGAGCTTTGAAGACCAACATTTAATATTTCATGAGATATTACTCAAGCAGCGGCAGTCATTGAAAATGCCAACAGTTCTCGCCTGGATGCCCACGGACGTGTTTGTTATGGGAGGGTCAGCGGAAAACCTCAGAAACTGGAGAAAATCATGTGCTTTAAAGTTTTCTCTGTTACATTCATGTTTCAGTTGTCAGACACTTTCTGTGTTTTTCATCACATGCACGTCATTACACTCTGTGCCATGTTTAGATCACAGCTGCTCTCTAAGCCATTATACGGGAGTTATTTAGCAGCAGTGAGTAACGGGAATATTTTTGTGTAAAGGATACATTTATTTTTCCATCCCTTTCTCCTTGAAGTAAAGTGTTTGCTTCTGGGAGAACATATGAAATCTGAGCTATCTAAATCGGTAACACTATCAGACTCTTGTCGGAGAGACACTGGAATTGATAGCGTGGCTTCTTTGGGCATAAAGGAGACTGTTTTTCCTTGATGAGAAGAGGCTAATGTGCACATTTGTCAGCGCTTTTTTGCAGAAATTAATCAACGTGGAACACGAGCTCTTCATAACGTTAAACTTGTACCACACACAGTCAGTAAAACATGAAATGCACGTCCGTTATATTTGCATTTTCACTTTTGCATCAAGCATTTCACAGGCCTAATGTGACGTCCAGATTGATGCTGGAGGTGGAAATCACTGGGCGTAATGGGGCGCCTTCAAGTGCACACCGCACACACTTTGTGATGCATTACTGGTGCATCTGTCAGTCAGAGCTATCAGGTTTCTTATCCCAAAGTAGCTACACTTGTAAGTCCTCCTTTATTACACGATTGTCAGTCAGCACGATGTGTCAGCTTATGAATGTTGCAGCTCAGGAGGCAGCTGGCTGGGCAGCGAGATAAGTCCAGTTTCCATCATTTCTTATTTGATAACCTCTCCTTTCCCTGCGACCTGGATAAGCGGAGCATGTGCAGTTTAATCCAAGGCTTTCTGTGTTTCCATAAACACACTTTGCATAAGTGCAGGGGAGATTCACACAATGAAACATTATTGGATGAATCAAATATTTTGGCATGTGCATGATCTCATGATTGATGCCAAGTGTTGGTTGGCTGTTGAGGATTGTGGTCTGCAGAGAGCTGCTGGCAGAAACACAATGCTGGACTTGTGTCTTCTATTTTTCCAGTTATTCTTTTTCCCCTAAACGAACCCTAAACACACGGGTGATGATAACACCCAGCGTCCAGGCAGTTACAGATGTGTGTTATGGTATAAAACGTGATATCGAGAAACTTTTACCTTTAAGAGAAGAGAAACCAAAGGTGTGTCACAGCTGCTCATCTTTATCAAAAAGCTACCAAACAAACTGTTTCTGTTCCCTGCATATCTCACTGGTATACAGCAGTACATTTATTAAAGTTTAAGATTTAGTACACCCATTCTTCATCAGATTACATGAGAACGTTTCAAATTAAACACTGAAATCGCTGAATTGGCTTCAGCTGCGTTGGTATTCGTGTTTACAGTATATCTAATTAGTGCGTGTACTGTGTGCATGAAACATACTGGCTTAATGGAAGCGACGCTCCAAGGCCTTTAGATGTTTGCTCTGTTAAGCGCAACATGATTACGTAATTTGATTACCATTTTTCACGGCCCTCTGGGAGCATCTTAGATGGATGCTTTCGCTGATCAGAAGTAGATCAAGTCTCTTAAAATCACACGTTCACATCAATATTGTATTAGACGTGCACTAGATTTACTCAGTTTGCTTTCTTGGGTGAAAGCTTCTTAGTTTGCATTTCATTTCCTTGTTTTTTATTTGTCACAGCGTGGCGCATATCTTTGTATTTTTGGGTTCTTCTCAGTGCAAGCAGCCAAAAGCTTTTCTCACAGCTATATTCATGTATTCAAATGCAAAGAGTATTTAGAGTATTTAAAAGTAGAATGGGAGGCAGAGCCTTCAGTTTTCCTCTTCTGTGGAACCAGCTTCCAGTTTGGATTCAGGAGACAGACACTATCTCTACTTTCAAGATTAGGCTTCAAACTTTCCTTTTTGCTAAAGCATATAGTTAGGGCTGGACCAGGTGACCCTGAATCCTCCCTTAGTTATGCTGCAATAGCTGCTGGGGATTCCCATGATGCATTGGGTTTTTCCTTTCCAGTCACCACAGACCTCTCTGCACTGAATCACACTTGTTATTAATCTCTGTCTCTCTTCCACAGCATGTCTTTATCCTGTCTTCCTTCTCTCACCCCATCCCGAGCTTTCTTCCTGTTAAAAGGGAGTTTTTCCTTCCCACTGTCGCCAAACTCCTTGCTCATAGGGGGTCATATGATTGTTGGGTTTATTGTAGGGTCTACCTTACAATATAAAGCACCTTGAGGCGACTGTTGTTGTGATTTGGCGCTTTTTAAATAAAATTGAATTGAATTAAAAAAAATTGTGGTAATCAGTGACCTGTATATTCTGTTAAACAGATATTAGAATAGTCAAATATAACTACTCTGAAAAATTAAACCATGCTCAGTGGATTAAACCTTTTGGAGAACTTAAAAATATTAATGAATCAACAGATTCAGAAAAACAGGGGAGCAAACAAGAGCGTCAGGGTATCAGCATTTAACATCCTGAAACAGCCTTTCATCGGAGCTGTGCAATCGATCAGGCTGTCCTTCATGTATGTTAAACTCTTAATGTTGTTGTGAGGTTGGTATCAGCTCCCACAGCTGTGCGGTCAGCTTGAGGGACAGCAGAGGACTCCCGGAAGCTTTTTCCACTATTTTAACGTCTCCTTGATTTAATGAACCATGGTCTTGATTAAGAGCCGTTTAATAGGCCTGACTATTTCAGGAGCCAGGATAATGAGTGAAATCAGGTGGCATCCGGCTGGAACAAAAGCTCCACAGACAGCTCTGCTCTCCTTGTTGAAAATATGTGGCTGGAAACTTGTAGACGTCTTAACTACTGTAACACTTACCAACCATTGCATTATGGATGTTCAGGGGATCAGCAGCCCCTTAAACCCTGAACATTTATTATTCACCATTTATTTTTTCTTAAGAGTCTCAGTGGTTGTTAAAATCTCTCTCACTGTCTGATGGTATCAGGGCATTCCAACTTTTCAATATACGATATATGAGACTACTGTCTTATCAGGTGGCGAAGTTGGAGAGACACAGAGTCGAGTCGTTCGTAGGGACTGAGAGGAGATGTTGTGGCTTCTGGATTTCTACTAGCTAAGGTGTTGATGGTCTGTCTGCCTGGAAGGAGAACGAAAGCAGACTGTACTGGGTGGAAAGGTTCATTTAAGTGGTGCCTTACGGACTAATTTACTTACATTTAGATAGAAGTGCTGCTTTGAAGCAT
This sequence comes from Neolamprologus multifasciatus, assembly GCF_963576455.1. Classification (NCBI taxonomy): domain Eukaryota; kingdom Metazoa; phylum Chordata; class Actinopteri; order Cichliformes; family Cichlidae; genus Neolamprologus; species Neolamprologus multifasciatus. Next base: position 243,919 of record NC_140460.1, on the reverse strand, counting down.
CGTGTCATGCACAGCTGTTCTGTGCCATGAGCACTAGTTTAAAATTTGTGGTATTTAAAAATATAAAAAAATGCACATTTTCCAAACCAGAGAATTGCTGACTCGCGCCAAATATGTCTTTATACAGAGAGGAAAAAATGTCTAATTAACCACAAGATAAACAACCTGAAAGATTTGCCTCCTGCCGCTGCTTTCTAAGGTACGACATCCAGCAGAGTCACTGGGCTTTTCTGCTTCCCCTGTTTGGGTAGCTAAGGCTCTGTAGAGACCCTGAGCAGCTTGTGGAGCTTGTAAAGCAGACTAGACGGAGACTAAGAGGGATTCAAGCATTCATCAGCAGCTGTTGCCCTCTAAGCAGATTGAGGGAAAAAGGATTGTTCTTCTTGCCACGGAGCATGGGAATTTGGTCATGGCTGTCTGCAGGCAGGCAGGGAGAGAGGACCCAAAGTGCAGGACTCACAAACGCAGGAACTAAAAGGTGAAACTTAAGCAGATTTATTGATGTGCAGAAACTGAACTGAACTGGGGATACAAAACTAAGCTAGCAGGCAGGCAAACTGAACACACGGGGAGGTATGAAGGTACGACAACGAGCAGGGGAAGACGCTAAATACAAGAGGAAACAGCTGGAGACATGGCTGACGTTGATTACACTGACGAGACAGGGAGACACTGACAGACACGAGGCACAGACCTACAAAGTCAAACAGGAAGTACACGACAGAGAGATCCAGACGAGACACAGAACTTAACAGACGCAGACTCATGAGCAGATAAAAGGGTTAGGGTTAGACAGAAGGACGAGACAGAGACCAAATAACCTAAAAACAAGGACTCAGGAAGTGCTAAAACTAGGAAGCTGAAATAAAAGGACAGAACCAAAACAGACAGTCGTACTTCGTAATAAAAGTACAAAAGCAAAAACACTGGCTCACTGACCGGGACCGTGACAGATTTGGTCTTTTTGTTTTTGTCCTTTCTGCTCGTTGAACACTCGCCCACTCATGACACAAAATGATCAAAAAAGGAGGAAAAAAGGACATTAAGTCTAGATGTGGGAGTGAATGATGTGACAAGAGGTCAGGCTGAGGAGAAGAAGGGTCACGATGCAGTCATGTCACATTTTACTGAATATCCATCTCTTTCCCGTACAGTTAAATCCAGTCTGTCCTTTGGAATCACAGTTTTCCTGAATAACCAGCCGCTCTCTGACTGGGATGACTTGGAGGATTCATATCTTCCTGGATCTTCATAGGGGGACAATTCATCAGTGCCCAGCTTTAACAGCAGGAAGCTGTGGTGCAGCATGTTTATATCATTCACACCTCAACATTTCTAAAGACCGTGGTTCAAAGTGTGGGCCGCTCAGCGTTTTGATGACTCTTTTAAAACTCGGTTGCCTATTTTACAGTTTTTTGCAGGCAGGAGCTTCTCTACACCAAAGCAGCAGCTCAGAGTAGCAGAGCAATTAGGCTGTCGTAGCTCGTGACACGCACAAAATCACCCTCACCAAATGTTAGCACAACTTTGCAAGCTTTCTCAACGGGCAGCCTGTGAGAGGATGCAATCGACGTAAAGAACCCGGCTTCACGGCTTCACAGCTCTGCACCATCATCTCTGTTCGCTGATTTCCTCCGGGTGTCTTTCTGCCTCCAGTCTGTTAGCACGGCTAACTCCCAACCCCACGCCGACAGTCCCCTGAGCTACTGTACAAAGCCACATTTTTCTCCCACAGAAGTAGGACAAGCCTCAGCATCTTCGTCACTGGAAGCGGAGGGGCTGTGCAGAGGAACGGGTAGCCCATCCATCTCTTTCAGCCGACCCATTCATAACAGCCGTTCTCCAACTGGGAATTAATTTGCTCCAGAAACCAGACATACGAGGGCCTGAGCGGAGAGCGTTTGGGCCTCCAGCGATATATCGGAGGTGTCATAGATGAGAGCTGTTGGTAAACAAATACGCAGGTTCACTGTGCCAGATGTGAGCATCACCTCTACGGGGCTTCCCGCTGATAAGTTAGTTTGGCCCCCCCTCTGTAAATTCACCAGATAAATTTACTGCAACCAATATTGTGCATGTATAGCACTTTATCTACTGGTCTGAATATGTTAACATATATCATTTTCAAAAGACATTTCTTTCAGCAATTTTGAAAAGTGCTTCTGAGAGTTTACCAGAGACAAAAGTGAAGACTTTAAAACTGATAGTTTCACCCACACGAAGCAGAAGAGGTAGAAATGTGTATTTAAGATCTTTAGTAGTGCAGAAGCATAGTTCTCACCCAGATTTAGTTCAGCTCATGTGAACAATTCAATTCAATTCAATTCAATTCAATTCAATTCAATTTTATTTATATAGCGCCAAATCACAACAAATGTCGCCTCAAGGCGCTTCATAGATACAGAGAAAAACCCAACAATCATATGACCCCCTATGAGCAGCACTTTGGTGACAGTGGGAAGGAAAAACTCCCTTTTAACAGGAAGAAACCTCCAGCAGAACCAGGCTCAGGGAGGGGCGGGGCCATCTGCTGTGATTGGTTGGGGTGAGAGAAGGAAGACAGGATAAAGACATGCTGTGGAAGAGAGACAGAGATTAATAACAGATACGATTCAATACAGAGAGGTCTGTTAATACATAGTGAGTGAGAAAGGTGACTGGAAAGGAAAAACTCAATGCATCATGGGAATCCCCCGGCAGCCTACATCTATTGCAGCATAACTAAGGGAGGATTCAGGGTCACCTGGTCCAGCCCTAACTATATGTTTTAGCAAAAAGGAAAGTTTGAAGCCTAATCTTGAAAGTAGAGATAGTGTCTGTCTCCTGAATCCAAACTGGAAGCTGGTTCCACAGAAGAGGGGCCTGAAAACTGAAGGCTCTCCCTCCCATTCTACTTTTAAATACTCTAGGAACAACAAGTAGGCCTGCAGAGCGGGAGCGAAGTGCTCTAATAGGGTGATATGGTACTACAAGGTCATTAAGATAAGATGGGGCCTGATTATTTAAGACCTTGTATGTGAGGAGCAGGATTTTGAATTCTGGATTTAACAGGAAGCCAAAACAGGAGAAATCTGCTCTCTCTTTCTAGTCCCTGTCAGGACTCTTGCTGCAGCATTTTGGATTAGCTGAAGGCTTTTCAGGGAGTTTTTAGGACATCCTGATAATAATGAATTACAGTCGTCCAGCCTGGAAGTAATAAATGCATGAACTAGTTTTTCAGCGTCACTCTGAGACAGGATATTTCTAATTTTAGAGATGTTGCACAAATGGAAGAACGCAGTCTTACATATTTGTTTAATATGTGCGTTGAAGGACATATCCTGGTCAAACATGACTCCAAGGTTCCTCACAGTGTTACTGGAGGCCAAGGTAATGCCATCCAGAGTAAGAATCTGGTTAGATACCATATTTCTAAGCTTTTCAGGGCCGAGTACAATAACCTCAGTTTGATCTGAATGAAGAAGCAGAAAGTTAGCGGCCATCCAAGTCTTTATGTCTTTAAGACATTCCTGCAGTTTAACTAATTGGTGTGTGTTATCTGGCTTCATGGACAGATAGAGCTGGGTGTCATCTGCATAGCAGTGAAAATGTATGCTATGTCTTCTAATGATGCTGCCTAAGGGAAGCATGTATAATGTAAACAGAATTGGTCCTAGCACTGAACACATGATTAGCTGCTTTTGGTTGCCCAGCCTGTCACTTCAACTCAAGCCAAAGCCCAACTCTGCTTCCTGTTTTTGCTCTGAGGCTTCTTTCGAGACTTTGGTCTGTTCTTCATCAGCCACGTGTTTGGTAACAACAGAAATGACGCTTTCATGCAGTGAGCATTGTCCTAATCGTATCCCAACCACTCGCCTCTTTACTTTATGTAAAGGACCAAAATGATCCCACCGCTGTAATTTGAGCTCAAATCTTTCAGTCACTTTGGTGATGGATGGACAGGCAAGCTTGAAAGTGCCAACATTAAAGGAAAGATGCAACATGCAGTGTTGGGGAGTAACGGAATACATGTACCGCCGTTACGTATTTAAAATACAAAATATGAGTAACTGTATTCCGTTACAGTTACCGTTTAAAAAGGTGGTATTTAGAATACAGTTACTTTGTTGAAATAAATGGATTACACGGCGGTACTTCCCTGTTTCATATTGTGGCGGGTCAGGACTGTTTGGGTTTTGTTTGACAGCTACGTTCTGTTGTTCCAGGCAGCGTTACGGTTGCCATGGTTACAGGGTGACGCTCTCTCTCTGCGTGTTTCCTGGGTGAGAGAGGCCTTTTTGTTGTTGTTGTGCTAAGCTAACAGGCAGAATGCTACAGGTATAGCTCTAAAGAATGTAGCATCATGGGCAGTGTAGTCCGTGCTGCAGGGAGAATGGACTGTCATACCCGTTATGTGTCTGTGAGCGAGGGAGGGAGAAAAAGGAAAAGTACGAGCTGTCATCGAGCAGAAACGGGAGCTGGAAGCATGTAAATATAATAATAACCACTGCAGCCAAGAAGAGAGCCTGACGAGCCCAGCTGTAAGTAAGCTATTAAGACTCGACTGTACACCGTGTTCGTGTTTTCCTCTGAAACAATAAGTTCTGTTGGAGCAGCCTTTCAACGCCTCTCTCTGTCTCTGCTAGCAAAGTTGACCCAGACAACAAAGTAAAGCTAGTTTTCAGCTACGAGCCGACACAGAACCCACCGTATTAGCCAGAGGTCCCTTTACTACGGTTCAGAGCCGCGGACCTTCAGTAACAGTAATAAATCACAGCAATAGTACATTCATGTAGTTGTAAACAGCATGATAATATATTAAGTAATCCAAAGTATTCAGAATACGTTACTCTCATTGAGTAACGTAACAGAATATGTTACAGAATACATTTTGGGGCATGTAATCTGTAATCTGTAATGGAATACATTTTAAAAGTAACCTTCCCAACACTGCCAACATGTGAGCGTCAGCGCCGCACATGACGGAAAATGTGTTCAAAACAGACATGATTGGACTGGTTGGTTCTTCTGTGAAACATTATCACAGCTTAATAAAGTGACGTAAACCCGTTTCTAACAAGCCTAATATCTCCCATTTATGGGACACAAGTAACTTTTTAACGTCTCGTGAGTAGAAACAGACGGCGAGAGAGAGAGAGGGGCCACAGGAAACTGCAAATAGTCGGGTCTATCCGAAGGTTGAAATTCCCCGTCCCTGCTGTTTTAATGTGAGAATCTGTTTTTGTGCCTCGAGCAAGAGATGCTCCTCTTTTGATTTGCTGACTCCCAGCTTCCTGCCTTCTGTATTTGAACCTAGACTCGCCACTTCACCATCAGTGCTCAGCCTTATGGCTCTTCCTCTGAACCAGTAATCTTGTCAGATAATTGCAGGAGAACACTCCACATAAACCAAAGTCTGCAAATTATCACATCAATTAGTATGTACCCACAAACACCAATTACATCCCTCTCATGATCACCACTAATGACAATTTCAGCACTCTGTCGCAGCCCTGTACTTACAACCAAGAGCTACCCAGCAGTTTACAGCTGTGAGCAGCAAGCTGACGCCAAAATAATGAAGCTCTGAACTAAAGCTGCTCTAATTTCCTTTAATTTTAAGAAGCTTTTGCCACATGAAACACTGATCTGTCAAAGCTCTGTGTGAGGCTGTAGTGAAAAAGGAGCCTTTGATGTTATTTGTAAATGCAGGATGAAGTGTGGAGGATAACGATACTGTAGCTGAAAAATGTGTCTATTAAACACTTTGTGCAAAATATGCTGCAGAAATTGTGAGTGTGAGATTTGTTTAGGCTGTCTTGATGGATGGATTTACAGCAGCGCCCTTCTGCTGTTGTTCACTGAGCTTCAGTGGAGTTCACCTGCTCTATGAGTTTCTGTGCAAGTCTGTCTGTTGGAAGCAAGCGAGCAAGGAATTGCCTCGCATTTCTATAAATACCTGTGAGACACACAGTTAATGAATTCCCTGGCAGAAGTTCAGAGTTGGGTTACAGAGCAGAGCTTAAAGAGGAGCTGGGTGCACAGATGGGATGCATGTATGTGCAAGTGTGCGCCAGCTGAGAGGGCTCGAGGCAGGAAAGCATCGCAGCGGAGCAGGACTAGCTTCTCACCTGGGGCAGTCCCACATGCCACCCTCCATATGCAAATCACTCTTGTGCACGTGTAGGTACAAGCTAAGAATATGTGTGTAGATTTCTCCAAATGCACATGTGGTACCTGCATGCAGTTGTCTGCATGGATGCATCCAGATGCCCTTCAGCATGCATGTTCACACAAGTGTAGATAACGAGGCAAGGCACGTATGTGTGATTCATATTCCCCCACACGACAGGACCTGCAGCGTGCAGGAGAGGAGGTCAAAAGACCCGCATGGCCTCTCCCCACACATGCATGGAATGAACAATGCTGTTTGGCAGCTGAATGAGTGATGCTATATTAATACAGTCTGCACCAAACACAAGGAAACACCCGTGTGGTAAATCTTAAGTCTTTCCTTTGTGTTTGTGTATAACCAGACCTGCTGCATCCCAGATAAATATGACTTTTTTAATCTTAGGTTTGGTGAGAAACAACATATTGCATCACATGCGTAACTGGAACCCATAAGGCCATTACATGGTCACATGTCACTGTTAACATATGACAGATGAAAGCTGTGACTGAAAATGTTTGATGACTAATAAAACTAATACTGAGACAGTGAATACTGGTGGATAGTATTTTGGGGATTCTGTGGTATTAATACTGCAATAAAGTAAATGGTCTGTATTTGTAAAGCGCTTTACTAGTCCCTAAGGACCCCAAAGCGCTTTACACATCCACACATTCACACACTGGTGATGGCAGCTGCAGTGTAGCCACAGCCACCCTGGGGCGCACTGACAGAGGCGAGGCTGCCGGACACTGGCACCACCGGGCCCTCTGACCACCACCAGTAGGCAACGGGTGAAGTGTCTTGCCCAAGGACACAACGACCGAGACTGTCCAAGCCGGGGCTCGAACCGGCAACCTTCCGATTACAAGGCGAACTCCCAACTCTTGAGCCACGATCGCCCAAAAAAAAAAGTAACATGGACTTTTTTTTGTGTCCATGTGTCCATGTAAAAACACAAAACAATCTCCATTGTTCTGTCCAGAGTCACTTGTCACCCTTCCTGTAACCTCTAGCACACACACATCTTTCCTTGTCCATTAAAAAAGAAGCTGGAGACATTAAAAAAGTGTCTTTAAGATGAAACACAGAGCAAATACCCACATAAACACAAAATCAGTTCAGTCCCAGACTGGTACCAGAGGGCGGGGCTTCTGCTGGTCTGATCCCCCTCCAACACATTTAGAAAAAAGAGTGTGTGTGAGACACCGAGGGGGCGGGGGGACGGCCAGGAAGCTCAGAAACAGGATCTACACATTTCTTGTGTGAGACAGAGAGAAAAAAGCTGACTTATAAAGTTTGACTGATGACAAAGAGCAGGAAAATGTGATGGTGTGAAAGTTCAGGCAGTGCTGGAAACTTTCAGAGGATTAGTGAAACTGAGGACCACCAGTAGGCAACGGGTGAAGTGTCTTGCCCAAGGACACAACGACCGAGACTGTCCAAGCCAGGGCTCGAACCGGCAGCCTTCCAATTACAAGGCGAACTCCCAACTCTTGAGCCACGATCGCCCCAAAGCATCTGAATGATTTGATGAGGACGGTGATGACGAAGGTTGAGCTCCAAAGCACCTGCGTCAGAATCACCATCAGCATGTCAACAAAATACCTGATTTGCTCATTATTGCCACAGACCGAGGGTGCAGTGAACAAACACTGAACTAATAACTCAAATGAAAACAGGTTTTTGCATTTGCCAACTACACCAAATATAATGTCTTTGAAGTACAGCGAGTCGTGTTTTAGGGTTCTTTAATAGAAAAGAGAGAAGCCTGAGGATACACGAGTAAAAACATCTTCAAACAAACTGATGTTCTTATAAACAGTCCATCACAGTGGGCTGTTTATGTATGGGACATATTGGTAAATTATTGTTTACTTACTCAGCAGTTTCCATGTGTGACACTCAGCTGTGTGGAAACAGCAGCTGGTTATAAGTTAACATTATTCCAGCTAATGCAAGTGTCCTAAAGATCACACGTTCCCTCTGATGAAGAGTGTGATTCTCAGTGTGTTAGGATTTATTGTAATAGTGTTCGAGTCCAGCAAAGTTTAAAGTCTAATAAAGTTTGACTAACGCTGGTCAGCAGTGGCAAAAACACAAAAACAACATGTTTAACAGCAGAAGAGTTCAGGATATCCGATGAACACAGAGATATTTGTGCTACAGTCGTCACCGTCGCTGCAAGTGTAAGACAGCAGAACTACAACCCGGTGACGGTTTAAACACGAGCCTCCAGATTTCCAAACACGATGAAGAGTTCACGTGTTCACTGGGACGTCCGGTCTCACGCTGTTATTGTCGCACTTCCTCTGGACTCCTTTAACAAATGTTAAATCTGACACTGAAACCAAAAGAGTCAAACCACTGAAACGTGACTGAATTCATTTTTTCATTTTAATGTATTTATTTATTTTCCTAAAAATTTAAAAAAGAAACTCTCAAATATCAGCGTCTGATCAAATTACAACGTCATAGTAAAACTGACCTTTGACCTTTGGGATAGAAATCAGCATCAGTTATTATTTGGTTAAATCAGATGTTTTTGTAACCACTTCATCCTCATGAATTATTTAAAAAATACAACTAATTTATTCAAATAAGAATTCTGACAAAATGTGAATTCAGATTCTGAGTTTCTCTTCTGGGGGAGCGACTGAGATATGTAGAGTAAAACAGATGAGAAGTCATGTTTGTTTGGCGTTCAGTGGAAGCAGCGGCTAATATTTTAATGCAAAGTGTCGATTCTTGTTTTGAAAACGAGGGAGCAGCTCAGACAGTCTCAGCGTGTCCTGGTTAAAGTCATTCACGTCTGCACACCTCACCTCTTGTGGCAGACATTGTTCTATTGTGTGCTCCAGATCTTCCTCTCAGCGTAATCCATCACAGACAAAAGCAGTGCGAGTGTCGGTGTTTCTGTGGATCTGTCACAGTGTCTCCAACAAAACTCTCGTGTGTGGCTTGTTGACTGTGACAACGTCTGGTTGAAGCGATGTAGATATCAGGCTTCAGCTGTTCTTTGTGTGCGGCGTAATTACACGATAACAAATAAGCTGTTTGCAAAGTGACAGCATGCAGAAGTCTGCACGCTCAGAGTCACCGTTCACGCTAAGTAACGTCTAATCTCGCACATCAGTTTCTTATGCTGTCATCACCGTTAACCTCGTTCCCTCAGGAGTCATTGTGAGTCTGAAATGTTGTGAAGGGAGCATCTCTAAAAATGCAAGTAGGCATTAAAGACAGAGAGGAATATTTTTATATGGCAAATATGGGCTGCTACCCCGACCTCAGATAAACTAATATCAGCGTTTATTCTTTTATTCCTGTAAAGCTTCCACTTGGACCAAGAACTGTGAGACTAATCAATCATTAGAAGTTCAGTGAATGAGCGTCCAGTGTTTACCTGCAGCAGGTCCATAATACATTTCTGCTGCATCTCTCTCATCCTGTGCATGAGAGACAGTGATTGTGCTTTTTAAATCACTAATTGATAGCACAAATTGAGCAGCATGGTGTGAGTCTATTTTTGTAGCTCTACACACCAATTTACTCAGCGGGGAAGCTGCACCGAGCCATGAGTGGAAGTATTATCTTGCTGTTAAGAGCAACAATAAAAGCCCATCTAGCATTATATAAGTCCGAGCCAGTGGACAGTGTTTCTAATGTTTTCGTCTCTCGTGTCTCGCAGAACATCAAACGAGTAACTCGGCTCTCTCCGACGGGCTCGTGAGTCGAGCGCCATCCCAGCACCTCCTGCACATTTTGTGCTTCCAGTCTTTTCCTCCTCTGGCAGCTTAATGAGGTCAAACTGTGTCACCACTGTGTCGCCCCTCACAGTGTATATGCGTTGATCTTATTAATGGTTTCTGTAGTTACTGGTCAGACTTACTGCTTTCTGCTTTCACTTTGATCGTATCACTGAATCCATACATGAACACATCTGGTTCTTGTTCCTGTGGAGCTACGTAAAAACTGCTTTGCTGCAGTAAATATCCGGCAGCATTTAGCTGATCGAGTCTTCTGCAGTCTGGGGACTTAGCTATAGAAAATGTTGGGTTAGCTTCCCAGCCACACAGAAATACACTCACTGGCCACTCCTTTAGGTACACCTCAGCTGCCCATTAATGCCAATCACATGGCACCAAGAAAATGTTGATATGGTCAAGATGACCTGCTGAAGCTGAACATTAGACTGAGGAAGACACAGGACATGGTTGTTGGCAAGCAAGACTCGTTGTGTAAAGTTCATTTAGAGTTGAGGCCTTACTTAAAATTATAATCTTGTTCCAGCTTATTGATAAGCAAGCTCTTGAGATAAGAGTTGCATGCCTGTGGTCCTTCCAGCATGCCAGTGTAGCCTGTGGAGAGTTTCTCAGGGTTGGCTTTGCTGTTTTGTTTCCAGCTGACCTGGAGAAAAATCAATAGAGGCCAATGACAAGTTCACACGGATGTCTCGGGCTCAGTTTCATGAGCATCTGCTTCGATACGCTGGAAAAATAACTTTCTGAATAACTACTAAGTGATCTTCAACCTCAAATACAGTCATGGTCTGATCAAGATGCAGCTGAGGGACATTTAACCAAATATTAGTGGAAGTGTTTGTACGTCTGAGGCTGTGTGAGACCGTGAGCCTGTCGGGATTCAAGAAAATCTAAAGTAAATTCAAACTTGTGCATCCAAGTTTTTACAGATGTATGTGCACAATCACTCCACCAGATCAAAGAAATCATTAAATGTACAAAATCACCAAGTGTCTGTAAACCTATAGAGGCGCATAGACACAAACAGAGAAACAGGGAGAGATTTACAGCCTTGAGCAAAAGGGCATGACTGCTCTGTTTTCAGCATTTCTTTACCATCTCCTCTCCTCACTCATCTTCAAGATTGCTGTCATGTCAATTAAAGCCTATCCTTCAGCTATCATATAACCCAGGTTAGTTAGACAGGCTGCCATGGAAAAGGTCAGTCAGAGCTTTAACAACGGTGCAGTGGGATCTCTGCAGAGCACAGGGAGGAGAGGCAGACACAAAACAACCACCAGGAAAAGGATTACTTATAGTTCTTATCTTAATTTAAATGTGAAACTCTCAGACTGTTTCCTGTTAAAAGGATTATAGCACAACTTTAATGATTTTTTAACAGCTTTAAAAAACGATATTATGGTGGAGTCGATTTGAAGAATTTGGTGTTAAAATTCAGTAATGTTAGCTGCACTGCTGAGTCCTGCAGGCCAAACCGAGCACTAATAACGGTGAATGTTGCAGGTTT